>NW_021849234.1:0-7387 GCF_003651465.1 Formica exsecta
GTATATAATGCTATATATAATTTTATTTTTTGTTTATAGACTCGGGCGATGAAGACGATGCATTTGAACCCAGGTATTCTCCTATATATTCTCCCGAGTGTCCTTCTCCCGAAGCACCGTTTTCTTCCCGTTCGCTTTCTCCACAGTTTTCCGAGGACGATAATTTCGAGAAGGCTATCCAGGATTTCTGCGATGAACTCCCAGATCTGGAAGCCGCTTCTTTCTACCAAAATTAATCCCATGCTATTTTCTCATTAATTCTTTAATTTTCTCTCTTTTATCGTTGTATTATGTAATATAATTTCGTGTACTTTCCGAAGCGGTAAAATAATCTTTCTGTAAATAAATATTAAGCACTATGTAAAAATTTTTCCTTGTATATTACATCATATTCCCTTGCTATATAAATAACAATGTTTTTTTATTTTAAAGAACCAGACGAAAATATTTTTCTTCCCTTCCTTTCTTACCGGCGTCTCCATAACGTCATAGCCTCTGCCCTAAGACTCCGTATCAAGCAGTCTCAGCTACCCGGCCAACATGTATCAAGCAGTCTCAGCTACCCTGCCCGTACATGTACGCACGTGTTCATGTAGCGTCATATCACTTGCTTTATTCTAGCGGTATTCGATTTTTCTCTTTTCAACAGGAAGGGTGGAAGAGGGTGGGCGACATATACCGTACATCTCCCGGTTTTTCTCTAAGGGGAGCGATGGGGAGATGACGTATACCGCACGATATCCTCCGGTTTTTCGTAAGGGAGGTGGGGAGGGTGGGTTCCATATGCCGAGAGACATCTCCATCCTCGGCGGCCGCCATCTTGCAGATTCTTACACACGTGTTATTTTGCCGCGTTTTTCTCTCTTACTCAGAAATATGCTCCTCATCCAATCAAACTGCCGGCCACTACAGGGAAGCCAATCAGCGCAGGGTCCCCTATGCCGGAGGGCTACTCTCTACAAATACTACATCTAATCCTTATTCTAATAAGACTTCAGCTAGCCCAGCATACTAGGACCCTGTCTGGAAATGTGGAGGACCCAGGTTCGGACTCCGAGTATTTCCACTCGCCCCGGAAAAAATAAAAAAATAAAAAAAATTTAAAGGAAAAAATTTAAAATAAAAATTAAAAAAATAAAAAATTGTCTCGTAAACGTTCACGTGTCCCCTCCCCCTTTTAAAATAATAAAAATTGTCTCGTAGACGTCCACGAGTCCCCTCTTTTTTCCATAGGTACCTGTGGTGGGCGTGGCCAGACAGGCACATAGCAGGGGGTCCGGGTCGGTGGTGGGGGTTTGTTGTGTCTAGCTATAGTGGCCCCTATACTACTAAGCATATACTGTATATAAAAGTATTCAAATAAGATACTGGAAGATTGAACATTTTATTAAACATTTCATATTTTATATACTAAGAAAAAAATAACTTGATACCAAAAAAATTTATTTTATTAAGGAAAATTATTTATTCGATAAATTTAAATAATGTATTTGTTTATATTAAAAACTCTTTTAAAGTTTCTTAATTAAAATATTTATTTAAATAGGAATGAAGAATTTGTTATATTATTTTTTATATCAAAATGCGTCAGATTAAAATATAAAATAACTCAAAAAGTACATAATAAAAAAATACTTTATTATGGTGTTTTGGAAAGCTCTCGAGATAAGCTACAAGAATATTTAGCTTTTCTAATAATGTTTTCTAAAACAGATATATACAAAATAAATAAATATATAAAATAAACTACAAAATAATAACACAAACTAAACAAAAGAAATAAATAAAATAAAATAAAATAAAATGTTAACTAAGAAGAAAAATATCTGTATTTTAATACTGAAGTTTTTAATTCAAATGCGCTATTCTATGACTTAATTATTAATATCACTGCGTTCTTGAGCCTATCTTAAATATTGCTGTCGATGCGCTGGTTATGCGCTGTACGCTATCATAGTGATATACTTAATTACTAATATCACAGTATCGACTGATCGTTATGCTTAATTACTAATATCACAGTATCAACTGAACGTTATGCTTAATTACTAATATTACTGTATCGACTGATCGTTATCATCATAGCGTCACCAGTATTTTTCTTGCTCTTTTGTGAGGTATTCGTCATTTATATCCTTATCAGGTAAGTCTAAAATATACTTTAAATATATATCTGTATTACTACTATTTATATTCGGAGCGTAACTAATAATCTTTTGATTCTTACGTTTAGCGATATGATAAATTAATGTAACCATTTTTTTATTTTGAATGTAACCAAGTCTGTCAAGGTAGGGAAATGCCTTTTTTTATTTATTTATTTATTTATTTTTTTTTTTGAAAGTCGAGCAACTGCGTTCTTTTATAATTTCTGATTTTGGAATTTACATTCGCTACAATGGCTTTAATTTTATATTTTGATTGTGTTGTCATATCAATGAAGGTTAATTGTCTTTACTAAAGAACTTCACGATAAGATTCGCGAGTGTGTCTAATCTATTATTAATAATTTCATATGGCACCCACCCTCCCCACCTCCCTTATGGAAAACCGGAGGATATCGTGCGGTATACGTCATTGCCCCATCGCCCCCCTTAGAGGAAAACCGGGAGATGTACGGTATATGTCGCCCACCCTCTTCCACCCTTCCTGTTGAAAAGAGAAAAATCGAATATCGCTAGAATAAAGCAAATGATATGATGCTACATGAACACGTGCGTACATGTACGGGCAGGGTTGACCGAATAGCTGAGACTGCTTGATACGGAGTCTTAGGACAGAGGCTATGACGTCACGGAGACGCCGGGAAGAAAGGAAGGGAAGAAAAATATTTTCGTCTGGTTCTTTAAAATAAAAGAACATCTTTATTTATATAGCAAGAGAATATGATATAATATACAGGGAAAATATTTTACATAGTGCTTAATATTTATTTACAAAAAGATTATTTTACCGCTGCGGAAAGTACACGAAATTATATTACATAATACAACGATAAAAGAGAGAAAATTAAAGAATTAATGAAAAAATAGCATGGGATTAATTTTGGTAAGAAGTGGCGGCTTCCAGGTCTGGGAGTTCATTGCTGAAATCCTGGATAACCTTCTCGAAATTATCATCCTCGGAAGACTGTGGAGAAAGCGAACGGGGGGAAAACGGTGGTTCGGGAGAAGGACACTCAGGTTCTCCTGAATATATAGGAGAGTAGCTGGGTTCAAATGTGTCGTCTTCATCGTCCGAGTCTATAAACAAAAAATAAAATTATATATAGCATTATATATATGTATGTATAAAATTTTCGCGTTTCGCCAAAAAAGTAATATTTACCCGATAACGTGATGACTTCGATGGTGTGGCCAGGGTGTCTTCGCGAAGGTCCTGCTACAGGCTCTTCTGCAGGACGTTTTCTTCGCGTTGATTCGGCTCCTATATTCGAAATGGCGAGCATATCTATTTTAACAAAAATAAAAATTTTATTAAAATAAAAATTTAAAATTTACTACATTTTTTGTAATTGTTATTATTATAAGTGAAATATATTTACCTAACGCACGTTGTCGATGGTAATGCATTAGAAGATGGGCTATATAGGATCTTTCCTCGCACTGCGGAATATCGCAATTTATTTTATTACCGTAATATTTCATGCAAAATTCAAAATCTTCTTTTTCTTGCATGCACGGCTCTACGGAATCTACTTCTACGATTCCTTTATTATTTAACAGGCATATTTTTGCCTGTGACTGTTTATTATCACCGGCTTTCGCGTATGTTTGCACGGAAGCTACTTTTGAGTTTCCTAGTCTGTACAAATCTTGCGCTTTTCTCGTGTTAATAATAATATCGCCTGCTTCGTATTCGAAACTTCTCGCGTTCTTAATGTTTAATACGCAAGCAGTTTTATGTTGACTCGCGGATTTTCCTACTTCCGCGTTAACTTTTTCGCGCTTATTCTCCTGTTTACGCGAACTCTGCTTATTTTTGCTATTTTCACTAGTTTTCGCGCTCGTTTGTACGGAAGCGATTTTTGGTACGTTTCCTGATTTGTACAAGTCCTGTGCTACTTCTGTAGTGAAACAGTCGTCTAATCTATCAATCGCGTCGTCATTTTCCGACTGTTCGAAAATTTGAACGCTTATTCCCGTTAATCTATAATAAAACCATAAGATTTTTTCTATCTTTTCTTGCAACGACCCTTTATGGCTTAGCATTACGTTTATTTTCTCGTAATTTGTTTCGCTAAGCTCGTTCTCCATCTTTTTTAAATACTCCTCCCATCTATAAAATCTAGGTATTTCGTCGCGTAATTCATTTATCATTATTTCGGGTGTGTATTCCTCGCGTTTTTCTTCTTTATTACTCGCGGAACTGTCGCTATCGTAATCTATTCGGAGATCTACGAAATCTTTGTAATCCCCACCATCTATTTGCGAATTTTCTTCGTCTTGTTCCGTATATTCAAACTCAACATCCGACAGCCTAGTCCTATGATAATTATAATCGAGGTTGTTTTCACTATCTATCGAATCTGAATCTGAACCGTAATCGCTTTCCGAATCATAATATCCGGTTTTTTCAGCGATTAGTTGAAAATCGTACCATTCGCCTGTAACGGAATTTTGACGCATCGAGAAAAGTCTTAAATCTCTTCCCGTTATTTCACTTACGAAATTTAGGATTTCGTTCATTTTTTCCTCGATCGGACCTACGCTATTTTGAAGATGATAAACTTCTCTGCGATTCCATCCGCTCATTTCGTCTAACGCGTTTTCCAGAAAATCTTCCCAAACTTCTACGTCATTATCTCCGTCGCGTACTTCGCCTACGTAATATTCGAGGATATCCTCCCCGTCCTCTTCTTCTTCTTCTGATTCATTATAGCTCGCGTAATCGTCGCTATAATATTTCCCTACTTCTATTACGGCACGAACGGATTTTTCCCTAGCTTCGGACATTCTCGCATGACATTTCTCGCTATCATGAATCCTGTCGTGGCTAAGCCTTGCCGTATCGCGCTCTTCCGTCTCCCTAACTATCTCATATCTCTCTTTGAGAGATTTAGAATTTTGTTTCCCGGCGTTCTCCCCGGCATCGAACAAACTTACACGACGTTTCTCGCCATCGTGCAGTTTGCCGTCGCTCGGAATTACCGGACTACGCGCTTCTAACGCTTTTACTCTCTCGCATATTTCGCGCAGAGATTCGATGTTTATTTCGCCTGTTTTATTTCCGGCTGGAAAATCGCTTTCGCGCTCCCTCTCCAAGTCCTCGAGACGTTTACGGAATTTCTCATTTTGTAATCTGAGAATTTCGCATTCCGCGTTGCGCCTCGCTAACTCTTCTTCCGCGTTCAATTTTACGTTCGAACGCGTATTTATTTTCTCCCTCGGTTTCACCGGAGATCTTAATATTCTCGGCTTCTTATTTTCGGGCTCGCTCGCGCTACCCGTCGCCGAATCGTTCTCGCGTTTGTCCGTCATCTCGTTCGCGAATGTATAATTTATAAAAAACGGCACTACCGATTTTCCACGTCACTGCGTCACTACGTCGTTCGGAAACGTTGTTTTCGGATCACTACGCGCTATTCTACGTAATTATCCGCGTTTCGAATACTCAACTCGCAACGTTTTATTACAGCAACGTCCTGTCACGGTCGCCAAATTTTTGAAAACGCTTTATTTTATAGAGAGCGTCTGACTCTGATTATTCCCGGTATGCTTCTAACGGACAAGTGGTTTGTATCGGACTTCGTATTCCTACTTGCAAATTCACTCGGAAACCGGTATATTTTCCGCATTCGCGACGTATATCACTGTGACCGGACTAAACACGCGAGATGGAGAAAATTACAATAAATGCAGGTTTCCCTACCTTATTTAAACGGTCGCCAGTTCGTTTTACCTCCAACGAACAAGGGATGCCCTTGGACGACGTCCCGTCAGGTCTGCCGTCGGACAGGTTGCTCAGCGTCAGGATCACGCTGGTTTGAACGCCACTGCTTATCCGCTTGGCTGCTAAGGAATTCTCCTTAATTCCTTTCTCCTTTTATGTTTCAGGTTGCCGCTGGATTCACCGGATCTACGCCCTTGGATGTTTGGACTTCCTGTTGTATGGAATTGCCTCGACGCCTCAAGAATACGTCGGAACGACGTTATTTGTGCAACGTTACTTTGTTGGACAAATTATCTGCTTCTTAATTAATCCCTTCTTATTTTCTGTTTCAGGTCGCCGCTGGATTCGTCGGATCAACGCCCATGGATATGTAGGCTACTGGATCGACACTCGGACACAGGAAAGGATCTCGCGATTTCAAGGTGAGTAAATGACTATCACTCTTATTTTGAATGTATAAATATATAAACTATATATATTTCAAAACATAATATCGCGTATAAAATCTTCCGTACACTATTACGGTTATAAAATAAAAATAGACTGCCTTCTTTATTACCGTTAGCGCGAATCTCTCAACGCACGAGAGTTGTTCTATTCGCGAGACTATCTTCTTTAAAAATCTCTTAAAACACAAAAAACCCGTGAAGACGTTTCTTTTTCGGACGCTTCCTAATCGGGGAAAAAGGCCTCGAATCGTGCTCTGCATGGCCTTTTATAGTTCTTCCCACTCTTCGTTTTCCCGCTCTCCGGCTTCCCTTTCCTTCGGAGAACGCCTCCTAGATGCGCGCGCATGCGCATTCGATAGTGTACAGCAAGTGCTGTACATCGGGTGTACAAAAACAAAAAACCGCTTGGATTGTATTTTCCTTAAAAACTATACCTTAATCTATACTACGTGTCTAAAAAACTATATGTATTTTTTAGATATAATGACTGCTATAAAAAGGTGCAGGTGTACTGCACTTCGAGTGTAGTAACTTTTACTACACTTTTGTACTGTTTTTGTATCACAATTCGCTGCGCTTGATAAATGCATTAAATTAAACGTATTTCTAAAAAGGTTCGTGTAAAACTTAATAAAACTTAAAACTACTTAAAACTAATCAGTCTTATTTACATAGACTTTTGAGTTTTTCAGGTACGAAGTCTCTATTTCCTCACCGATTTCCTTGTCACTTTTCTTTTGCGAACCGGCTCCCAATCACTGTCCGAGTCTGATTCTCGGAATTCGGGGCGAACCTTTGTCACCTTTCCTCTTGACGCTGTCAGAATCGGTGATTTTGCCTCCTGGCCCGTCTTTGAGGATGAGGATTTATCCTCCGGCCTCAACACCAGGCTACGGGCCCGTAGTTACGCCGGGTGCTGGGACGGCGCACCCTGATACCTAGCGTTACACCAGGTCACGGGCTACCCGTGGTTATGCCGGGCTTCCCGATTGCTGGGACGGCGCACTCCTAGTTCGTAAGACCGTACCGCGCCCCGCGCACCGTTC
>NW_021849234.1:7471-10814 GCF_003651465.1 Formica exsecta
GATAATTGTTCTCGCTGTCTTCCTCCGTTATGCGATCGAGATATTTTTTGATATCAAATCGCGGTATAGTAACAGCACACAATAATGCGATTTTTCTTAAAACATCAGCGACACACATTTTCGCACACTCGGACTTCACTTAACTTAACACACAAAAAATTTTAAGAGGCGGAAAACCAATGTTGGATTTTTCATGGGAAATCAGTATTTATACATAATCTCCCCACTGTTTTCCAAAAGGACAATAAAGTGGGGAAAAAAGTTTCCTTATTCTAGCACTGCCTATTTTTAGTTATTTTCATTTTATGACCGGCTAATTCCCTTAGTTTCTATAGGGTTTCGCATTTGTCGCGCCGAAAGAAATTACGTTACCTCAACCAATGAAAGAATAATAAAAAAACAGGCGTTAAAAAGTTCAAACGTTTGGAACATTATACTGTAAAAGGAAAGAGGGGAGATGAAAAAAATTTAACAATTTAAGTAAAAAAACATCCTACATTTATTGATATTAATTTTATATAAATCAATATTCTTATTACATATAATTAAAATATTACATAGGAGTACATCGTCTATACCGTATTACAATTCGAATTACATGATTAAACACGGCAACGCATAGCGTAAAATGTTTCACTTGTTTCTTTTTTCGCGAAGAAAAATTTTACGAAATAAGTGTACGATTAAGCGATCGTTATGTTCGCAATCTTCGGTAAAAAGACTAAGAAACCGATTAAGATCATAACCGTTGCACATATAATATAAAAATACGCAACTATATTGTCCACATGTTTGAGAAAAAATTCCTTGTAATTGTTGAATATTCCAACGATGGATGATGGAGTTTCGACGAAGTCGGAGGAGAAATCCGGGGTGCAAGGGTGGTATTCCGTAGCTGTCGAAGTATGTGCCTGTACCATGCTCGTCGAGGAAGAAGGCGACCCAATGTTCTCCAGGTCGATTGTGGTCATCCGTATTAGCGACGATGGCTGTCGACCTCGTCCACACCCTCGGGACTCTGTCGGCTGGATAAACTCCCGCATGCCTGGCATTGATGTGGTGCAATGCTTGTAGAATTTCGCGTGAGTTCATTATTTTTGTACGGAGGCGAACGAACGAGCGGTATTATATATTCAATAACTTCGGTTTTTACCTCCTTCGCTACTGCGTCTTTTGTCGTGCCGGCTTGTAACGCTGAGTTTTCAATGTCAGCTTGTGTGGAGTTAAGGCTGCAGAAAGTGCCGACGCCCCGTCCTTCTAAGGATAAGGTAGTCAGGCCGTTGGAATTACGAACAAAGGCCACGCGACACCCGTAGCATTTAAGATTTGTTCTGTTCTCCGTTGTAGAATAACCCCAGTTGCTTGCATGCAAACCTCGCGATTGCAGAACACGGCCGCTTGAGCCACGCTCGCTTCCCGAGCTCCACGCGCACCAACCACCGCACCGTTCCCGCATGTTGCTTCGCGCATAGCTTTCAGTGTTAAATATCTTTAATAATAACCGGTTGAATAAACCTAATTGTCTAAACCGCTTATACCGAGGTAAAGTAAGTTGGAGTTTCCCCCTTCTCCCGAATCCTGGCACCGGCGAGCCTTGATCCGCGGCATACGGGAAAGGTGAACCGTTACATTCTTAAAACATCAGCGACACACATTTTCGCACACTCGGACTTCACTTAACTTAACACACAAAAAATTTCAAGAGGTGAAAAACTAATGTTGGATTTTTCATGGGAAATCAGTATTTATACATAATCTCCCCACTGTTTTCCAAAAGGACAATAAAGTGGGGAAAAAAGTTTCCTTATTCTAGCACTGCCCATTTTTAGTTATTTTCATTTTATGGCTGACTAATTCCCTTAGTTTCTATAGGTTTTCGCTTTTGCCGCGCCGAAAGAAATTACGTTACCTCAACCAATGAAAGAATAATAAAAAACAGGCGTTAAAAAGTTAAAACGTTTGGAACATTATACTGTAAAAGGAAAGAGGGGAGATAAAAATATTTAACAATTTAAGTAAAAAAAAACATCCTACGTTTATTGATATTAATTTTACATAAATCAATACTTATTACATATAATTAAAAATATTACATAGGAGTACATCGTCTATACCATATTACAATTCGAATTACATGATTAAACAAGGCAACGCATAGCGTAAAATATTTCACTTGTTTCTTTTTCCGCGAAGAAAAATTTTACGAAATAAGTGTACGATTAAGCGATCGTTATGTTCGCAATCTTCGGTAAAAAGACTAAGAAACCGATTAAGATCATAACCGTTGCACGTATAATATAATTAAACTTTTTCTCTAAATACATTTACAATATGTTATAAAGCGTAAATAAATGTTTATCATCTGTGTAATAAATTTTTATAGATTGTATTGTAAAGAGATTATATAGTAAAAAATTTTATAAAGGAATAATTTTCTAATTGACATAATCCCGTCTCTTCTACGAAAATTTTTAAAAACGTTTTTCGCAACAAAGCTTTTACTTTAGGATCGCTATAACAAAAGTAATAAATCTAAGTAAATAATGTAATAAAAAATAAAATATTTTTTTGGTCTACTTTTTTTTTAAAAGAAATCAAGAGACACGGTAGCGTCTCGCGCCAAATCACGCGAAGCAAAGACCGCGCGTAGTAACAGCGAGGCACCCCGGGTATATCTATACGCGAGTCAGATAGTTGAGAGTACCTTAGATTACCAGATCTGAATAACGGCTGAACCGATCGAATTCTTGATAAGCTTAATCGATAGCTTGGGTTCGATTTATATAAGGAAAGTGTCTTTATTTTCGCTCTGCATGTTCTATAAAGCAAAGATATTACGAAGCAAAGTCGAAATGTGGAAATTTTCATGTAAGAAACGTCACCATCTCCATCATCATCATCATCGTCGTCGTCGTCGTCGTCGTCCCCTTTACCGCTATATACAGTATATACAGGTTTTAATCAACGCACGCAAATATCTCGTAAAGTAAGCAAGATGGAAAAAAATGTTTTATACAAAAGTTGTAGGGTTCAGAGGTTCAGAGATAATGAAAATATGGACTTGACCCTGAGTGACCTTTTTAAGCCCAAGTCACTGTGATCGATATTTTCTTAAATGGAACTCCCCATTTTTTATTGCATATTCTTGTAGCTTATCTCGAAAGCTTTTCAAAACACTATAATAAAGTATTTTTTCATTAAGTACTTTTTGAGTTATTTTATATTTTAATCTGACATATTTTGTTGATATAAATAAAATATATCGTAAAATATTTAGTTTTCGATAATCTTACCGTAATACTTTTATGTTCAAAATAATGAGACAAATCAATTATTAGAAAGA
>NW_021849234.1:13742-15054 GCF_003651465.1 Formica exsecta
CTCTTTTATAATCTTGAATCCTTCTAGAAGGATCCAGAACGTATGACTCACTTTCTTCTGTCTTAAGGGAGCGACAATTATGATAGGAAAGATTCGCGGTAGTTTTTTGATTAACAAGGGCTGGCAGCCTTTGATTGGGCGCCACTGATGCCAGTTTAAAGCGCAGTGATAGGCTTGGAGTGTCAAAAGGCTCGTAGCTCCCGATAAACTAGAGCAAGAGCGACTGCATCGAAAGCGGTCATCTCTTTCATCCCGAATTCTCAGAAATTATCGATCGGCCGAGCCGTATCTCCTATCGCTTTAAATTAAATCTCGTTTAAGGCGCCTCGTCTTCCATCGCCTTTAATTTGATTTTGAACAATAATAATTTTATAGTTAAAAGAAAAGATTTTAAAAAAATGGTGTAAATAAGATAAAAAATAATATATTAATTGTTTATTATAGCATTAAAAAAAATGTAATATAAAAATAAAAAAAGAATAATTACGAACTAAGCATTGCAAATAGGTCAAATAAAATAATCTAAAAAATTAAAATTTTAATGTTTGAATGACCCTGTAAATGTTTTTTGATGTAAAGAATATTGAACATGGAAAATTGTATTTGTCATGACATTTAAATGTGAAGATATATGAAGATATATGTGCGAAGTAGAGTTAAGATAATTTACCTGTATATATAGAGACCATGCTTCCTTCCTTTACTTGAAACATTTGTATGCGTATTTATTTAGCAATACCAAGTTTTTTGGACAAAATATTTTATTATTTTAATAAAGCATAATAATAAAAAAATTAAATGTTGTGACAAACACAATTTAAATTTCATTGACTTTACTAAATATACATATATTACCTGTTTGTATAACGCCTATCACTTCAACTTTATCGCCTTTATTTATATTATGTTTCAAATAATCATCAGTCATGAAATTTATCAAGAGACACGGTAGTGTCTCGCGCCAAGTCACGCGAAGCAAAGACCGCGCGTAGTAACAGCGAGGCACCCCGGGTATATCTATACGCGAGTCAGATAGTTGAGAGTACCTTAGATTACCAGATCTGATTAACGGCTGAACCGATCGAATTCTTGATAAGCTTAATCGATAGCTTGGGTTCGATTTATATAAGGAAAGTGTCTTTATTTTCGCTCTGCATGTTCTATAAAGCAAAGATATTACGAAGCAAAGTCGAAATGTGGAAATTTTCATATAAGAAACGTCACCATCATCATCATCATCGTCGTCGGCGTCGTCGTCCCCTTTACCGCTATATACAGGGTGAGTCATTTTAATCAACGCACGCAAATATCT
>NW_021849235.1:0-748 GCF_003651465.1 Formica exsecta
CGAGTGGTGGAATACAATCCGCTTACCAACGTTGTACGCAGAATCATATAGAGCAATACAGCGATATTTGAAAGACATATGAGGGGATAAAGCGTTTAAAAAGAAAGGACAGATAAGCGAACATTCTAACTTCGACTAACGACGACGATGGACGTGCCGATTTTCGCCGATCTACAAGGCTTTATTGTTAACGAGAGATTCGTCGCAAAAGAAGTAGCCGTGCTAAGAAATGGCGTGGAATTGACACATCACATCTTCCGCGCCTCGATATCGTGGAATCTGCTGACGAAGGCGGAGAAGTCGCAAGCGAGTTGGCTAACTTTAAATCATCATCAGCTAAATTGGACCGATGGACACGTAAATTATGAATTTATGAAAAAACTCGTTCGGGATGCCATGTGCCGCGAATCAAATCGAGGTTCGACGGTGCGAGTCTACGTCAAAGATTATGAGAAGAAAAAGTGGCTAGCAGATATTCTGGGAAACCTCGCCGAGGATCGCGACGTCGCTACTGAGACCATCGACGCCGATTACGAGGACATCGGGCGCTTGGAGACTCTGAACTTCGCGCGAACGTTTCGGTGTGGATATCATGCGAAGCACTGAGCGTTGGAGAACGTGCAGAAATTACATAACTGGTGGTCGGAGCGACGCGATCGTTTGCGCGATATACAAGATTAATTCTGTAAATTATTATATACTTATATTATATACTTCTATTATACTTATATTATATCATACCTACTTA
>NW_021849236.1:0-676 GCF_003651465.1 Formica exsecta
GAAATGCCAAATCTAAGCTTTCCTCGTTGGTTAGGTTATAAATCGAATTATCACATCAAACTACACGGATTTTGTGACGCTTCTCAACAAGCTATGTCTGCAGTAATTTATCTACGATCGACCTTAACAGAAGGAGAGATACAAACCAGTATAATTTGTTCGTTTGTTGGATAATATTTTTTTTAAATAAAATAAAATTTTGTGTGAAGTTAGCCGGAAAGATATTATTTTTGTTTCAAACTAAGTTCAATCGATGCGCAATCGTTTGTTGGTCACGGAAAAATTAATTAAAACGTTTGTTGGTTCATATTTGCCTTGAAAAATGAAAAAAGCTAATGTACTCTGAGGAGAGATTGGGGAGGGGGGAATTGTTTGGAGTCGTTCCGCGTTACGCTAATCCGCGCTCCATGTAATGGCACCCTAATGGCACCTTATGGGCCAATTTCACCAAGCTCGGTTAGATTAACCGACGGTTAAAATTAGCAGGGTTTCAACTGAAATGATAAGAATGCTTGGTTTTCCTTCACCTCTATTTTCTGTTAGCCACCCTACTAATTTTAACCGTCGGTTAATCTAACCGAGCTTGGTGAAATGGGGAAATTAGGTGCCATTAGGGTGCCATTACATGGAGCGCGGATTAGCGTAACGCGGAACGAGAATGAAACCAATCGCGAGC
>NW_021849237.1:0-549 GCF_003651465.1 Formica exsecta
TCTTACTTCTCTCCTTTTCTTTCTTCCCTCTCACTCTCCCTTCCATTTTTATCTCCTTCCTTCTCTTTCCTTCCTGTCCTCTTCCGTTCTTTTCACTCGCTTTCTTATCACTTAACCTTACTTTCCTCTTTCACCATTTACTTCCTTCTACCCTTTTCCTTGTCTCTCTCCCCTTCTCTTCTTTTCCCTTCCTCTGTTGTCCTTCTGCCTTCTGCCAGACCCTTTTCACCTCTCTCGCTTCTATCACACCTTTATCCTTCCTTCTTTTCACCTGCTATATTCTATTCCTACTGCCCGTTTCCGTATCGATATCCACTAACTCCCTACGTGCTCGATCCTAGTTCCTTACCTACATTCGGCGCCACCTCTCGGATTTCTCATTCAACTCTCCTCGTTCCTTTGTGCCCTATCTTATCTAACTTTCCTCTTTCTTATCGATCTCTCGTCCTTCCTCTTCCTCTCAGCCTTTCTCCTTCTATCCATCTTCTCTCTCTTTTTTCATCTTTCTAACCTTCAAATCTGCTACACTCCTTTGTATCCTTCTTTCTT
>NW_021849238.1:0-463 GCF_003651465.1 Formica exsecta
CTGTGTGCCGAGAAGCGTTGTTCTCCAATTTCATTGATGTGTTATTAAAATTTTCTTCAAACTCGCTTACAGGCACGTAACTAAGTCGTTCCGAACGAAGAAAACTTGCGTACACTTCCATCTTAGCTTTGCAAGCCGAGAAGCGTTGTTCCTCAATTTTCTTGATGTGTTATGAAAACTTTCGGTATATCTCACTCACAGGTACGTAACTGAGTCGTTCCGAACTAAGGAAACTGGCGTAAATAGCGATCATAGCTCTATGTGCCGAGAAGCGTTGTTCCACAATTTCTTTGATGTGTTATGAAAATTTTCTTCAAATCTTGCTTACAGGCACGTAACTAAATCGTTCCGAACAAATGAAACTTTCGTATACTTCCATCTTAGCTCTGTGTGTCGAGAAGCGTTGTTCCTAAAATTATTTGATGTGTTATAAAAACTTTCGGTATATCTCAATTACAGGTAC
>NW_021849239.1:0-829 GCF_003651465.1 Formica exsecta
TAACGCGCATGCGCGAGAAAGCGTCCCCGAGAACAACACTGCCCCGAATAATAAATCAAACCCACATGGCAACAAATATGGATACGAACACGAATAATGGAAAAAACTTACCGCCACAGGGGTCTCGGAGCCCCAGTGGCAGGCTCGCGGGTTCTACGGTCTCTGGAACCTTTTTTTGTAACGGAGGGGAAATGCCTTTATGCATACCCCGCCTCGATGGGGTTCGAGGCGGGGCTATGTAGGACTAACACCCAGCATAAACAAACGGCCGGGGGACTACCCACTAAAACCCCTCCGGGTGGCCTATCTCGGGCGTTTCAGAGGGCCTCTCTGGAAACCGGGCGTTAATGAAGGCCTCTCCGGAAACTGGCTGTAGCACTACTTCGGAGAGGCCTTCCGCCTGCAAGCCTATCGCTAGGGGTGGAGCATTGTTCTCCCCCCCCCAGAGTCCCCATTATCCTGGGGACCCCATTCACGTTTGGGGGAGAGGAGGGCCACCACCCCTTTCTTCCACTTCTCGCCGATGGCGTTGCGGGGATGACGTGGCCGGGCCCGGGTACCCCACTCGGGTCGCCGGCAACCGGGCTCGCATTGGTTGCGGGCCCTGCGCGTTGGCAGGGGGAGTTAGTATGGACCGGAGCCAATAGGCCCCCGGTCCACCACCCCTCCCCGCATGCGTCACCCCGTTGGGGGGTGGTCTCGTAAGCCGCAGGGGACAATTGTCCCCGCGCCCAGCAACCCCCCACCCACCGTTGGGACCTCCTGGCGCGGCGTTGTGTCGCCGCGCCTCTGCGGCCGGATGACGTGGAGGGTCGGCGGGTCCCGCCCG
>NW_021849240.1:0-40121 GCF_003651465.1 Formica exsecta
GAATCCGTTTCGCCTGATCAACTTTCGATTTCCGTAAAAAAAAAATTTTTCACCCCTTTGGACCAAGTATACAGTGCCCGAAGGGTGGGTCCTAGGGGGGTGGAGTACGGGACCAAAATTGTAGCCCTTCGCGAGACCGATCGATGTCCCTCGGGAGACAACCCTCCCCCGTCAACGGTTTCCGAGTTACGGACCAAAAATAGGAAGGGGCGCTTTGCACCCCTATAACTAAGGAACGGAGATAGATATCGACGCGAAACAAACGCCAGAATCCGTTTCGCGCGATCAACTTTCGATTTCCGTAAAGAAAAATTTGCACCCCTTTGGACCAAGTATACAGGGCCCGAAGGGTGGATCCTAGGGGGGTGGAGTACGGGACCGAAATTGTAGCCCTTCGCGAGACCGATCGATGTCCCTCGGGAGACAACCCTCCCCTTCAGTTTACTGTGCTCTACCTGCTCACAAGCGTTGTCAAGGGTGCTTTGGGACACCCTGTATATAAGCACTACTGACGTTTGTGTCTTAAGTTGGCGGCGGTGGGCTTGGTGGGGGTAGAGTTGGCGCCTCTCTCAAAATCTAGGACTCTAGTGAAATGTTGTGACTTAAGGTAACATTTTATGAGCAGTGAAAAGCAGCAGCAGTTTAGAAAGCAACTAGAATCGGTGACGTACTTCCGGCGCAAGTTTTTGCTGTTTAAAGTTCATCCTTTTGAACAGCAAAGCAGTAAAAGCTGTGTTTTGGTTATATATGTACATATATTCTAAAATATAGAATCACCAGAGGTAAGTTTGTAGAAACTATAGTTATAAAAATAATTGTAAGCTAATAATAGTTAGATAATAATTAGTAATAATAGATACATAGATAAATAGATTAACAATTTAAAGCACTGCAGAAAACCTATATCATGGGTAGCGCAGCAATTTTGTAAAATCACCAAACAATGCTAGTTAGTTACTAAACTGCTGCTGCTTTTCACTGCTCATGAAATGTTACCTTTAGGCCTGTATTCATAGTCAGTTCTTATATTTAAGACCATAAGCCCGTATCAGACTACGCATTGAAGATTGAGATTGAATATTCAAGACTGAATTTGACCAATCAGTTTTTGTTCTCATTAGTCAAATTCAAATCTTTAATCTTCAATCTTCAATTTTCAATGCGTAGTCTGATACGAGTTTTAAGTACAATCTTAAGATGTCATAAACCAATTACAGAGCCGTATTAGCATCTTAAGACATTACTTAAGACGGTCTTGAAATAAGAACCGACTATGAATTCGGGCTTTCCTTTATATAACCCAGTGAATTGTATACATACTGGAATGAGCGATCCCTTTGTTTGGCTGTCGCCACTTTTTCGCCAAGAGAGAGGTGCGTTTGGATGATGGCATCTGTTTCTACTATTACCTGATTGGTCCATGGGATGTCACGTGACATCATTTTCAGTTTAAATGATGTCACGTGACATGACATGGACCAGTCAGGTAATACTAGAAAGAGATGCCATCATTTAAACGCACCTCTTTTTCGGCGAAAAAGTGGCGACAGTCAAACAAAAGGGATCGCTCATTCCAGTATGTATACAGTTCACTTATATAACTTTAGTTTAGTATAGATATCTGTGATGTCGATATTCAATCCCCTTTCCCCTTTGTATTCAATTCCGCGGCAATACGATCCGTCCAGATATTTCCTACACCCATGATTGTATACATAAAAACAAGTTTAGTTTTTACCTCTGATATAAATAAACTTCTACAGAGAACACACACAAAATATTTAAGTATTATATATTTTATGAATAATTTAAAACTTCTCTTCTTTTGTTTTTCTTCTTCAATCAAGGCCTTATCGATCCCTTTCTTTATGATTACTAAAAGCAAGAATAATGTTTTTCTGATAAAAATTCATTTAAAGCCATACATAAATATATATATATATATATATATTTTTTATTGGTTATATATATAGTTAAACATATCTTAATTCTATGAATAAAGGTTATTCTATCTGCATGGCTTCAGACTGACAAAATGATTGCGTTATTAATAAATGTTCGTAAGTCCACTTTGGAAATACTCGTTTATACAGATTCATTAAAATTGTATCTTGGGATTTTAGCTGACCATTGAATATACACTTCATATGACCATGTGTACCTATGACAATATTATAAATATATTAGATAGTAAAAGTCGGCAAATATAGATATAGATACGGCAGTAAAATGAAAGAAAAGTGCAATTGCTTGAAAATAATTGATTAATTACCAAGAGATTCCTTTATATGGCCTCTGCGTCCATATTTTGTTCTTAATTGAATAGGTTTGAACCATTCGATATCTTCGCGATTAAAAAACATGAAACGCACAACCACCGATCTCTTGTTTACCTTATACGGATGACCACTTAGAACAGCTCGTTTCAAGACAATTCTATTAGGATTGCAAGATAACACATTTCCAGTTGCAATTAATTCCTGAAATCAATATTGTTATCCTTGGAATTTTTAATATGAGAATATCAATTATTAATTTTCTCTATGATAATTTACTACAATATTAATAACATTAATATCAAATGAATATATTAATACATACAAGCTCTCCTTTATTTTCAATGTAACAAAGTACTGGACATGGTGAAAAAGTAACTGGTGCGTACATACTTGCCACAACAGTATTATCAGGATGAAAGTATCTTTCATACTAAATAAAATGTATTTATTATTATTAATTATAAACTCTTATGCACATTATATGTTTCCTGTTTATTGTATAAATTGTTGTAAATTGAAAGACTGTGCCCACTCACCTTATGCTTATTGCCATTTGTATGTTGACTGAATATTGGACATGCTGTAAATCGTCTAAATCCACTCTGAAAGACCAATCTGTCCTTCGATTTAATCGGTAGCGTGTAATTATTCAAATGTTTTAATACGACATTCAATAGAGACATTTTGTGTTCATATGGAAGTAGACCAATCACTATTAATGGTTGATTCGCTATCGTAGCAAATGCCTTAAAAGTTACCCTACTAACGCGAATGATATCAAGTGTTACGTATCTTCCTGGCTAAAATCATGTGTATATATGTATATTATTTAAAAATATATTTAATAAAAGATTTAAATATGTATATAGCAAAAAAAATTTTTTTTTTGGCATATGTTACCCATATAGCCTCTTCGATATCTTCGCATTCTTTATAAATACGCTTTCTTCTGCGATCATAATCTGCAAACTCAATTATCCGAGAATAATCGACGGGAAGATTTTCCTTTGGATCCCATGGACTGGTACGAAATGACTCGAGACCTCGGTATTTCTGAAATCTCGTTTTAGCTAATATATCCTGGGGTGTATCCACTTCATCCGGAAATTGTGCGTCCGATTTTGCCTCTGTATGTTATTTATTAAATTATTATCAAAAAAGACAATACATTACACAAATACATATACGATTATATTACTTTTAAACTTCTCCATAGCTTGTTTCTCTTCAAGCATATCAATATCTTTATCATAATGCGCCTCATCCATTGCCGCCTCTGATATCGTAATAGTTTCATACTCTTCGTCATCTTCCAAATCTGTATTACTGTCTGTTTCGGATTTTGCTTCTTCCACAGACATATTGTCTTCCAATTCCTCTGAACATGCACTGAGGCTTTCTAATAAAATAAAAAAGTTCCTCGAAATATCATAAAATGAGATAACATGTTTTTTTCTTTTTTACTTAAAAAAAAAAAATAAAGGATTAAAAGAAGAGAAAAATGCCATACCTCCATCTTCGTCCGGTATCCATGCAGCTTGATATTCAGAAGTTCCTTTTGGTACAACTTTTACAATTTTTCTCTTTCTATTGGCCGCTGCTTCAGCCAATTCTTCCTCTGTGGGCCATGTTTGTTCAGCATCCATTGGGTCTGGAATATATTCACTTTCGAGAGTTTCCTACAAATTTTGATAAATTCTAAATGCAATATACACTGGGATTGTTATCTCACTATTGTTATTTAAAATTATATAAAAGCAAATTTGCAATAATTCTGACATATTCTGTACTTATGTTTACTATTTGCAATAATTTGTTAGCGATATGTTATTAATAGCATAAAATATATATATATATATACATATATAACCTGTTTTTCAGGATCTGCGGTATATAGGATTATTTGTGTTCCATGTTTTCCTTTTGTTTTCATCTCATTGTTAGAAGAAAGTTTCTTGCGGTTAGCGTATATGATTTCATATGGATCATCTAGTACTTTGATACACGACATTTGAAAATCACCAAAGCCTGGTATATGAACCAAATTATTAACAGACAATGATGTTATGCCTCGCACATATCCAGTGACCGAGAGAGTTCCAAAATCGAGTGAATCCTGATTAGATAAGAATTGTAGTTATTAAACTGCTTGCTATTTATATGTATATGTGTGTGTGTGTGTGTGTGTGTGTGTGTGAGCGCGCGCGCGCGCGCGCATGTATATATGTATGTATGTATGTATATGTATATATATGTTTATATATATATATTATTTAAAATATAATATTTAGAGTCCAACATACTTCATTACATTCAAAGGAAATTTCTTCAGCTAAAAGATGCGGCCTTATATTTTTGTAAAATACATTTCTTTGTTTTTGTGATCCAACACGACGTAATATATTCAAGCAATCGTCCACAGTATCTAATTCAAGTACTTTCTCATCAGGAAGCCATTTAGAAATAGCACGTTGCACAGATTGTTTATATTCCTGACGTTTCTAATATATTGTTTGACACATGTTAAATAATGATTAATCAGATTCTTATATATATACAGTATCTTATACAGTATAAAATTTACAAAATACAATAAGTAAAAAATAAAAATAATTATTATCTCTTGTTTGTATATTTTCCTTAAAGATATAAACATCTTATTACTTACTTTAATGTGAAGTCTCTGAATATTGTGTACTGCAAATATAGTAGTAGGTAAACCTTGAGCAAGGCAAGACACAATAATCTTCTTACCCCATTTGTCTACAATTTCTCTTTCTGTATCACCATTTGTCTGACAAGCGACAGAAGTTATAAAGAGTATTGTATTAGCAACTTTGGCTGCATCTAATGTTGCTAAAACATTACCTATTGGTGGTACAATAATGGAAAACCGCTGTTTCATCCTTGGTACACTGTACAAATATTTTTTTAAGAGATTAATATAAATGCCAAGTTTTCAATTTGTCTTCTAATAATATGCAATTTTGTAGCACACCCTATATGCGTGATCCCACATGGACTGGTAGCAATATTAGCAGTTTCATCTATACTAGTTATAACAGACATAATATTCTGAATGTTTATATCACTTTGCAAGGGTATAATACAAATAAGGATAGGCGCAGAATGACAACTGCCAAGGTTTCTCTTTTGCGCTAGTACTTCCTCGCGTTTCTTTTTTCTGATTTGCAACAATTGGTTTCTACGTGCATCCCTCTGAAGACTTTTCTTGAGATGTTTCAATGATGTTTTGATATTTTGTTTACCTATATAAGAAAAAAATAAACATTTTAGAAATTAAGTAAAAAAAATATGTTTTACTTAAGACACCAATATGTAATTATTTATTGCACTAAAAATAAATCTTATTAATTAAATAAATTGTAGCTATAATTATTATATCTTTTTTACTATAAAATGTTCTTAATTTACCTTTAAGCTCGTTATTGATAACACTTTTACTACGATGTCTTCCAGTCTTGTGTTGCTTATTAGATTGTTTAAGTGCACCTGGTCGATGCGTTTCTTGCTTCGTCGCATTCATATTAATAGTTAATATAATTAATAAATCTTCTGTAAATGTTTAGTTTGACCCGGTTCACTTAAATTTTGATGAAAATATATTCAACTAATGAATTTTTTTTAACAATATTTCAATTGCTACGCGATGGAAGAAATCGGAGGAAACTCATCAAAAACACGTGCAATCAAAACTAAAGTCCGCGGCACACGATGTGATTTTTCGCGTTCATAGATCTTATGTATCTAGATACGCTTTGTGACTAAAGATAACATTTCATGAACAGTGAAAAGCAGCAGCAGTTTAGAAAATAACTAGAATCGGTGACGTACTTCCGGCGCAAGTTTTTGCTGTTTGAAGTACATCCTGTTGAACAACAAAGCAATAAAAGCTGTGTTTTGGTTATATATGTACATATATTCTAAAGTATGGAATCACCAGAGGTAAGTTTGTAGGAACTATAATTATAAAAATAATTTCTTATTCGATTATATCTCAATTAATATTGAAATTGAGATTAACGATTTAAAACACTGCAGAAAACCTATTTCATGGGGTTGCGGGCTCAGTTGCGGTTGGGGATACAATTGACAGTTGTGGATTGACCAATCAGAGCAATGCAGCTTACCGGCTGATTGATTAAGTGCCGATCTACAATAGGCAATTTAAGCCCTAAACCTTATGACTTAACCTCTAAACTATTTTTTTTATGTGCCACGGCCCTAATACGACCTTTACAGTCTAGTGCATAGGCCAGTATTGGGCGTTTTCCAGCAAGGTACACAGACGACACAGTGTACTACACATTATCACGCGATTGGTTATATTTTAAATTTCTTCATTTGACAGCCAATCATGTGATAATGTGTAATACACTGCGTCGGCTGTGTACCTTGCTGGAAAACGCCCATTATCAGCCATGTGAGCTGACCGTTTATAAATTTTGTATGTGTATGGTAATCGTGCTTCTCACGTCATCCCACCAGTGTTCACAACAATGGTCGTGCCGGTTGTATTTTAGGTTAAATCCTACTCGCATGATCTCTAATATAGTTTATCAACTCTAACAGAGTAAAAAATGGACAATAAAATAACGATATGTGATCCTGACGAAGAAGAAATTGAAAATGATTTATTGCGTGACATCGAACCAATCATGTGGATCAATGATGATCCAAACTATGACTTGGACGAGATTAACATGTTTTTTCACAGAGTTGATTCAGCTCAAATTATATATGAAGAAAAAAAGAAAAAGTGCAAATTTATCGGTAAATATGTCATGGGCGACGTTCTCGGTGAAGGTAGTTATGGAAAAGTAAAAGAAGTATTGGATTCGCAAACGCTCTGCCGAAGAGCAGTCAAGATATTAAAGAAAAGAAAACTTCGTAGGATACCGAATGGTGAACAGAATGTTCAAAGGTATGTTTAACTAATGTATGTCTTTCTATGAGTCTTACATTGGTATGCGTTATATTTTATTTCGACTTTTATCGCTAGACACGCAAATGCGATAGGCCACTGCAATAATTTTTCTTTTCTTGCTTGTTATTAACTAATATCTTGTTATACTTATTCATAGGGAAATAAAATTGTTAAGAATATTAAGACACAAGAATGTAATAAATCTTGTAGATGTTTTATATAGTGACGAGAAAGAGAAAATGTATCTAGTTATGGAATTTTGCGTATGTGGATTACAGGTAAATTTTAATAATCATCCTTTTTTTTATTATTCCAAATATTAGATTATTATGCACAAACATCATATATAAATTGTCAAACTAAATAATTTCGAAATAGAAACGGTAGTTACTTTATATTTCTGTGAAATATATCGTTATTGTTTATCTTGCTATAATTGCCATTATGGGTCGTAAATGATTACATTATTGATTTATTTTGAGTTTGTATGATTGGAATTTGACTAATCAGAAGAAAGGGAACTAAAATTTCTTTGTCTTGATTGATCAAATATCAATCTTAAAACTTCAATCTCAATCTTTAATGCGTAGTCTGATACAGGCTTTATTTGTATCAATACTGAGTTTGAATGTTGAATCTTTAGTACCGAGATATTTCAATTGGTTTCAAAATGGTATATATATATATATATATATATATATATGTGTGTGTGTGTGTGTGTGTTTGTGTTTGTGTGTATGTGTTTGTGTGTATTATGGAAATAAAAATATTCAACATTGTATTTACTTATCACTGTATAATATAAAGAAAGCTTATAATTTGGCTTATTAAAATATATAAATATTACAAAAGTTGATCATTATGATTATATAATAATTTTATAATAATAATGGTAAACAATTATTTATAAGATTTTATGATACTTTTTCAAGAAGCCAATTAAGTTAGAAACAAAGAATTTATAAGTATATTTTACAATTCACATTATTTGTATAATATATTTTACATAGTAATAAATAAATATGTATGTGCATGATGTGTATGTGCGCGCGCGCGCGCGTGTGTGTGTGTGCGTGCGAGCGAGCGAGCGAGCGTATGTGTGAGCGTGTGTGTGTGCGCGCGCGCGCATGCGAGATTTTCTCTGATAAGCTAAAAAAAGAAAAGCTGTAATGAAGCCATATAGAGAATTTTTGCTTTTGATGTTTGTAATAATGGCTTGCATGAATTAACAACAATTAGATTTTTATTTATTAGATCCTTTACAGGATATGTTGGAAAGCGCACCAACCAAGAAGCTTCCCCTTTGGCAGGCACATGACTATTTCTGTCAGTTGTTGGATGGTTTAGAATATCTTTATAGTAAAGGAATAGTTCACAAAGATATAAAACCTGGAAATCTGTTATTAACTTTAGATGGTACCTTAAAGATTAGTGACTTTGGCGTTGCAGAGGTACAAACACCATCTATAACTTCATTACTAGAAATTTATATGCAGTTAAAATTATAAAAACCGATCTAAAAAAAAAAGCAGGAATTTCTAATAAGGAAATAGTATCTGTGGACACAAAGTCAATATCTATTTACAAAATGTCAAACATATATTTCACAACCATTTGTGTTTCATTCCTATTTGTGATTACGCATCTCCATTGTGCTAGGCATTAGACATGTTTTCCAAAGACGATACATGTACGATAGGTCAGGGATCTCCAGCGTTTCAGCCACCAGAAATTGCAAATGGCTGCGAAAGTTTCTCAGGTTTTAAAGTAGATATATGGAGTAGTGGAGTTACATTGTAAGTAACATTTATATAGCATTACGTAATAATATGCATACAATGCGAAGAAGAAAAAATATCATATCCATAATTTATAGGTATAATATAACAACGGGTTTATATCCTTTTGAGGGAGATAATATATATAAATTATATGAAAACATTGGAAGGGGCGAATATACTATACCGAAAGAAGTAGAAGAACCTTTAAAATCGCTCATAGAGGGAATGTTGCAGAAAGATGCGGATAAAAGATTTACATTACAACAGATTAAAAGACATGCTTGGACCATATGCGAGCACCCTAAAATGCAGAAAGAAGTACCTATACCTCCTCTTAAAAGTAATGGGTGTCATAGTATGACTGTTTTACCATATCTAATGGAATATCATTATGGGGTTGATGATAATCCTGTATATTACACAGAACATCAGCTAAATGGTAGGTCTATTAACGCTATTTTTGTTATATATTAAATTTACTATAACATTGAAATTATGGCGACCATACAGAATAATCAAAAGAGTTTTTATTAGGATACTTGTCAAATTACATCCTTCCTTTTTGCGCAACTTGATAGAATCGTGAGAAGTATAATGAATATCGCTTTTTCTTTAGAAGAACGAAGACTTCAAGAACTGGATCGTATTAGCGAGGATCGAAAAACTACATGTAATAGTCATGTAAATGCTAAACCCAACACAAACAGTCAAAACAAACGGAGATGGCGTAAATCTTGTATTAGTATTAAGAGATTTTCATCCTGCAAGCCATCGTGATTTTACTGATTGTATCGCTATTCTTTCGTTTATATCTCACTGACTATGTCAGTTACAAAGCTTCTCTATGGTGGAGACGACTGAAAGCTCGATTAATGCCGAGCGTACAAGATGTATGTAATTCAACTACAGCACGAATAGAATGTAACGCTTTTGAGTCGATTCAAAAGCATCGGATGTAAACATTTGTGATATTAAGATTAAATCGTGTAGCGCGAATAATTCAACAACATCCTTATTAATTCGACCCATGAAATGCCCAATTAAAGTCAAGTTTCGTTCTGGTGCCATATGGATAATGCGATTAATAAAATTGTTAATCGTCAAATTTTTTGCATGATTTTATTTACTATCAAATCTCCCTATACCCCATACAGTTTTATTTATCATTGCAATTTGCGCGAAAATCAATTTATCATTAGCTATATTTTGTCGAATTCTTTGATTTTATTTGTTTAATTAGTAAATAAATATAAAAGATACTTTTAAGTAACATTATATTATATAAGTATTATTTCGATATATTACTGCAAAATTACCTCGATATGCACCTAATGTCATACATTGAAATTCTTGTGTTTACAAAAACTATATACCTATACTTGTAATTATTGGACATAAAGTTATATAAAAGATTGAGCACTCTTATACGACAGCTGACGACAAGATTGAAAAACAGATATATACGAGGTAAGACGCTTTCTCTATCATACAATATGCTCTGAAAATAGACGATGAAATAGGAGGAAATAGAAGAGTGAGAATGTGAGGCGACCACTTCTCCTCTTTTTTCTCTTTCCTCCAATTGCACAATCGGACAAGAAAAATTTCTTGCTCTTTACTATTCTCTCTTACTATACACATGTTATATACACACACTTTCTCTCTCTCTCTCTCTCTCTCTCTCTCTCTCTCTCTCTCTCTCTCTCTCTCATGAATATTATATTGATTGATTGACGAATATGTCTCCCGCGTTATTTTTTATTGTTTCGTATAGCAGATCAAATAGCTTATCAAAAGTTATTCTTTGCATTAAATTCTTTTTACTTTTAATCAATTTCATTATTGTTATTAATATAAGTTAATATAAATAGTATTATATGCTTTTAGAAATTTTTTATCTGAAAATATATATTATATTTTGTAAATCCCACAATATTAAAATACATATACACAAATATTTTTACAAGTAGAATATACAAAACATATATATTTATATAAAATGCATAAGTATTACATTTAATAAGTAAATACAGTATATATATATATATAATATACATTTTCAATATCTTAGCAAATGTTATTTATATCTTTTCTTATAACAGATGCTCATAAATAAAAATTACAATTAATGATATTATATATAGTTAATTATTATCGATGACTTGTTAACGATATTAATCAAACACGGTCTAATTTATAATTGTAATGATTCATGGGCCGTGTTTCAAAATTCACTGCCAATACTGGAAATCTATAATACGTTACGTGAACTATAGATTTTCAGTACTGGCAGTGATGCAGTGAATTTCGTAACACGGCCATGATTATGGGCCATTTTCACAAAGTCCGATTAGATGAACCGACGGTTAAAATTAGCAGGATGGCCAACAGAAAATAGAGGTGAAGGAAAACCAAGCATTATCTCAATAAGAACATTGGAGTACTTCTTTCATTATAATAATATCTAATTTGAGCGATAAAAAAGATAATGTTATATAAAATTTTTTAGTTAAAAAAATCAAACATCTACAAGCTTTGTCGGAGTAGCGAATTGACACGAAATTTAGACGGTAAAATCATAGATATATAGACTGGATTGAGCATTATGAGATAGACAAACGTGCGCTTGCTGTAGAAAAAGAGGTACTATATGGGAGGCCTATGTTTGTCTCTTTTCCTAGCATCTCATTGGTAATTTTCTATATGGAGGGGGACAAAATCACCATATCTTAAGCTTAGAACATATATAAATGGAAGGGGAATAGCAGGCTGAAAAGTGTCGAAGGAAGTGAGAAAGAAATCGTAGTTGCCTCTCTCTTGTGAGTAACTACACATACAAGCATCGTGTCTGTAGTATACATACTTTTGTGTACACACACATGGCCGCACATGCGCACTTTTGAGCAAAGTAACTCACAAGAGAGAGGCAACTATGATTTTCTTTCTTACTTTCTTCCGACATGTTTTTCTATCGGGAAACAAAGGCATTCCCCTTCCATTTATATATGTTCTAAGATCTTAAGTAGCGCGGCGCTTTCTATGGCTGTGTTCCAAAATTCACTGCCAGTATTGAAAATCTATTTCACATTCAAATCTAGTTCACATAACATATATTATAGATTTCCAGTACTGGCAGTGAATTTTGGAACACGGCCCATATGTATAGAGTTCAATAATGACGCGTGAGCGTGTTGTACACACGCTATTTTACTATTTTGCCAAAAATTTTATAAAAACTATGCATGATATCTAAATATCGATAATCTTGAATCAAAATTATTCACGTGTTATCAAATCTATTCATTTTACTTTTAGTCGTTGCTTCGGTAGTGATATCAATTAGAAAGTGTTCTCTTATTAAGTAAGTTGTATTTAAAATAGCGATTTAGATATTTATTTAGATATTATTAAATATTATTTATTTAGATGTCATGCATAATTCTTATAAAATCTTTAGCGAAATAATAAAATAGCATATACGCTCACGCGCCACGCACGCCGTTTGCACGCCGCCCCTGATTCATGCGTAACCTATAGAGCGCTCATTTGTTAGCTTAAAGTTGCTCTTATTTAAAAGTGGTGTTCAGACGCAATTTTGCCAAAGAAAAAAGTTGCTTCTTCTAGCACGGACAATCACGCTGTGCATTCCGTGTCCGCGAACTCTGATAACATAACTTTTTTTCTCTCTCTTCTGCTCGGTAATGTTCAGCAGAGAAAACCGCTCAGTAGCAATCGAACGTGATTGGCTCTTACTTTTAGAATCAACAAATCAACGTCGAGTGTTTACAAGACGATAACCGAGCGCTTTCTCTGTCGAACGGGGCTAATATTACCAATTTTTGTCAGAATCAACAGTCGCGACACATGAATATCTAAATGCGATGCGTCCGACTCGAAAATTTCAAATCCAAAAGTGAAAATTTATTGACATTTTCTGTATCTAATAGTTTAATAATCGAGGAATGATAATTCTAATTTAGCGTACAAACAGTATGTATATGTGTTTATATATAAAGGTATTTCGCAAATTGTGAAACATTACAAGATATCTTCTGTCTCTCATGATATTGAATATCGAGCGAAAAGCATCTCACACATGCCCCTCCTGGTATGATATTCTAAGATTAGATTGCATGATTGATTAATTTTTCAATATACCTATGCCTTACATGGTTATAAGTAGTAAATCCGTCTAGACATTTCTATAATACATACACAACTTGAGATCGGTATGCGAAAAATGTGTCTTGATTAGGGGATCTCATTAGGGGAGCCGTCTTGATACGGCTCTGGACGACGATCCCGCGATTTGGACTTTTGGACTATCGTGTACGTAGAGATCACTTCCGATGCTGAGGAATGCATGAACATGTTTTACGAGTGATTAATGCCCAAGTACAGGTTATTCAGCCGGACCCAGCGAAATTCGTTAGTAAACATGCAGCCGCGGCATTATCGTGAGTGATCGTCGTTATAACGCCCGATTATAATGGCAGAGAACCTGTCAAAACGGCCTTCCAAGGGAATTCTCAAGACGTCCAGCAGTTTTGATAATCCAGAGGCGCCTAGGTGAGTGCGTTAATTGAATCTCGATGCGTGCTCGCGTAAAAATAGAGATGCGTGCGTCTTGTATTACGGCTCGTCATTATTCTATGAAATGAGGAATGGACAAACATAATCGCAGGAATTATTTCTCAACATATATATATATTCGATTCCAGTATATAATTTCTTATTTTGTATGTGTGTGTGAATATCTTCTTGAAATTAATACGCATTTGTTGGACTCTCGAAAGTTTTTCTTCTGCAAAATTTTTCTGAACAAGATTATCATTTCTTTATATCAAGAAATAAATTTAAAATATTTTCAATATTATTATTTACAGAGGTGTGAAAAACTGGAAAAATAATTTATGAGTATTTGCAAAAGTGAAGTCATAAATTAATTCATGTTAACTGACATTACTTGATATAGATTCTATTTTTAAACATAATGAAGAGCATCATTTAGTTTTTTGTTTTTTTCTGAGTACTTTACATTAATTGATTCGTAGACCAAATAAAGAAACAACATGGGACGAAATGAATATTATTGCTACTCTTCATCCTGCTGACAAGGATTATGGTCATATGAAGATCGAAGAACCAAAAACCCCATACAATTTTGAAGGCCTCCAAAATGAACATGAATTTGATCAATTAGATGCTAGCACTATTGCAGCAAAGTGAGTACAACAGTGTTATATATTACATAATTTCAATTTGTAATACACATTATGTAACTGAGTGCATGTTTGTAAAATATAAAATTATAGTGAAAAAATATAAAACTTGATATTAATTATTTGGTTATGAAAACTCAGATTAGCTGGAAGTAGCAAACCCAAAATTTTCGAAGAATCTAGCGAAGAAGAGGAGGATGAAGAAACTCCTGAAGAAAAAGGTAAGATGAGAGATGCTTAGATATAAGTTACTTTGCTATTAATATATTTAATTTTAGAAAGGAGGAGAGCTTTTGAGGCAAAAAGAAAGGGCCATTATCGAGAATGGCATGCCGTACAAATGGCAAGACGACTTTTAGAGCAAGATGAATTAGAAGAAGATGATGATGGCGGTAATGATGGTGGTAAAAATAACGAGGAAAATTCGTCAGAGGAGGAAAGTGATTTTGACACCCGCTTCAAATGCATGCCGTCCTGTGATAGAAATGAAAAAAAATAAACAAAAAGTATTGATTAGTAATTTTATTTTTAAATCGCCCATCATTATTATAATTTTGTGGCGATGTCTGCTTTATCATTTAACGCTATTGTGATTAAAATGTTTGTTATACATTTAAATGCCCAAACACATACATACACACTAAATATCGAATTTTAATCCTGTGTATATAGCTTTAACAGCTTCACCCTCTGTAAATAAACATTTTAAAAACCTGGATGTTTATAGAGTAATCTATTGTTAGATTTTTCCAACATTATAGATAAAATAATAGTAATATTATATAATCACAAATTTTTTTCTTTTTTTTAGTTACTAATTTAACTCAGAAATATTAATTAAACTATGCACAAAACTCGTCACGTGTAATCATTTAGATAAGTTTATATAGACTGCGATTTGTAAAAGCTTTGCTCGTTTCGCATGTTATTACAGAAGAGGCCTATCTTTTGTTACTTTATAGAGTTGGTTTTAACAATGTTCTTGTAAAATTTAATATCTTTGGAGAAATTTGCAGAGGGATTCTCTCTTGATCATTGTATCAAAATTCGACGAACAATAAGGCTGAAGGCTGAACAAAGCCCTCTCACATATAGTGAAAATTTAAGATGCCATATATAAATTTTAGTCAAAAACTTGTGTACCTAAAATGTTAGAATACATGTGTAACACAAGTCCTGTGATTAGCATAGGCATATGCTATGTAACATTCGAATGTATGACCTCGAACTTTCGTTTTTTCTCGTAATGCTTGATTTTATTTTCCAAACTCTCTATAAAAGAAAACGAAATATATAGATTATTTACATAGACATGTAATGAAATTATCAATTCGTGTAACGCGTATTTATCAATTAAGTAAACTTTAATCTAGACCTGTCCAAGTTTATTTGAGTCTACGCGCGTATTTATTCTCTCCTTTACTCCTATATACCATCTCTATACTCTTTCTCCTATACTACACTTCATATTCCTCAACCATTTGTGCCGTCGTTATTTTTCCAAGCAATTTTTCCAAATTAATCGATCACAACGCAAGGATACAACGAACATATGTCTATATAATTTGGGTCTTCCCTTTCTCCCTTTTTCTCTTGTATTTCCTATGTCTTATTAAGAGGATTTTATTCAGCAGCGTAAACAAGAAAAAGTATTTTGTTTATGAATCAAAACTTGGACAGGCTTAATTTAGTAAGTTGTATACTGTTGATAGAATACATATTTAAAAAAATTTCGAACATAGAATACGTCCAAACGCGGTGACGTTATGTTTAGTACCATAATTAAGAAAAAAAAAAAAAAAGGTAAATTAAATATATCCAATTATCAAAATTTTGAATGTCTGTATATTATATAATGGAATAAAGCATATTATATATAATAGATTTTGAATAGTATTTTATAAGCGTAGCGTCTGAAAGTTGAGAAACAATTCATATTGTATAGATACGTAATAAAATAATAAAACATTTTCAAAGAAACTGAACATTTAAAAAGGGTGAATTTGAAATAAAGTCTCGGCCTTACCAATAAATTTATGTACCTATTAATTTTGATCAAAGTTGATTACGTATACTAACCACACATTTCTCGTTTCATTAATGGCTGATATACTTTTGATCGTACTCCAAGAAGGAGGCAATCACTTTGAAAATCAGTGTTTGCACAATTGACCAAATCTTCCAACTTTGTCAACATATTTTTAATCATTGTAGATCTATGCATTTAAAGAAAGAGGAACTTGATTATGAAATTAATTATATGTACAATTTTATATATATATATATATAGAAAATTCCTTTTTAAATAAATATACTTTATAGTATTGAGAGCCCAATCCTGTTGTAATGTCTTGATAGTATTTATTAACTCATTTTTATCAATAAACCATTCTACGTCTTCATAATCACAATACCAGAGATTCAATGGTACTTCGTGAGCCATATTATACTGTGGCTTCTGTGGACAAGTCTCAATATCTAAAAGCTTTAAAATTATTTCAGGCTCTTCTTTTCTTTGTCCAACCAGTAACAAGATGCCCATTAAGCAACGTATTTGATGCCAGAGAAAGGCTTGACTTGTGATTTCTAATTCGCACATATCATAGCCTTCAAAGTAAAAAAATTTGTATTAAAATAAAAAATTTATGTGTATATTAGAATAAAAATTATATATAGATAGAATGCATAGTGAGAAGAAATTAAAAATTACCTGTAACTTTTTGCATATTTTGATTGCTTATAGAAATTTTTGCATCAAGTACAGTTCTCTTAAAGTTAATTACACCATTGGCTACATCCATTTTACAAATATTACGAAAGTCATGATGTCCTATAGCATACTTGACAGATTTGTCCATGGCATCTATATCCAAATTGCTCTTTGGGAAAAAGTATTTATACGTCCTATATTTGCAGTCAAATCTAGCAGAGAAATTTGACGAGACTGGACACCATGCTATACATCTTATATTTGTTGGTAGTAATCTGTTTAATATTTTACAATAGGGCAATTCCTCTGACAAATTATTTTGATTTTCTGGTTCCAACCTACTGCGAATGTCTAACGAAATCGCTTGAGAGAATGAGCTAACACCTTTATCAGTTCGTCCACATCGATGGTAGTTGGCATTCTCGCGGGATTCTATGCAACAACTTTTTAACAAAGCTGTGAACAAATGATGCTCAATAGTGTCATTGTTATCTTCTTGTACGGTAAAGCCATGATAGTTCCAACCAAGATAACAGAATTTTAAGAGAATGTGCCTCTTATGGTAACTGTGATTGAATAAGGCAAAAGATATTATTTAAATAAAAAAACAATATAATGAAAAAGCGATATGCTTACCGTGAGAAATCAAACGGTTTTCTTACTATGTCAGACATCTCCTTTTTCTCCGATTTAGAATCTGTAGCTTTTGTGATTAGTGCTCTGAGTTGCTCGTTGTGAGCTTCTAATTGTAATATTTTGTCAATTAATTCCTGTAAAGCAAAATTGCCCATATATGCACATAAATAAAAATAAATCACACACATAATATACTATACGCGCATATATGTATACAATAAGCCAGAAATATATATTTATATATACATATATATGTTTTTATATATTTACAAACGATCGTACTGATCATACCGATTTATCAAACTGTTCCAACTGTTCCCTCGTGCATTTTTTTATATTAGCACACTTTATAACTTTTGCCATAATCGTATCTTTTTCACGATAAATCGAAATATTTTGTAATAATCGTCATATAAAGGCTATGTTTGTGTTGTCGAGCAGTTTTCTTTCCGCATTGGGTGCGTTCGAAAATCCTACCTGTGGAGTAAAGTAGCATTTAATTGACCAATCGGGATAAAAAGAAGCAAAGATTTCTTTGTCCTGATTAATCGATTTAAGGATACTCTACCCTACGAGTAAAATTTTCGAACGCACCAATGCAAGTATGGCAATGGCAAACGGGGTATCGATCGAATATCAGAGTTTCGACTAAATAATAGTTTATTTATGTTGAGCTTCCCATTGATAAAGATATACCCAGACAGCACAAGGATGTCCTTAGGACGTCCAAAGGGCATCCAGGACATACATGTATATAAATAATTTTAATTATGCAAATTAAAATATGACAAGTAAATATGTAACGTTAACATTAATTAGTGAAAGAGTACCAAATTTAAGAAGACTCTGCTGTATTTAATTCGAAATTATAGAGACAAAGATTAATCACACACGGGTTCTATCTATTTTTATTAATAGTATACAATCTGTATTTACTGCGTACAATATGATTTTTATGTATTTCTCTCTTGACTATAGACAACACTAGATCGCTATATCAGTTTTACAATTGTGCGATGCATATCACTCTAGTTCGGTTTGGAGATTCAACCTTCTCGAGAGAGCGAGAATATGATAATAACCGAAAGGTTCGGTGAATTGTATGTATACAGTTAAATGTATCGAGAACAGATTTTACAAATTTTGTCAGCAGAAAAAGATGGTACAAATGAGAAAAGATTTGTTGCATTTAATAATGTCGGTAGAAATTTTAACAAAATTTTGAAAAAATCTACTAACAGAGAGAATATGTATGTGACGGCGAATTTTAATGGTAGAGATCATATGGAGTTTGCAATAATTTGATAGCAGATTAGGCGACAGAAACTGAACAGATCTGCCATTTTGTAATTTAACTAATTCGTAACACATTTATTAAAGCTATTTAAATGATACATTGATCTCTATCATTAATTATTTATTTCGATTTTTATATAATACGTCTATTTTATTTCTTACATCAGATAGAAGAGATAAAATAAAAACTGCTATTTTTATTAGAACAAATTGTTGAAAAATAATTACTGTGAACACAGTTGATACCAATTTACAATTTATATGCAATGTATCGATCGTATCTGCTGCCAAATCTGCGAAATATTGCAATCACTATTAATTACTATCTGGATATGGAAGAGAGAGATTTTTTTTTCTTATATCAAATAGTAGAGTAATATCCATTCAATATACGAGAATACTATGAATGCTGATTATAAAATTGTGTAACTCGAGGATTAAGAGTCTGACAGCGAATTTAGTTGGATGCATTGGCCGCTCAGATGCAAACATAAATTTATCAAATAAATATCGCATTAAAAGAATGTGTGTGCGAATCATTGAAAAATACGTGTAGACTAAATTCTACCGAACAATATAGAATGAGTCACTCTAAGCGTTTCATTAGCGAATACGCTACGCGCTTATATGACACTTTATGCAAGAATGGTGGTTTTCAATATGCACCAGTGAGCAATACTCACAATCAGTATGCAGCCAACCCGGAGTTCGTTAAAAATTCGGGATATAAGATAAACTTGACTTAGAACGTTTTTCTCTTGTGTTCTTTATATGTATATGTACAAACGAAAATTGATTCGTTCTCGTTTTCCATTAACAGTTGAGTTCTTTTCGCTTGACCATATCTGAATGGTTTGCACCGATTAAGCGATTTAATAGTCGATAAGCCACTCTTTTGATTCCCGATCTTTCAATTTTGAGGCACTCAAAACAGAATCACATCCTATTATCCTAGTGTAATGTATATACAATTCTTAACGTCAAATAAAAGATTTTCGAACGAATTGTTTCTTTTTTCGAGCTGTTAAGTTTCGCGCGTGTCTAATTAAAAATTAAAATAATAATAATAAAATAATCTATAATAATAAATTATTCAAAAAAGCAAACATCAAAGAGCAATTTAACAATATTTATTCATTCTTTTTATATAATTAATTAATACTAACATTTTTTACAGGTTTTATTTGATATATCTCTAGTAATATTTTTGAATCTTATTTATATTTGTCATTTTGAAATTATTGAAGACAATTTACAAGAATTTTAATAAACCTGGAGACTCTTAAAATTAATTTAATTAATTTTGAAATAAATTTAATTAATTTTGAATTTATTGAATTTAATTGATTTTTAAACTTTTGGAGTCAAGGAACGAATAAAAATTTAATAAAACTAATAATTGGGATAATCTCGACTGAATAATGACATATAAAACTCGAAATACTTATTGAATGACAGCCACTTTATTGAGAGTAGACAGCGGTGAACATTAAGATCGCCTTGCGCAGCAATTACCTCGATAGACTTTAGATAGTAAGATATCACACGTGCCTCCGTAAGTGGTAAGAATCGTATTCTTATCCGGTATGCTATCGATCTGTCACATTACGACAAACCTGATCGTCTCGTAAGTGCACTCGTAAACTACTTTATACTTTTACTGCAAAAAATAAGCAAGCTAAAAGGACGGGACTGCATACTGCATGCTGCTTAATTTTATTCTCCCAAAATGAATTTCCTCTCCAATCCTTTTAAATTTACTTATTTTTTGCAGAGTTTTTTCAAAATGGAGGTATGATGTGGGATACTTTGAACGCATGATAATTGACGATACATGCATTGTCTCTTGCGAAAATATATGTACAGGTAGAGATGTAGTATAATAAGAAATATAAAAGTGTCGATAACAATGTTAACAAATCCCTCCCCCAAAGTCCGTTACCTCGCTAATAATGCTTGCTGATAATGAAACCGTTCGAGTTATCCTCGCAAGAAATCCTTGAATTAAAAGAAATCGGCGGGGATAGATTTCCCGTGAAATTAGATCGTCAATTTATGTAATTGGTTTCATCTCTCGTTAGAAATTCAACTGCTCGAGTCACACTTATTTGTTCAAAAGAATCGGAAAAAAACTTTCAGGTCTATACGAAAAAGAGAGAAGTAGAGAGCAGTTCAAAACTTTTTAGCATTAGTATTTCTAGTTTTGAAGATCAGCAATTGGAATTTATTTACAGAACAAATCCCAGTCGATCACTTTTAATTCGTCCATTTTTCACAAAGATCTATCCGTATGTCACAGCGATGTATGTATTTCGAAAAAAAGGAGAGCGTTCTCCTTCCACTCTCTGTCACACTCACTTAATCGCCTTCGGTTCTCTGCACGCATGCGTATGTAGTCGCATATATGTGTATTGCTGTCGGATTAGCTTCTTTTTTTCCTCGCAATAATTTATAAAAAATTTTTCGCTTGGTTTGCCTACTGGCAACCCCACTGGCAACCCCACTGGCAACATCACTGACTTACGTAATATTACAGGATAAGTCATGCTCTGTCTAATAGTAGGAATACGAGTACAAACGCTTCGTCGAATGTTTCATCATATGCGTACAGGCCGAAAATATATCGGAAATGATTTGTCCTTAACATCTTGAATTTTTTTGCACCAAAAATACCGTACTAAAAATTCAGAAACGACGCGATATCGTTATCAAGAGAGAGAGAGAGAGAGAGAGAGAGAGAGAGAGAGAAAAAGTCGCGATATTGCCCGATTTTTTTACCCGATAAACTTTAAATCTCGTTGTATTTCTAAATTTTCATCGCGGATTTTTCACGATATCTTCATACCGTAAAACAGGGCAGCGTTACATGAGACAGCGACTAACTGCGTATCATGCTGAAAAAGATTTTATCTTTTTTTTTCTTCTTAAACTTTCCTAATTTCTTTGACTTTAATCGTGAGTATATGTCACGGGCCGCTCCGTCTGAAATTCTACGATTCAAGAAAAACTCAAGAATTTCTTACAGAAATACTTAAGACTCTATCTTTAATGAGTTCACTCGCAAGTTAAAATAACTAGAAAAACTAGATCTCACTCGTATAAAAAGGAGCATGATATCCGTTTTACCACTCAAATGGACATTTTATTCCCGCGATCTGACCCTGTTTTAGAGCAAAAGAGGCTTTCGACTCTCGGTTTTCCGCAAGAATCTTCGGTATCGTCAGATGCAGGATACCGCGAGTGCTTGTTTATAATTATTATTTTTTTCGTAGAAAACGAAAGGATGTGGGGCAATTGACAATGCATGCATTGATTCGATTCGATAATTATCAGTTTTAGAGATGTACCCGAAGGTATTTATATTAATATGCTCCGCCACCACACTCTCTTCGAGGTATGTATTTTTTGAACACAGCACCCTAGCGGAGAACGAAATATGCCTGGTGAAACCGTTACGTAATTATCTCCTAGGATTGGCTAGACGCGCCAAGTTAAGTGTGTGTATGTGTATACACGTGTATAGGAAATATTCAATGAATATATATTACTTTGTAACATATATTTACAAACACATAGTTATTCATTTTAGAAATGTACGCGAGGGGAAACTTACTTTAGTATTTGTAAAGTGTCGCGCTTCTCCGCCGTCTCGGCCTGAGATTCTGGCGAAATTTTTCGTGAAAACGGAGCGTCCGAAGGAGAGAACGCATCTAATTAACATGTTCTCGATATCTTTGCCTTAACAATCCTTATATATAGATATATGTATGTTTTCTCTATCGGAAAAAAAACATTTGTTAGCCGACGGTGACATTTTAAACGCGATCTCCCTTCATTTTCAGGGGAGCGTTCTCGTTCCCGCCTCGTCGCGATCGATGAACGAGATATCCTGATGGGACGAAAATCGTTGTAACAGTCGAATCTCTTTTCCTATCCCCGCGACTAACGAATATCTTTTTTTTTTATTTTACAATTCGTTTTGTAAATATCTCGAAGGTATATTATTATTAATCGATATCGCATCAACTAGAACTAGTTTAATGTTTTAAAGTCGCGTCACAAAAATATTCTTCGGTCGTACTAAGAAATATTTAAACAATATTTGTTCGCTGCTAGAGTTTACTCTCCCCTCCCTTTCCCTCTACCCCAATTTTCTGCCCCAAAAGCAATACGCTATATCGATTACATAGACGACCCCCAATCTCCTATCTTCCATCCCGACTTCACTCCCAAAAATGTGTGTGTTTTACCACGGATACTATATACGAAGTTTTTTTTCTTCTCATTTGTGCTTTCCCGCAGTGTTTGTTACACGTTGCATATGTCACTAATGAGATACAGGACCTATTGACTGACGTTTAAGTAACTAAGTGTGTGTGTTCGATAGATATCGCCCCCAAATCTGTTTACACTTACTCCGTCTACGTCTAAAAAAAAACCCAAGCAACGATGAGTGAGATTGAAATTTCGGTGAGATTTCCAAGTGTGTCACCGTGAGAAGATTTTCACCGATTTTTCGATATTATTTTCATCGCGTTTTGTCCTTTATATATTCTTACGTTTAAATAATCATCGTCGCGCATTAGAAAATATCCCGTGTGTATTATAGAAAAAGTCTTACCTTTAATCGCGCGCGCATCGATCGTCGCGTCGTTTTTCTTGCACTTCTTGATGAGAATTGAACGAGACATTCGAGACAATTATTATTTTACTAGAGCGTTACATTATTCACGGCGTTTCTTTTGTTTATTTTTTTTTAATTTTCATCCGCTTTATCGTAATATTAAATGCTGAGCGAAAACGCGAAAGACGGAACGAATTGATTAATTCACGTGGATAGCCAGCGTCTTTATCCACATCATCATTCTTATAAATGAGTTAACGCAACGGCATAAACATTATTCGATACCGAATATCTTCAACTTAACAATGATTTGTCGTAAAGAATCGTCGCTCTCGCGAGATCAACTAATTCATCTAATCGACTTATTGTTAGACAACCGACCTAACACACCCTACCGATTGTGAGTCCAGTGTGACGTGTGAAACGTGAGCAAGTGTCGTCGCGCGGTGATCAGGTCGCCGGCTGGACACGTGTTAGAGGTACTCGACAATGTCGCACTTGATGGATATATTCGGGCAACTAGCTATATTCGAGCGATAGCCTCGTCTGGCAGTGCTCTTATGCCGCTCGGTGAGGAGCTTTTGAAAAATCGGCAGGATCGTCAGATCCAGCAGCTCGCCGTCCGACACGGCGCTGTACATCTTGGAGACGTTCACCGCGGAATCACCTGCAAGCAACGATATCAAGATTGATCGTGACAATATCCCGTGGCTCTATTGACTCCGATTCTGTTGCATCCGCGTCAAAATCGAATACACATGCACGGCATCGCGTCGTATTCGCGAAAGACAGATAAGTTCGAGTAAACTGCGTCACGTCTAGCATATCTGAGGCACGAATATTTAGGACACAATATATATGTTAAAGGCACTCCTCAAATGTATGTATGTTTCATCTGAGTAATGAAAATCTGAAATATCAGACAATTACACTCTGTTTAACCGTATCAATTTAACCGACCATATTTGAAATATGAATAACTTCAATTATATTGCCATTTAGATCTGATTAGTTTGCTGTTCAACGTGGATTTCGTTATTAAATGCTTGTTTCCGCTTTAGAATAAATGTCTTTAATTTATTCGAATGCGCTTGCGATAATTCGGATACGTGAACTCTTGAGAGCGTAATATTTTTTTTTTACATGAGCATTTAACAATGAAATTAATACCAAAAGACTAATACGCGATGTATATCTACGCGCATATACGTGTATTTTGCTTTTTGATTATCTTTTCCTGCGTTATTGATTTCATGCCTCAAAGATTCTTTCCCTTGTCATAATAAAATCTACGAATCTTTCATGCTTTATTTCGACGCGAATGCAACAGTGTATTTTCATACAGCAACAAAATGTGCGGTATCTCTCATCAAAATGCATATGTTACTAACGGAAAACATTTTTTACTAATATTTTCTAAACGTAATTTATGCAACGCAATATTGTAATTGAAATTGAAGTGTTTCTGCTAGTTTCCAGTGCTGTTGCAGAAAAGAATTGAGAGACGACAGGAATTGGGATATAATAAGTAACGTATAACACGCTACCGTTCACGTCGCCGGTTCCGCCGCGCGAGTTGGCCGCGACGTGCTTGCCGTTGTGCATCGTCGCCACGTTCGGGGTGCTCTGCACGTACTCCAGCCGTGCCTGGTGGCGCAGCTTCGAGCCCGCGTGCCGGCACATACGGCGCGCGACCCGATGCGAGCACTCGACTATGGGGTGGCCACCGCTGATGTGTAGCCGTAGGCACTTTTCCCGCGAGCGCTCTGACATGGAGCGCTGGATGATCGTCGACATCGACTCCTCGTACTTTTCTATTAACAGAACGCTCAATTGTGTCGTCTCACGCCGCCAACGCGCGCGCCAAGTCTCTAACGATAAGAAAGACCCGACCAAATATGCGATTTCGATGAGCGGATGCTGAATGACTTTAATCACTTCAATTTCATTTAAAATGCATTATGCATTTATTTTTGTGCGGCAAACTTCAACTTTTGTGTGGAAAATTAAAAAAAATATTCATTTATATCTTGAAAATTACATATATACAATATTGAAACAACTTTGAAAAAAAGAAAACGTGAATCGGTATCTACATCTCTATAACATACGCGAAGATCAAGCTTATTGGTGATATGTCCACCATTGTAAAAATATAATTGTCTCTTATTTTTCTAGATAAATAAAAAAAGCAATTTTATTATTTAAAAATTCAATAATCTTATATAACAATTAATAATTTATTGCAACTTTCTATATTTTTATCGTGTCTTTATAATTTAGTATTTGGTATGTTGGGTATGTCGATTTTGGGAAATGTCAATTTTTTAAATTTCGATGTCTGTTTTTAGGAAAGACAATTACACAAAAATAATTACACAAAAATAATTACACAAAAAAAGTATTTAAATATTAACAAAACGGTATGATACGGGAAGTAGTCTCTAGTAAATATATGTATGAGGACTGACAATTAAGTTCGTAGAAAATATTTATTACACTTACAGAACACACTTACTCGTTATTTAATACACGGTCCTCTTTAAAATAGTCCCTTCCTAAAGCAATGCACTTGGTCCAATGTTTTTTCTATTGCAGGAAGCAGTTTTCAAAATCATTCTCCGTGAGGCTGTTTAAAGTACGCGTCATCCATTCCACCTCCGCTCGTAATCCCCAATGACGATCTTTCATGACTTTCTTGATTTTGGGAAATAGAAAAGAGTCAGCGGGGCCCGATCTGATCTCTTTCGATTTTTCTAAACAGCCTCACGGAGAATGATTTTGAAGCTGCTTCCTGCAATAGGAAAAACATTGGACCAAGTGCATTGCTTTAGGAAGGGATTATTTTAAAAGGGACCGTGTATTAGATAACGAATAAGTGTGTTCTGTAATTGTAATAAATATTTTCTACGAACTTAATTGTCAGTCCTCGTATATGAACATAAATTTTCATTTAAAGTCCCCAGCTAGAAATTGGAGTTTTAGAAACGGTATGGTATATGTCGGTTTTGAGATATCTCTTTTCTCTAATATAAAAAAAAATTTCAATTATCTGTCATATGTATATATCACCTTGTCGATTGTGTGAAAATTCATGAAATTCGTCGAATTGGAGAACGTCGATTCTTACCGGCATGCCGATGATTTGGCACATATTGCGTCAACGGGAACGGCATGATGACTTGCTCGATGTAGCTCTGCTCGTGAAGCTCGCCAAAGGACACGTTCTTGGTCGGCGGCGGCGTCGACAGCTTCGCCCTGCGTTCGTCCTTGCTCCGTCTTCTCACGCGACACACATGCCTCGCAATCTCAGTCTCCTCGAGAATCACGGAGTCGCTCTCCTCGACGACCGGCGGCACGAAACGCGTCGTCGTCGCGGCTTCGTTCGGCAACGGTTCTTGGCTTTTGTTGCGTATCAGCAACATCGGCTCACTCGTCTTGCCCGTCTCGTCGGAGGCGCTCTTGCGTCGCGATGCATCCGCGCCGCACGTGTGTCTGGAATGTGTCGTTGTTGGCGTCACCGCCGTCGCCGTCGCCGTCGCCATCGCCGTCGCCATCGCTGTCGTCGTTGTCGTCATCGTCGTCGTTGTCATCGCTATTGTCATCGTCGTTGATGGCAGGGGCAACGGCGGGAACGCGTCCGTCGTTGTCTCGACGCCCGGAGAAGAGCTCTCCTCGATCTGGGCCGTCATAGCCACTCGTTCGTTATCGATGGTGATTGACGTGGCTTTCGTGACGGACGACCTTTTCCTAGAACGAGCACCGCGCAACTACCTTGAGGATGGACGGCGGACCGGGTGAATCCGAGGACTTCCGGAACGAGGTCAGTAGGGTAAACGGAATTATCATTGTATTATCTCTCAACATTTAATTTTAATTTCTTAATTTTCTTCATCTAAAAGTGCACGAATTCATCGAGACGGTAAAAGTTAAACGATTGTTAGAGTTAAACGTAATTTAGAGATTTGCTATTTGGTCAAAAAGTGTTAAACCAAACATACACGTATGTCTCTGAAAAATGTAATTTTGTTAATTTAATTTATATAGTTTATAGTTTTAATTGTTCGGTAATAATACTATAATGCATTTTTAATTATCAATTAATTATTGCTGTCAAGTTTCCTCTATATGCGATGAGATTGATTTCCGAAATCCAAAAAAGAGGTTGAAATCTAAAGGTGGGATTTAATATTAAACATGGTTACGTACTTTGTTACTTGATCCACGTTGACGTAATCGCCCTCCGGCTGCGAAACAGTTGATGAGTTCAAGCTGCATATGGACATTGAAACATCAGTCGTTTCTGTGGTTATTGATGGTCCTGTCGAATAAAATAAAATTATTGATATAGTAATTTAATTATTTTACTTGCATTGGCCGATTCAAAGAGAAGAATGCGCACGTCTTTTTCTCGCGCGCGTATGCGCATTTTTCCATTAAATCTGATTTTAAATCAAATTATAAGTTAATAGTATATAAAACAATGAGTTTTAAAAAAAACTTTTTTTCTAGATAGAAAAAATATATCGCAACGATAGCCTATAACTATTTAAATCGATAAAGTTATCTCGACAAAAAAACTATGCGTTTAATATTATATATATGGATGTATATACTTTTTTTTTTTTTCATTTGACACAGATACAACAAAAAAGATATTTTGCACCAACTTAATAGAGATGATATATTCTTGATTTATAAATAAATAGAGATATTGAATACACTTTAAGGAAAAGTGTTGGACGGAATATTTACCTTCCCTTTTAACGGCCTCTTCTGGCTTTGGAACAGGCAACGTGTCGACCGTTTCTTGCGTTTCATTTGCAGTTTCTTCGCCCATTCGCCTTAGAAATCCCTAAAGTAATATGCGAGATAATGAGGTAAGTATTATATTTCTCTCCGCGCGCCGAAGCGTGCACGTTTGATGTAACGCAACGTATTAAGATGGATTAAATATTACGTAAACGTAAACGACCATACTGGGAGTACATTCGTTGAAATAATTGTAGATTGTTATCCTCAGAGGGCAGGCTCTATGCGAGACAACACAATGGTGTCATGATTATTTATAATCGAATTAAGGAAGGATATGTCGCTCGCTTTTCTGTTAATCAAGAACCATCATCGATCCTCTCTCAATCGGATGTATGGACGGACGATTATTTTATTAAACAGCATATCTTCTGCCAAGGAATTTTAGCGCAATTGGTCATAAAATAACCCACACAATTTTTATGTAAAATATTTGCATTTTTATTTTGTTCAAGACTTGACCTTTTGCGCGCTACAACTTACTGTCATTCTGACTGGCTTTAAAATTTGAATTCTATTCTGCTACATGACAATCCACTTGGTAATAATAAAATCTGGCTTAATTAAAAAATATAGATACATAAATTAATTACTGATCAATAAATTATCTTTATTTAATTCCATTAAATATTTGTCATTCTTAATATTGATTCATCTTCGTTTAATTATTAATTCTGTTTTATGTGTTATTTGTATCATGTATATAATATCCAATTGTAGTATCAATATCAATATCTCTCAACTATGTGTTCCGATATTACATTTTACTTAAATATGTCAAACACACAATTTTGTATATTTCACAAGGTATACTTTCTCTTTTATAAGTTTCCAAACATACATATACTCAAGATGTAATGCGAGAGAAAAACAATTGACGACGACAAAAGTAATTGACCTTGATTTTTTCCGCAATAAAAAAATTATACTTTATTATTTTTTCTTGACAAATAGAAATATATAAGTGACATATATTTGATATTAATAAGACATGTACTGTGTACTTCAAACATTATGAACGTGTGTGTATATGCGTGAATGGCACGCGGAGTGAACTGTCAACGTCGTCGAAAAATCTGCAAGGCGCAAAAAAAATTATATATCTCGAGGAAATTTAATTTTATAAGGTTGGATATATGTATTGAAAAAATATCTCTCGATTCCCCGGACCTTTTTATCGCAGAGTTTGAGGAAACAAAGGTGGTTTTGTATGATAGACCCGTGTAACGTAGCTCGATTCGCGTTAAAATTTTGCAACTTCACGGTGGAGTAATATTTACTGTAAAACGGTTTGAAAGTTTGATGGACGGAAAGAGCTTACCTGAAGCTCGGAATCCTTTTGCAATAGTTGCTTCCGGAATTTTTTATTCGCCAGCTTCGCCTCCTTCAAACGCTCATCGATCTCGCTGACTGTCGAGTCCCTTCGTATTTTCAACATCGGCCTCAGAGTCGCCCTGGTCCGCTTATTTATCGCCCCTTGCGGATTTCTGCGTAACTCTATTACCTGGAAATCCCAAGAGACTTACTCGTACTCGACTTCACCGCTCTCATTCCGAAGATGGATAAGATGGATAGACGCTTTTATTATCGTTCTATAGTTTCCTCCTCAAGAACATACAGATATATATTTGCAGCGGAATAACGTGAATAAATAAGAAGGTAAAAGAATATGTGAAACGCTAACTGAAATCATTGTTACAAACGAGTGTTATAAAAAAAGATGTGAGTATAAATGTAAAAGTACAAATATAATATTTCAGTGAACAGATTTACATTGCACGGATAATGGAAAAGTTTTTCTTTAGTTTAGATATAAACACATATTGATTTTGGAACAAATTATAAAAGAGAACTTTACAAAAAGTTTGCGCAGTAAATATAAAATATTGTTGAAAAATAGTACTGGTCGACTCTTGAATAAAACGGTATAAGATTAAAATTTATTCAACAAGTATAATACACACAATATTAATTTGATGGAGCTGGGGTGAAAAAGTGCCAAATTGTTTAAATAATCTTTTCAATTATCTGAAGTCAAGCAGGTTTTTTTTCTTTATAGCATGCAAAGACACAAGAGAGAAATAGGAACGTACCTTAGGAATAAAAACCAGACAAAGAGTGGCTGTACTACAAAATATAATGAACACCGCCAACATTATGAACATAGCGTCCTGTTTGTCAGTCAGCACGAAGCTTATAGCCGCGCCAGTGACGCACATTATAACAACGTTGTACACGCTCATTCCCACGTATTTACTGTCATTTAATGCCGGTATACTAACGTGCCGCGTTTCCCATGCCAGAAAGGCACCGAATATCTAAAAGCCCGGGTAGGATCGAATGAGTGTCTGTTGGATGGCGTTTTATCCATCCGCGAGGCGGATAGGTATTCACGTATATTGTATATGTATGCATAGCTCAACAACTTACCATTAAAAGGCCTTTGTATGCATATATGCAAAACAGATAAATATTCATTTGATTGCTCTGACAATACTCGTTCTCCGGGATGATTATTATATCCTCGCTGGAAGGATGATGCTGCAATCGAGAGACGATCTCGCAAGTTATCGAGACAAGTTTATCGGGTAAACGAGAATGCCGAAATTTATATTTATTCTTCTATAGGCATTCTTTTTTGTTTCTCACGCGCGGCCATTTTCTATCTTACTCACGTAAGGCTGCATCTGCTTGATCGCCCGATAGAACGGATCGGCTATCTGCCACGTCGTCATGATTGTGAGATCGACAGCCAACAGTATCCCGACTATCATAAACAGCTGGTAATCTTTTATCACCTGGATGAGATACGGGCAAACTCGTTACACGCGAATATTTGCAACATTTCTCGATATGCGGAACGCATGGTTACCTTCTTATTGAGCTTCACGTCAGTGAATATGGAATGTACACGCCACGTTTTCGAGAACATGGAGCCGAAGGCCAACGAGAAACCGGCCATCAGCAGCCACGCTCTGGCCGTACAAATGTATGGGAACGCCGCTACGCTCGATAATTGCGAGTCTAGTCCGAGGAAGATAACGCTACTGTAGGTCAGCATACAACCGACGATGATGAGATTGTTGAGGTGGGGCGATGACATTTTGATGTATCTGCAATATTGAGTTTCGTGCGTGAATGCGTGTTCGCTCTTGGCAAAGTAATCGGAGGTGTTCCACAAATGGAAGATCCGTGTTATATTGTACACGTATGTATACGTGCGAGCGCGCTGTGCGTAATTGTTACATATTACGCCATATTGGCCGTCACCTTTGATTTCGGTATCTGATATTGATGGCGAGAAATATGGATGCCAAGACGATACCGACACTAGCGGCCGAGGCTAGCACCGCGTATAGCGTGATGTCCACGGTGGAGTGCTCGATGATGCGAACGGTCCGATCTTTCGGTGGCGATCTCCCGTTCCACAGCGGCGCCCCTCTAGTCAGATCCAGAACGCCGGTTATGCTATCGTACTCGCCTACATTTACCTCCTGACCGTCTAAAAAGGGTGAGTTGACCAAGTGAGAATCGCGTGAAAATACGCCGTGTGAAGATAACGTGCGTTTCTTCATCTCTAACAATAAGTTAAAATACCTATTTCAATCAAACATGACATATTCGTGACATATGCTTTTTCTTGTCGAGTCGACCGATTGATTTCAATTTTTCCGCCCCGCGATGTTTCCGGTAACTTAATCGCGAGATGCTGATTATGAAGGAAATGTATTGGCGTTATAAAACTGTTGCTTACACAGATGATGAAAACAAATCGCATTAGGCAAGTATCGTATTTTATTTTCAACATTCATATACATATATCTTTGTTATATTTTGAATTTTTCAGATATTTCTTTGATATGAAATTTATCACAAATTTTCGTCACAGTTTAAACGCAAATTTGTAAAAACTAAATATATATGCATTGATCTGTAAATTACATCATTGATTTGAAGCAGTTTAATCCGATTAATAATTTTTAACAAAAACCCAACTAAAACTCTTACACATTTCGCTTAAAATAATTTATGATAATAATAAATTCTTACAAATAAAAGTTTCCAGATACATATATTTCTCTCTCTTTTGAATCCTCATAATAATTATCTAGTTATGCCTAATGTTTTGGAAAGCTTGAGAGAAGTAGGTACTTTGTAACTTTTAAAATTCCTACGCTACTATCTAGGAGTAACTTACTTACTTTGAAATTGTTTTAGAAGAATGTACGCTTTCCTTTCGTTATCGTAGAAGCGAACCGGTCCCTGCAAATTTTATATTTCTCACATCCATTTTGCGTTATTATATGTATATTGTATATACACATACACATACATATATACATACAAGGTAGTGTTCTCTACCACAGACGATCGGGCGGGCGAATCGGATTTTAAAACAAGAGCCCGTTCTTCACCGATATGCTATCGACTCATGCCAATTTGCCCCGCTAACTCGCCCGGTGGTTTGTCATGTTTTTGATTTCGTTTTAATTCCAATTCGGTTCAACCGCCAGAATCGGTCTCGTTCTTTCTCCCGTTCCCGTTATTGCTGCCTGTTATTGTATATACGTACGTACGTACGTACGTATGTATCCCTTTTTCGCTAAAACGTGCTCGACCGCGGCGAAGTATGTACTGCGTCGTATATAAAAAAAGAAGCGAGAAAGAAAGACTCATTAAATTCACAGCGGTACGGTCGCGGCGCGCGTAGAAAGATGATGCGCGCTACTCGAGAGACCCTCGGTCTCGCGAAAAGACGGTCAAGTGCAGCACGCGAATGCCACGGTGTTGATTATGGCTTGGAGAACGCAAGTCGCCGGTGCCGTGTCTTTTCCTTTCGCGTCTCTCTCGTAAAGACAACGGGCGTAAAGTGCCAGCAGCTGTCGTCCTCGAGACCGACCCGCGATCGCAAGGAAGACAAGGGTTGTCGCTCATCTAATGAGAGAGCGTAAAGACCCGCTCCTCCAATCTTTGCTTTTCTTTATAAACGTCTTCATTCTCTCCCCTCCGTTCCTTTAAACGAGTTTTTCTCCCGAGGGCGATTGTGCGGCAACATTTAAAGTTTTCCTCCGTGTATTCGCGCGACACGAATACCAAGAGACAGCAACTTGGAACTTAAGTGACGCGAATCAATCGAGCGCGAAAAGAGAGAGAAATATTTTGCTCCGAGCTATACGGAAGTTGTCGTTAAAAAGGTTGCTAAAGCGAGAGGCGATAATCTCGGTGAAGTTTTCCTTTTCCCGCGACAAGTACAGGACCTTGTATCGCGACTAATATTGTATAAAAAATTTATCGAGAATTTATTGAGACGATTATATCGAATAAAAATGTTACATACACGCAAGTATTACTCTAAACATATGTAATCACATGACTAAAGAAAAGAAAGCAACAAAATAAAATACTTGAAATCAAAAGAAACTTATTTTTCTTCAATATATTTTTAGAACATGTTTCATTACACACGCATGCAGGCACGCACGCAGGCACGCATGCATGCATGCATGCATGCACGCACACACACGCACACGCACGCGCGCGCGCACACACACACACACACAAACCTCAATAGTTTGATATTCAAAAAAATATATCAGAAAGACATTGATTTTTGTGTGAAAATTTATTATTTATCACAACTATTTAGGGGCCAACCGCACAGATTTTGTAAAACTGTGATATTTCGGAAGAAATATTTCTACAATACTTTATTACCCGAAAGTTTCTCGTTTGTTGATTATAAAAAAAAACCCAGAATGTTAATCTACCCTATATTATAAAGATGTAAAGTTTGTTTGTTTGTTCCATTGTTCGGAGTAATCTCAGAAACTACTGAACCGATTTCAAACAATCTTTCACTGGTGGATAGCTTAGATCTTCCTGAGTAACATAGGCTATATATCATCGTGTTGCAACGTCTAGGAGTCGAGCAGTAAAGAAGAACGTGCGTGAAGTCGGAAAAAAATACGTCGTTCATGCTCTATATTCTAATTTATATCTAACGCAAAAACTACACAACCGATTTTGATGAAACCTTCACCAGTACGTTTCTAGACATCTCAGGAGTTTTTAAGGATATGAATTATAATTGACCCATATTTGTCCATTCTCACAAATCCGCAACTACATACCGAGCGCGCGAGGAAAAAACGCCAGCTAGTATAAAACTACATGGATTAAAAAGTTACAGTTTCAAAGTATATAGGTATTATCAATAAATTAAGATCAGAAAAGAATTGCAACTATACAGGCTTGGAAAAATATAATAGTTTAATACCTATATATATATATATATATCTATACGTACATACTAAATTGCTTATAAAAAATAATCTCCACGAGAAATCATTAAAGCTTTTTACGGCTTCTCTGTTACGAAACACCCTGTATAACAGCGTCCGTTTTTAGCGCCAAGAGTTTTATGTCAAATGGCATTACCCGACGGCACCCGTATTCGGGACACACGAGATTCGAGGGGATGACCGTGCGCGAAATTGCAACAAGGCGGGGTCAGCTTACCGTAACACCATCGAAGCTTGTATTCCTGAGGGCATCGAGGAAGAGCTTCTCCCATAATACGTCCCTATACCGAAAGTCGGATATAGTCTGGTTACGATGAAAGTGCCGTATCCTGCGCGCGACATTCTTTACGGCCAGTGCGATCGTCCAGATACCGTCGTACGTGTATCCGTGGAATCTGGAGTACTCGCTGCCCCGCCTCGAGTCGTATTCGACCTGATACTGAACCGGAGTCTGTGGCATCAGAGAGAAAACGCGAATCGAAATATGCATATTATCAAGACGCAACAGGCGTTATGACAAATCTCAAAGAGGCGCGTATATGAAGCGGTGTCTACAATAGGTGTAGTAAGCCTCAAGCTGTAAGGAATTGATCAATCACAGTTGAATGTGAGAAGAATAATCGAATATGATTGGTTAATTTCTTAATTTTCGTCAATTCGCTTGGGTTGTGCTTTCGATACATGTATCATGCTACTTGGTCGCTTGGTTACGCTCCATCTACGGATTCTTCCGCCAATCTCGAGTCGATTTTTCCGTAATCCTTTCAAGATCGCATTCGATCTACTTATGCGGCGGAAGACGTAATATTCCGTCGCTCGAGAGATTGAAAGATATTATAGAAAAAAAAGAGAAAAGAAACGTCTCAACTTTTAAATTCTACAATTTCGAATCTAGATAATCGATTCGCGGAGCAACTTTCGCGCTCACGACAACCGACAATATACGGCTCGCTTACAATTCCGGATGTGGTGTGCTGTTCTTCGCTCGTCAGCGGCAACAGATCCGTCAGGATGACACCGTGGAGCGCCTCGGACAACTCGGCGGGATCGCATCCGCCGTCCGGACGCAGCCACCACTCCCTGGTGTAAGTCCCAATAATGACCCATTGATACTTCCTTCCGTAGAGACCGAATCTGTAGGCCTCGCAGAATATTCGCCTGGCCCACGCCTCGTTGAAGTTACCCAGCACGATCCTCACGTCCTTCTCCTTGAGCTTCTCGAGCGCCGTCCTCACCTCCGTAGCGAAGCTCAGCGTCTCCACGAGCTCCATCTTGCTCTCGTCCAGATCGGCCACCAGCCGATTATGCACCTGCGAAACGACGCGTGAGAAAAAAAAAACGCGGGCGTTACCGTGTTTTGTCGTTGACAGAAATTGAAAATTATCACACTTATCACGCGTGCTGTAATGCGAGCGCGTTCGTTTCGCGCGTTTAGCTCGTTGGAACGAGCCGCTACAGCGACGACGAATCTCCATTTATAATGTAAATGAAACAGTCGCTTGCATATACATCAGCCGCGAGCGAGCCGTACGGAGAGCGTTAATTAATCCTTTCGTTTTCCCGAATCGCTCCCGATTGTTGAGAACCGCTGTTCTTTCTTTTTTCTTCAGCGCTTTTAATTATTAATTATATTTAATGCGTACAAAGTTTTATCGAGGAGAGTTTTGAAATTTTTTGTAAAAATTTTCCATTTATCATAAGACACATCGAACCCTTTCTCTCTCGTAGAGAGCCAGGGCGAATTACCAACTTTATTTAATTACGTTTGCAATTTTAAAGAGAAGGAAATTTTTCTCAATTTTCCCTCTTTCTTTTTTAATTCGGCCATGTATTGCCAGACTCTTTTGTATCGTGGAAATGGTTTAGAAGATTGATTTTACCAGTGCATATCTGGGCTCGTTCTGGTAAATCGTGCCGACCCGCGTCCAATTGAAGTGCACCAACAATGCCACTCGCGGTGCGTTCAGGGCGTTTTCGGACGGCACGACCCTGAAGAAATTCGGGAAGCTGTTGGTCGTGAACATAGGATGGGTGTCTGCGTAGCTGAGCTGTAACAATAAGAGGGAAAGTATGTGTGTGTGTGTGTGTGTGTGTGTGTGTGTAAATAAGCGGGAATGAAAACAAAACACTCTCGTATGCGTCATGAATATTTACGACGACATTTTACCATTGCATTACCTGCGTAAGGCGCCAGTGTTTCGAAGCTTTCGCTATCGGGTCCGTGACTTGTGTGCAAGCACCGCCGAAGAGTATCACCTTGTGCGGCCCGTTGTGCATCATGTCGAAGAAGGCTTTCATCCCAACTGCGGCGCTACACTGCAACATACGTCATTTATTGCTTTTCTCAATCTTTTCTCGCGTTAATGCGGATCTTGAAAAAAAAAAATTTTAAACCTTAAAGCACTTTTTCAAAATTTTAAAAAACATCCAAAAAAGCTCTTCTAAAATACTTTCACTAACGGAAAAATTCAAATATCTAAATGTTTAATTTTAGGTAAATGTTCGGATTAACTTACACTTCATGGATCATTATCATTTTTACGTATATTGTAGAGGGGACATTTTTAAGTAATACACACTTTGAATTTTCTGGCGCTCTCTTCTGATTCCAGAGATATGCGATTTTAAAGTATCATAATCTTCGTATTTACTTGTATCATTTTTTTGTTATATCCTACTTGCGTGTTTATATTTTTTATTTACATTTGCTCGTTATTGCGTCACTGTCGGTACGCTTCTGGATTACTGTTTAGTTTTGCTAAGAATTTCTTTTTGTTTACATTTAATTGTCGATATGTTTTAATAAGATATAAACAATTGTATACTGTTTTGTTTTGTAATATTTTTCTTATTCTGCCTGAATACTTTATTAAAGAAAAATATTTATTATTATATATAAAAATAAATAAATCTAAATAAATGCGTGAACAAGGGAGGGGCAAAGTCCCTCCCCCTGCAACCCGACCCTGAAATAATCTAACTTACCTCAACCCATGTCCCGGGGATGAATTATTTCTTAAATTAATAAAAATTCACCCCGTGGACATGGGTTGGGTTAGGTTAGATTTTTTCGTGATGAGAGTACAGGGGAGGGACTCCGCCCCCGCTCATGCGTTTACTTTATAATAAACTTGAACTACATCAAGGTCAAGGTCAAGGTTGGGGCTAAATCCCATTTTCTTAAAATGTTATTTTTACAATACTTCAAAATCGCATATTTGCGGAACCAGTAGAGCGTGCCAAAATATTCAAAGCGTGTATTACTTAGGAATGTACTTTTTACAATATATGTAAAAATAAAAACGATCCGTGAGGTGTAAGTTAATCCGAATATTTACCTAATTTTATTTAACAAAAATCAATAAATATATTTAATAAATTAAATATTGCATGTAATATTTACTATTTAAATATTACGTGTATAAATAACATGTGCACCTTTGCGTGATATATACTTCCTCACTTACGTTTTATGGTGTATTTGCATCGAGACGGAAAATGATCGTTTCTTATATCGACAGCTCTCTTTGATATTTGCAGAATCAACAAGTGTTTGTGTTAGGGTACAGTCGGAAAATAGAGAAAAGCAAAGGACAGAGTTATGCCAAATCGGTAAGGGATGAATATTATTAGGGAAGCACGGCTTCATTATCTCTCAATTATCGAGAGATTAACACGAAAACTCGCCAAGAATAAAATTGATAATATTAATAAACGCGTGCAAATATGCCGATTTTATTTATCTCAAACAGGAATTCCGATTATTGATACAATAATAATGGCTTTCCTTTTCTAAAAATAAAAAAGATATTTTAAATATCTCCGTGGAGGGAAAAAAAAACCTTGTTCTCGAAAATCGAATTTCTGCAGAAATAAATATTTAACATGAGAATATAGAATATTGACGCTCTTTATGCGTGTGATCGAAATAATTATCAGAATGGCGGACAGAAGAGAATGATCTTTTTTTAAGCTGTGAGTTATTTTTGCGATGGACATTCTTTAGTATCGTCATCGCGTATTCCGTTCGAGTCTACATGCTTCTTTGATATCAGCACCATTTTTCGAGTATTCTTTTTCACGTGGAAATTGATTCCAATGTTCCTATCGTTACCTTCTTTTTGCGCACGTCGCAACGTGCGGATGAGCAGATGACCCCGTTTCAAAGATAAGATGTAATAGGTACAAGATGTAGATATAATTATACAGATGAAAATAGGAATTCTGTGGTTGGTCAGAAACAGAACGGCGTCTTTTCCCCGAATACGAGATATTGAATTTATCATGGGTAGAGTCTGAAATATTTCTCTGCAATCTATCGAGATTATTCTTTAAAATAGAGAAAAATTGCAGAATTTTTTTTTCGCTCGAGCAACATTTTTTTAGCCGTTCTCGTCGCTACATTATCCTTGCATTTTATTGTGCGCTGATTGTTATTTTTAATTTATTCAAACACGCAAATTCTTCAAAATTTTTTGAAATTATCTTTACATTTATCGCCACCTAGTCGATTCCGTCAATAGATTGCACGTTTCCTCTGTTTTACATTGATTTCCGATACATTGGTTATCACAGTAGAGATAAAAATCCGTCCTCGGAAAATTACGTTACGAAAGAGAATCACGTAACTCGAGAAAGAACTCTAAGTTTATTAGTCGCTACTTGACGATCGCCGTAGACTTGAAAAGAAGCCGGCGAGAAGAGGGGAAAAAAAGTAAACTCGATCTCCCGTTTCAAATGCAACGAAAATAAGGAGAGACGCATCGCTTTAACGACGTCGAACAATGGGGCTGCCACATCTGTTGCAACGGGGTATTGTAAGCAGGATAATCTGTCACTTTTACGGAGATAAAAGGAAGTATCTCTTTTTGTGCTCGGACTTGCCTTGGGTTAAATCGAGAAAAGTGATATCGATTCACACACAGAGGCGGGCAGGTTCCTAATCATACGATTGCGTGTCGCGAAACACCCATTCGGAAGTGAAGCTCGCCTATTTTCTTCTCGCGTGAGAATGAAATAATTAATTTCAAACAACATCGCCCTCGCCCCCCCCCCCCCCCCCCCCCCCCCCCCCCCCAGGGTGGACCTCGCTTTACAACTACGGTGGGCAAATTGACGGTGTGCAACTGAACGGTGTGCAACTGAACGGTGTGCAACTGAGCGGTGTGCAACTGAGCGGTGTGCAACTGAGCGGTGTGCAACTGAGCGGTGTGCAACTGAGCGGTGTGCAACTGAGCGGTGTGCAACTGAGCGGTGTGCAACTGAGCGGTGTGCAACTGAGCGGTGTGCAACTGAGCGGTGTGCAACTGAGCGGTGTGCAACTGAGCGGTGTGCAACTGAGCGGTGTGCAACTGAGCGGTGTGCAACTGAGCGGTGTGCAACTGAGCGGTGTGCAACTGAGCGGTGTGCAACTGAGCGGTGTGCAACTGACCGTTGTGCAATTGAGCGGTGTGCAACTGAACGGTGTGCAACTGAGCGGCGTGCAACTGAACGGTGTGCATTTTTATGTGT
>NW_021849240.1:40248-49063 GCF_003651465.1 Formica exsecta
CCGCTCCCTCTCCATTCCTCCCTTTGATTGCGCTATCGAATTAATCAAATTCAATAGCGCGTATCGTATCGCCGGACAAAAAAAAAGAGAAGGCATGAAATGAAAAATACATATACAAGAACGGCTATATCTGTGTGTGTGCGCGTATTTATCGTAAAAGAACACTGGCAGGGCGTATATTTCAAAGTACACACGGTTGTCTTTGCGGCTGCGTGTGATTGTACACAATCTTTCACAATATCCTTTCGAGGCGAGTAATCGGAAGCGATTAATCTCTCGCCGTCTTCAACTACAAGCTGCTCTACTTTTTGTCGTCAGCTTTCTCGGGAAAGTTTAGACTCTCATAATTCGATGTTCCGATGTCTCGGCACATTTTTCCGAGCGCGAACCGAGTCGTAAATCGCGACGCCGATTCTTCAGGTTTTTCGAACGAAAAAATGATATTAAAATAGGAAAAAGAGAGAGAGAGAGAGGGGGAGAGAGAGAGAGAGAGAGAGAGAGAGAAGCGCCGTTTCACGGCTGTTTACCTTCCATTGTGAGGGAAGGGGGGATAATACGTGACTATATGTGGACTAGCGCGTTAAATATATGTTCATCGCACTCTGCATGCCTGGTTTAATCGAAAAATTCATCGAGTATAATTTTATTGCATTCCTTCGTTCCGATCAGTGGACGCTTCGGATCTAAAGCACGTGCATACAAAATTTCCGACAGATTAATATTTGCGATCCGTTCGTGCTGCCGATTTGGCGAGAAACTTTATACAATATAATTGAGAGAAGTAGCAGTCTTTTTAAATCGATAATAACTCGCACATTTTTCAGAGAGGAAGAGAGAGCAATATATGTAAAGCGTATGATTATTTCGATATGAAAAGAATTACGTTTCTCTTTCGATTAAATTGTACAAATGAGAAAGAGCATAAGTGCTGGATATTGGTCAAGATTTCTTTGGAAATCCTTTTTGTTTCGCGAAATGAGGAAACTGTGAATCACACCAAGTCCGAGCCACAGTCTCGGCTCGACGACTCATGCGTGCATTGTTTTTCATAAGCAAAAGCATCTCGCGACCCCATAGCGCGCGTTCGCATACATTTCCATCCATAATTTAAAGCGCGTGCGGGTACGCGCGTGTGAATCCGCGACGCCTTCCTCGAATGCAGACAAGAGAGGGGGGGGGGGGGGGGGATTCCACCTCGAATGCAGACAAGAGAGGGGGGGGGGGAATCTAATTCCACAAGCTCGCGCGATTCGCGCGACTTTGTATGTGAGATGTCGCGTATATGCAGTTCCAGACGCTATGTATGTACATATAAAGGTAAACGTAAAGTTTCTCCCTCGAAGTTGCTGTCGCGGTCGCGTATCCTTGACTCGGTGTACACTCCTACTTGTGCAAATTTTCTCTGCAATTTCCGCACGTCTACATAGGGAGCGAGACTCGGAGGCGTCCCTTGATGTACATATAGGCGTATAGGCGACGCGTATATGTAGACGCGTATACCTCGAAAAGCCTCGATGTTCAAAGTCCATTTCTTTTTGTGTTTTTCTTTTTTTTTTCGGGGGTAGATCTGCATACGCGAGCAATTTCGCGCTCGAGATTCGTCCGATTCTCTTCGTCGCGCCCGCTTTCTCCAAGAATCGAGAGAGTCGCGAGGAAATCCCCGCGGAATTTGCGGCGATCGCTGCCATCGTGGTGGCGGTAAACAACGCGATAAATCGTCCCGCGTCGATAGCTCCTAATTCAGCGGAAATTGAGATACAAGTGGCGGTTGCTGCCTGGATGTATCGACCGATGCGATGCGCAACGTCGGTTGCGACGGCTGGCAAAGGCAAAGCCTCGCGATTCTCTTTCTCTCTCTGTCTCTCTCTCTCTCTCTCTCTCTCGGGGGACAATGCATTCACCCGTCAAATATTCGACAGATCCAAATGCATCGCATCTGCGCGACGAGTTCTGCTCGCTGCTGTGTGATTTCGCTGCGAATTTAATTCTCGATCCGCCATAGATAGAGAAAAACGTACCGCGTTCGCGCGTCCCTGTCACCATTATTTCGAATAGAGATCATTTTAACGCGGCTGTAACATATGAAGAATCGGAATGACCGAAATTGCGTTACAACTTTGATATATTTAGTGGTTCCGAGTGTATTTTAATGCATCAGAGCGGCGTACGAAAAAGTCAATATCAACAAAAGTTTTATCAGTAATTAACCGAATTATACGCACTCCGTATATCCTTTTTTTAATAAAGTGGCACGACGATACTTCAAACATAAACAAAAAATTTATAATCAATAAATTGTTTTAAGTTAATTATCTCTTGTTATTCAATTTCTTTATCATTATACTGTTTCAATAATATAATTATCAACTACAAGATGAGTAATTTTATACGGCGGAGAGAATATACAATACTGTCGTCTAAAACTAAAATCCTAAAATTTTGGATATATTTAGCAATTTTAAATCGATGCCATTTGTATTAAATGAAGAAAAGATTAATATGATTACCTAATTAATTAGAATTATAAAAATTAGTAATACCGCCAATAACCGAATACTATATTAATTAATATTATTTCAAAGAAACAAGTGAATATATGAACAGATTCAGCTTTATTATATCTTAGCATAGAATGAGAAATGTTATGTTATTAACGAGTAACATGTTTTAACTCACTAACTTATTAAAAAAATATGATAAAGAATTTCATTATGTGTGGATCTCTCGCTCCCATTGCACGGCGCGCAGTATTATTCTCTGAAAAAATTTCAATTTTATGGCAAAATCCGAGACGTGAATTTTTTCCAGAAAAGAGGAGCGCTTAACGATAGATAATGACATGAGCATGGTCGCATACATGGCGTGTCGCTATTTTTATGCACCTGACGTCGAGACGCTACCGTGTGATAATAATAACGTAGCAAAATAACTTTTCAAAACATAATAACGCTAATATCGGGCTACCTCTTTTCGTGTGGCAATCTATGCAAATCAGATTTGATATACCTGTTTAAAAACTCCGCGATAAAAATTTATACATACATAGACACTACACATGCACGCACATAAAAGGATCGCGATATAATAAAATCATGTTTTTTGTTCATGAATATATCAGATTTCTTATTTAATAATTCAATATTTTCGATAAATTTTCCATCTTTTCATATTCCGTTTTTCTCATACAAATTTTTCATCGATAAAAACTGATTCATATTTCTTGACCCAAATTTCAGATTGTATTTTCATACGGTAAGAGTTTGATGCTATTTCTATATTACCTTTATGCAGATTTTTATACAGATATAATATATGCATGTAAAAATATTTTCAGATAAAACATGAAAAGATTTGTATATTATTATTGGAATTATATAAATTGTGGATTGATTTGAACAAATCGATGAGTTGTATAAAAAGGCATAGACACATTTATATATAGATATATGTATATATTTGATCGCTCAAATAAGATATGGTTACAAATAAAAGAAGTAGACATTCTTTTTATATTATTCAAAATTATCATTACACAATCAACTTGCATAAACTCTACATCCACTTTTATAGTCTCTTATTGTTAATGCGATTTCTTTAATCCTTCGCGCTTCAAATGCCAATGCCAATTCTTAGGAGGTCTTAGGAGTTTTAAGATTCTAATAGTTTAATTAAATTCTATTCATTATAATATATAAGAATTAATTATATCATATTTTCTTTCTCTCTCTCTCTTTTATATTATTATGGAATTATATTATAATATATAGTATAAAAATGTAATATGAAAAAACTAAATGTAATAATAAATAAGTTATTAAAGTAGTATTGTTAAAGTTTCGCAAAGTGCAAAAGAATAATATATTGAGCGATATACATGTACATATTTTGATGGCGACGTGTGTCTTTCTTTCTGTAAAAGCCTGCGTATTCATCAGTGGGTTATGTTCTGTTTTCAGTGCTGCATGACTATTCGGATACACGAGCATATGTGGGTTTTACGTGTACCGATAGAATATGTTGGGTCCCTCGGCAGCATTAGTCGGCTCGCGCCAAACATAGTTTTGTTACGTTACGTTACGTTATGTTATTTCCAAAGGGACTTCTCCACCAATATATAAAAACTCCATCTAGCTATAATTTAGTTATATTTAGTTTATGACAATTTAATCATACATTGACATAACAAAAAAGAAGGTGATATTTAGGTTTAATTCAAAGTGTTTTATTATACTTATAAGAAATTTATTATGAATTATTATTACTCTATAATATATTTAAATTTTTATATATACGTTGACAGTTTTATATGTGTTAATTATCATTTCTTAAAATGTTTATTGCAATTTCTATGCGATACTTTGTATTATCAACAAATTATCTTAGAATCTTTGAAAGAATTTTCGCAAAATTTTCTCTTAAAAAATAAAATTTATATAAAAACTTTTATAGTATAACTAAATTAATTTTTACTTTTTTTTACTTTACTCTCTACATATATTAAATTTCAAATGGGAATATTGTTAAATACATTTATTGGTATTGAAAGCTTGTAAGTTATTAAAACAAAATGTTGTTTTATAATATCACTTTCTTTTCAAGCTCTTAAAATTTAATGCTTGTTTTAGTCAGGAAAAGCGGCGAAAAATGTGGCAAAATATGTATATAAAAGTCGTGTGAAAAATCTTTAAAAAATCTGATCAAGTATTATTTTCAAGCAGATTTCAGAAATATATATCTAGAGAATGACGAAAGAAGAAATAAATGTCCAAGTGAGTTTATAATTTATTAATTTTCGATCGACCACGTTATTTCAGTTACACGGCGAGGTAAACCGAGTCTCCAGTGACCCCAACTATCCCTTCGGATCGCCACTATTAAATATCATTATCTATTTAGTAGTTGAGGTTCCACGACTACTCTCTTCTCCAAATTGTATTTGTCAGTCCCCTACCCTACTACCTATTAACCTTTTATATTTCAGAAAAAGGTAAGGAAGATGAAATCACGTAAAAAGGAAAGTATAATCGAAAACTGACACAAATATCTGGATTAATCAGATAACGAATTCATCTTCGATAAAGAACAAGATAAAGAATCCATCCTCGACACTAACAAAAGGGAAATAATTGAAGAAAACGAGAAAAAAGCGAGATAAAAAGGAAAAAGTGGTGCGGTACTGTGTTTAAAAAAGGGAACAAATATTCTCACATTGAAAAAGCGGAAGAAGAAGAAAAGAATTTGAATTTAAGGTTTTAAATAATTAGACACTTTTGTGCAGAATTGCGCATGCTAAAATATGAAGAATGTTTGAAAAATTCGTGACTTCGGCATATAGAAAGACGGTGCTTTAATCCTTACGGCATCTTAATTTGCTATCTTTAGTGTAAATATGTATATACGTCACATTATAATCTCTCTATTGAATAATTTTTATTTGCCAACTTGTCGAGGTAATCGTATCAAGTGTACTTTTAAAAATCTCGAGCTTCATGTAATTAAATTTGTAAAAAGAATATATCAAATAAAAAATTAAAGACAACACGAGAGTAACGTTTCATCTTTATTTTCTAAAACTTGCAAATTTCTCTAAGAGATTTTTTTTTTTTTCTAAAGGAATACAAAAATCGTAGCAACGGAAGACATCTCTGCGAGCCTCGACAAGCCAGCTTATAAGAAAGATTGTATTGCAGCATCATTGCACCAACCGTGTCGATCTCAAAAGCAATTACATCTCTCGAGAAATAAAGAAAATTCCACTTCCGTGAAAAAAATTGCTCTCCACGTCAGTCGACAGAGTTTTTCAAATATCCCTCGTATTATCTATTCTCCGGATAACTCACCTCCGTGTCGTTCCACCACATGTGCAGCCGATAGTCCCTGAGTATCGTCGCATGTTCGTTGATGTGCTCCACGGCGAGCTTTACCGCGGGCATGACGCCACGCCCGATGTGACCCTCCGGCACGTGGTTGCCGTATGGGAAGAAGCCGGCGATGTAGACGTCGCGTTTCTTACTGCTGCCGAGATTGATCGGCTTCTGGCCAGCGCACTCGCCAATCAGCAGGAGCCAGCAGGAACACCAGGCGATCACGGCCAGCAGCGCCAGCGAGCGACTCGCCCTGTCGCCGATCGTCGTCACCGTCGCCGCCGTCACGGGAATTTTTCCGGCCGTCCCCATCCCGTCCGTCCTCTTCATCCGGTCAGTTTCGACGACATCTCGCGACGCGCGCACTTTCATCTCGCGCCTTTCCGGATCACTAGGCGTAAGCCCGCTGACGATAAGCCCCGCGCGGCACTCGTCGCCGCTCGTCCACCAACTTCCGCTCTCATGACGAGGCACGACACACCGGAAGTAGATTCGGACACGATTCTCGGACGCAATTCTCCGTAGGATCGACTTGCGATCGATTTGTTACAACGATCGTTGTCCGAGTAACGAGCGTTGCATCTCGCGCCGATCAACACCGACGTCGAGGCATAATTATTTACCAAGGTAACTGGCGATAATTACAATATAGGAACGTGACGACGGAAAATTCCGAAAAATATCCGAGCACGTTTCTAATGTTTCCACGAGTTCAACGGAGATCGGTTAAGCGAACGGATCGCCGCGGCAGGGCTTTGTAGCTCGCTCCGATATAGCAGCAACGGAAATTGTCGATATTTCGCAAAGGGCATGTCGCGGAGGATGCGTTCTTTTTTATTCGCCTGTTCGAGTTTCGTGCTCTACAACCAGGCGAAATGTCGTCATAAACGTCGCGCCTCGGTAATGCTCGAAGGCCTTTATCTCTAATGCTTCATTCCAGACGATTGCACTTTAACGTCGCTCGTGTTTCATCGTCGCCGCAACTGGCATCCCCCGGTTGCATCTGCAAACAGACCCGAGTCAACTGGTTATTTGTTTTGCCAGATTAGAACGAGAGTTTCGTGACGGCGAGGGCGTCGAGTAAATCAAGAATGGTATCAGTTTTTCATTGTCTCGCCTATTTCCGACAAGTGGAATTAGTAGCAGCTTCCCGGAATGTTAATGAAGATTAATGAAGAGCAAGAATAAGGTTAATGAAAAATAATGAGATTAATGAGGAATTGGAGTCTCGGCGAATCTCTTACCCGCAAAGTATAATCGTCGACTCTAATTTTACTTTCGACGCCCGTTCTTTTCTTCCTGATATATTTACTCAAAAATAAAAGAAACAGATGCGAATGCGAATGCGATACGTGCTTATCGCGGTTATTCGCTTAAAATCGTTTAGATGATCACCTTCCAAGACAAGCCGCCCAAGTTATTCTCGTTGTCACGATACGTGTCGACCCATTAACGCTTGCGCCATAACGTCATATCCGAAATTAAAGCTTTATCTCGTTTAGCGTCATCCTCGCTCGAGAGAGGGTGAAGTGTTTAAGGACGCGATCCTATCATCTCGCGCGTTATCAAAGTAAGATAAATAAAGTTCGAGATTCTATCTAAAGTTTAATCCGAGAATCCGAGGCGCCTATCGAGCCGGGCAAAGAGATGAGACCGCTTTACATTGTCGCCGTTAACTTATCGGCTCCGACCTGGCCCACTTTCCGCCATTATTGTGGCCATACTTGATCCACGAGCGATCCTTCAAAAATAGCATATCCTCGGGGCAAACGCGGCGGATATAGCGCGCGCAGGTTTCCGACGACGCGATGTTTGTCGGATATTTGACGATGACACGTCGTCTGGGCCTGGGCTCTCAACTTTTTCCCCTACTTCTAACAAAAGAGTTTCTCTTTCCTGGAAACGGGTGAGAAAACATTTCCCACCCGCGGGGAGACGGAATCAAATAAATCTATTTACGTTCGCGCCAGCAGCGAGCGCGAGAGGCGAAAAATGCGCCGTTCTCCTCTCTCGATAAAAAAAATAGTCATTGCTCTCCCCGTGGGGAGAAAGAATCTAGTACATTCGAATAGAATATATATTTCAGTCACGGCCACCGTAAACATAAAGCTGTCCCATGAGCTAATTAATAATGTCGCGCTATTATTATATTTTATCGGGATTCAACGACACTGTCATATAATCATGTTGCAAGATTGCCGGACGACGCGAGGGATGATCAGCAAAATTGAGATGGAAAGGACCGACTTAAGGCGAAGAGGATTGATGGCGTTGTTCGAAACGAGTAAAATTGTAGGAATGTTAATGGCTTAGAAATCTATCATAATGAACATGGATTCGAGGTCGATGCTATTATGAGAAAGAGGGAAGGGGGAAAGAGAGAGAGAGAGAGAGAAAGAGAGAGAGAGAGAAAGAAAGACAGATAGGAAAAGCTAGTCGTAATATTTTGGAAATGTGTGAAATAGATCTGCCAATGCGATACATCTACAAAATGAATTATGCTTAAAAAGCAGAAAAGTTTCGCTGCTGTTAATAATTGAGAAGTATAGTAGAAATGGTGGAAGTCGCGGCTAAAAACTTTTTTATGGGGATCGGCGCCGGAGAAAAAGAAAAAGGAACAAGACAGCGAGGAGAGCGAGGGAGGGAGGTAGAAAAACAGTAGAAAGAGTCAACGGCTGCGGACGCGACTCGCTCTACTAAATTTACACGCGGATATACCTTCTTACTTTTAACATGACTGTTCAACTTTGGGAAGCCAGATATCTCCAAGTTTTCTTCGGAGATAATTTCTCGGCACTCTTCTTTTTTTCAGTTGCCGGCTTTTGTTATCCGGTGGACAAACTTCCCGTGCACTTGATAAACATTTGTGAGAGACTCTGCGTTTGTTCGTTAAATTTGGATGAAAAACTTCCATAAGAATATATGCGTTACAAGGAGAACCGCGAAAGAGT
>NW_021849240.1:49327-54750 GCF_003651465.1 Formica exsecta
AAAGAGTGTAGGCGTACAAAACTTTCTTCAAAACTATGTTGAATCTGATAAGTTAGGTGGGTCGCATGGCAACGTTAACGGAATAACCGTTTCACTCGGCGAGATTTCAAAGTTACACCGGACAATAATTTTAACCCTAGCGAAACTAGACAGACAAACAGAGAGAGAGAGAGGGGAAGAGAGAGAGAGAGAGAGAAAAAGAGAGAGAGAGAGAGAGTCTATTTCTTATCATTCCTACAGATTTAATATTTAAAATTCAAGATTTGTTTCTCTGTTAAATCTTTTTATGATAAATTGAATAAAAAGAGAGAATCATTTCAAGGCAATCAGACCTTCTACAAAATTAGATCTATGAAATTTGAATCACGCTTCGATCGCGTTGTAGCGATTGGCCGTTGCATCAAGAACGGTGGCTCATAGAACGACCTCGTGCAGTACTTGAAATGACGATCGATGCATTCCCAGTTGACTTGCTACCTTTTAGAAACGTTGATCGTTGTAACGGGACGTAGAACGCGACGTTTATTAAAGCGTTTCTTGCCTAAAACAGTGTCCGTCCGGAGTTTCTGCAGTGATGCGCAATGAAATTTAAACTTTCCGGGCGAGGATCTAATCAGAATTCCGGTAAGATTTTGCTCCGAGAGCGATATTAATACAGAACTGAAAGTAAGTTGCTCCTCCGGTCCACTCAAACGTCACCGACCTCGTCGGTTTTAACGAGACGAAAGTGGCCTCGAAATAATTCAACATCCTGTTCGCCCGTTGCCTCAAAACTTTTCAGAGAAGACTTATTAGGATGATTATGCAATTACACTAATCATATGATCATAAGAATTTTCGTGAAAATTCATTACGTCAGTTATATCGAAGTCGGATTAAATCTGTTGATTCAAGAGAATATCGTATAAAGGAAATAGAATGGCGTGAGAGTGGGACATTACAAAATCTCCTGGGGAATGATCTCTCTCTCTCTCTCTCTCTCTCTCTCTCTCTTTCTCTCCCTCTTCCTATAAAGGTTAAATGTAACGTCGATACATTTTTAATCGCGTATCACTCGGGCCATCGTGCGATTCCCGTTTCACGAGCAAATCGTTATTCGGCGGCATTTAACGCTCAATGGATTCATTTGAGAGAGCCACTTTCCAGTCTCATTGTCAACAATCTCGACCGGTGGCTTCAGCGGCACTCTATATGAAAAGAAGGAGGAAGAGAGAGAGAGAGAGAAAGAGGAAGCGCGGTATTGTGTCGTGCCAAGTACCTTACCGAGATGACCTACAATTGCTGTTTAAATGGTCCGGTACGAAGCCAATTATTACATAGTCGTAAACGGTCATGTTCAATTTCCGGTCGCGAAATACCGGAAAGAGAGCCTTCGAGGTTGCTCCAAGACGATAAAGGGCGCTGTCCTGTGTCGCGCGTTCGGAAACACAAACGCAGCGCGTTTTTTTTCGCTACGTAAAAACCGGAGACGGACAATTTCGCCCGAGTTTCTTTTTCGAAGAGATTCGTCACGTTACACATCCCTCTCATTGTGTCACGACTTTTTTCTCTTTTTTCTAAGGAAAGCGTCCCGTTTCTCTCTGGGGCGAAAGCTATTTTTACCTCACGCCGACAACGATTATTTCTCGTTCCGACCGAGTAATTTTTCTTTCTTCGTCTCCTCGCATGGCAATTCAAACCGTTTTCATCAGAAGAACGGAAGGGGAATTTGTTAGCTCAATCCTCCGTCGCGTCGCACTGTTTCTCCAGGGGAAATCCTCTCCAGCGCGCGCACAGCCACTTTAACCAAAAGTATAGCCCTCGGCGGAGGTGCCACTGTCGTGCCCGGGATCTTCAAGGCACACACAAACACTTTTAGCCACCTTTTCAGCTTCGATAATGTGAGAGTGCTCGCCGCCAGGCGAGAAGAGGAATATCATTTTCGCAATTTACCTCGACGGTATTTATTAGCGCCGTCACGATATCGAACGCGAACGAGTTTAGATACTCGGAAAGGGGAAAGGGAGGGAGGGGGGCCCCGCATCCGCGTCCCTCTCGCACGCGAAATCCTTTGCCCCGCGTGCGCGTATTATATTCGACGAAAATTTCGAAAATGATGGTGTTTCAATAAAACGTGATTCTACCGTTGCAATATCGCTAAAAAACAAAAAAAAGTCAAAGAATTTCTGCGCGCACGAAATTCGACTCTATAAAACGTCGAAATTTTAACCGCGCGTTTCTCGTATTCGCAAATAAAACAGAAGAGAATATTCATATAACTATAAATTTAAAGATACATTTTTTTAAATAAGCGGAACGCAACTTTTTAATTTCGTAAATTCGGAAATCATTACCGCGTATATACGCGTGAGTTCTAGAAATTTTTCACAAATCGACACATTATGATTGTAATAAAAAAAAATATATATATATGTACCACCATTTCGATTTTGATGCTCTACATTTTATACTGTGCATGCATATCGCATGCTCTTCGGCCCTATGGGAAGTATAAATTGCCTCCGAGAGAACCGATTGTCCCTAAATAATTAATCTCGTTGAACCGGCCGCCACGACCGCACTATTCGTATCGCGACGAATCAATATCGAATAGCAAAACTGTCAAAAATAAAACTAGCTAGTTGTTAAATTGTGAGAAGAGGGGAAAGAAAGGGAGAAGTTGAAAAATGGTGGCGGACAGAGTCACGGCGCAGTTTGTCAATTTTTCACGCGATCGCGCCTCGGCCATCGCCTCTCGGAGAACTTGTTTTCTCTAAGAGAGGAGCGCGGCCGCGACGCGGCGGCCGAATGCTCCCTCCCACCCTTTATATCCGGAAGTAGGTCTGGAAGTATCTACCGAGATAACTCCCCCTCCGACGATCCACGAGATGCTCTCTCCCTTCTATCGATCCCAAAAACAAATTCGGGGACACAGTCCGAGGACTATAAAAAATTGACCAAGTGTGCGCGGCGAAGCTCTCTCTACTCACATCAGTGCCGGCCAGTCATGCGCGTCAACGTTTAGTTTAGCGTCGTTCGCTTTAATCCCCTCGCTCTGTCTCTCTCTCTCTCTGTCTCTCTCTCTCTCTCTCTCTCTCTCTCTCTCTCTCTCTCTCTCTCTCTCTCTAAGTCCTGAGCCTCTATTTATAGGAAGAACAATTTCTATTCTCTTCTCGAATAGCTTCTGTGTGTGCAAGACACGCAGAATCGCCGGGAATCTCCCCGAGTATTTTTCGACGGACGACTATCGCCAAGTATACGAAACGATATCTTTAGCCCTATCTTACGACTCGCAAATTTCGAGTTCTATAGCGTTTTTTCTCTCGCGTTTATTAAGATTTAGCTGCCGAGAATAAATTATTTACAATTTATCAGTCCTGATGGTATACTGCATAGAATCCACATTCAGGACGTAGAATATGAATTAACTGAAGGGAGAAGATAGTACCGATAAAAAAAAAACATAATTTTAAAAGCTATATGTTTGCCCATCACAAATGGAGGGAAAGTACGTTCATGATCGAGTAGGGTTTAAGAGTCGGGGCAGCATTGAATGATCGTCGTCGACGTGATCGTTTGTAAGATGGATATCGCGGACAATGGGCATTCATGTACTGGTTTTCTCTCTCTCTCTCTCTCTCTCTCTGTCTCTCTCTCTCTCAGGGAGTGAGAGAACAGCCCCGGGGCAATCTCGATTTCTGCGACTTATCACGAACGGTAATACACTTGTCGAACAGTATCAAACTACTTGGCGCATCAAAGCCGCGATTGTTCGCTCTTCGATTTCTCTCATCCAGTATTATATACACGGGATAACGCTTTCATTAAAGTCAGCGGAATCGCGTAATCGTGAAATCTTGATTGGGGTTTTCTCGTCGCGCGAAATGAATTCAACGTCGCAAAAATTAAAGAAAAAAAATAGAGAAAGAGAGATTAAGATAATCTGTGAATATTAAAAATCCGCCCGCGCGGATATGGCATCGTTTAAAAAAATATTCTACCAAATATAAAACGTAATGAGAAAACTGTTGAAAAATAAGCGCGATTCAATTTCGCAAATTTCACCTGTCTTCTCGCATTGATAATCGAAAGTTTCCTCTTTCCTCTTCTTCAACGAAGCGGTGTAGGTGGCTTAACTCTCATACAGCGACTTACGCGCGTCACGCGACTTAATTAAAGCGGCATGGAACGTTCTGTCGTACCGCTACTTAATTCATTCATAATTTCATTACGTTTCGTCATGGAGTAATTAGATAGATTAAACAGATAGAATTGAAAGCGCGTGTATGCGCGCGTCTCTCTAATTAACTCTAGCGAAAAATAGACCACTTTCTTTCTATACGCCGCGCGTTCCTCACCTTTGATCGCGAGTATTCGCCTAAAGGGCGACATTTATTTTTCATTTCTCGCCGGTCGACTAGAGCATGCGTTATCTATCGATCATGAGCGAAGGCTGACTGGTGCTATGAAATTTAATAAAACATCTCAACGAAGCTACGTCCGCGCTCGCATCGTTCACTCGCGCGAAGCTTCTACATTTGCATTAATTGTATTACGATTAATCGGATATTGTATTATATTGTGCCGCTATATCATGTCGTGAGATAGCAGTAGCGCAATAATGCAAAATTTGATTAATTATAATACAATTAAAGTAAATATTGAAGCTTTGCGCCCGCACGCATGTGAGTGTAAACGACCGCAAAACTGAATTACGGTTTTAAACGCTTTACTCTTCCGAATATATATATATATATATATATATATATATATATATACACGTTAAGCTCGATTACGCTTGTTAGCGAGATTAATAATAGAACACTTTGGTGTCAATGAGACGAGCGTGCATATAACGATGTAAGGTCATTCAATCTACCTGTGCAATGTCGTAATTTTTGCGCGTGCCAGCCTCCCTTGCAAAACAGCCGTCACCCATTCTCATTGTCTAAGTCACATTCCGAGGACTCACTTGCCATACTTGCCATATCTTTATGTAAAAGGCAGCGAGCTATGAAATCTCAAATGGGTTAGTTAACCGGCAATGTAATGATTAAATACTCGATCTCAAGATTCTTGTGATTGACCTACCTATACGATATCTTGGCGCAAAAAAATATTTTATATAGATGAATATTAAATTAAAGACTCGAAAATAACGGTTAAATGGATTTAATTAATTAGAAGCATCTAGTTTTCGTTGAAAAAAAAAATCAATTTTAATAAATATTATTATTTAATAAATATTCAATAAATAATATTGTCTTACGAGATGTAGATTTTATGGCGCATTCTGTAAGCGAATATTGAGATTTATGATATTTAAGACTGAATAACAGTACCAGTATCGTATTAAATTTAAGCATGTCTGCCTCTCTTAAGAGGCCAGGTAATCGATCAGCTGTTTCGGCATCCCTCTTATATCCCCTCTCTCTCTCTCTCTC
>NW_021849240.1:55014-56251 GCF_003651465.1 Formica exsecta
TATATACGTGAAATAAAATTTCACGCCTTTATTGTTACAATTATAAAGCAGCGTCAAATTTTCTCAAGAGAGCGGACTCTAATTCCGCACAATTATATTCCCACGCATTTGTACAGCGGTAATAAATCTAGAAATCCAATTTTCCGATTTTAAAATCTTTTTCCACTTCTCAAATTTATCAAGATTGAAGATTTCAAAGTTTCAACGCAACGGTAATGGCTGTAAATTGGATATAATTCCGACTGTGAATCTTTTCGATCTTATCAAATTTAAAGCGAAATTCTCAATCTCTCTCTCTCTCTCTCTCTCTCTCTCTCTTTCTTTAACATGCGACAATGACGAAGTCTAGAAATCTACCGCAAACCAAGACTTACCGTATTGATCGGTAATCATTCTTGATTCCTCTTCTTGCGCTTTCGCGTGCCGCTCGGATACTGTAATAGCCCATGGAGGCACGAAATGCCTTCGCAGTCCCCAGTAAGGAAGAAATTGATCCCGCGGATAGCACTCGGGGACGATTATCCCTCACACCTGATGCCGCTGCTGAATTGTCATACATTGCGTATCTCGCGCCCCGTCATCCCCGAATATCGCCAATTCACCGGGCCGACTGAAATCGCTTAACGCCCGGAAATTAACTGATTACGATAGCGTCATCGAACGCGCGTGGCACAAGGAGAAAAGATCGTTTGCTGCATATATACCACCCCCGTCTTGTGATCCCATTCCTCCGGACCGATTTTTCTCTCCCCCTCTCCCTCCCTCTCTCTCTTTCTCTCTCCCTCCCGCCCTATCTCTCACTCTATCTCTCTCGTGTTGACCTTTGGCCGCCTAATATCGGCGACCGGCCAGCAGTAATTCCCCGAGCAGCGGGGAAATTAATTACGATCCGTGCCGACCACGCCGACCAATCGTCGCGCGCCTCCTCGGGATCCTCGCGGGGCCTAGCGCGGAATGTAATCTTCTGCCTCCTCCCTTTCAGCCGGTGGAGAATCGGCGTGCCAGAGAGAGAGAGAGAGGGGGGAGGGGGAGGGGGAGGGAGAGAGAGAGAGAGAGAGATGTATATCACGCGCTACCCCATTTGACGAGAAAGAATAACTTCCCCTTTGTGCGACGATAATTAATACGATGCTCTCTTAGCGAACATGCATCAGCTTCCGTCGTCGCGTACACGCACAATGCCGCGATACACACCTGCTGCCAAGCTGAACCCCAGCACACCCGACACTTCGCTTCA
>NW_021849240.1:56556-82112 GCF_003651465.1 Formica exsecta
CTGAACCGCAGCACACCCGACACTTCGCTTCACTTCTCCCGTGGTCGAGGCTCGACCAAGCACGACCGGCACTCGACGGATTCGACACCGCGACACCACCGACCGCCGCTGTCAACCGCTAGCCAGCTGACAGGCACAAGCTCGACGAGTCGCGCGTGCCAAAGCACGGGTGATTGACCGGGTTAGACGCGTCAACGTGGATCAAGGTCCGCAGGAGGGAAGAGGGGGAGGAACGACCCGGTCGCACGTATACGACGGCTGAACGCACGAATCTCGAAAACGAACGGAGTACGAGAAGAAACGAACGAGCAAGCGACCGAGACCCACCACCGCGTAGCTGTATAGACGGGACGTCTAGAGACGGGCCGCAAGGTTAACCAGCCGCCGCGCGCGGATAGGGTCGATAGGGGTTTCCCCGCCGTCGCCGCGTCCACGCGCCGTCGAAAGGAAGGCCGTTGAGGCCGCTCGCTGGCGTCTCGTCTCTCGTCGCGCCTATAGCGCGGTTTTACTACTCGTTTGCTGGCAACATCGCGGCGACTACCGGTCGGTGGCACGACGTCATCGTCACGACGACAGCGATCTGTGTGACGCCCTTCGCGCGCACCACCTTTCGTGCTCTCTTTCTTTCTCTCTCTCTCTCTGTCTCGCTCCTGGAGGAGTTTCCACGCCGCGGCGTCCTCCACGTACCGCTTATCGGGTGTGCGGGCGCGCGAATGCCGCCGCGGAGAGAGCGATAAGGGATCGATCACGCCGCCACGACGGCGCTCTCGCACGGTCGTCCGCCGAACTGACGAGCCACCCTGAGAACTGCGGGCTCACCGAACTCGCGGCCATCCCCTCTCGCGCCACCAACCCCCTTTGCCTACCCTTCCTCCGTATTCTGCCCGACTATATCCTACCACGCTTCTTCCCTCCTTGCTTTCCTTGCGACTACACCCTCATTCTATCCCCCTCCCCCTCGTTATCCTAGGTACCCTTTTCCCTCGTTCGCCGCGAAGGGGCGCTTCGTTTATCCCTCCTCTATATTCCCGCTCTATCGCGATCGTCCCGTCTTTCCCTTCCTTCTTCCTTTCTACTGGGATCGAGAATCCCTCCCCGCCGACAGTGAGTAGAAAGAGGCTCGATCGGGTCCGCCGCACCACCTCACATTCTGACTTTATTCTGTCCGCACAGTGTGCTGGTATGGTACTAACGGTAAAAGAAATGTTCCGGATGAAATCTTGCAACTTTATAATTGCTTAGTAAATTAAGTAAACAATAAAACATCGATGAAAGAAACTACTTAAGCGAATGCGAAACTTGTTACGATTCGCGTACCGATGTATTAGTATGATATATTTTTTTCTTTTATTTGCGAATAAATAAGTCATATAAAAGGATGTCGTCAAGTACATATTACAAACTGCTATACTCCTCGCGCTTCAACTATGGCTCAAACGTATTATAAATTAATAAATATTTAATTTTTAATGGGCCGTTACAATTAACAAAATTTCAACTAGACAAAAGTCAAATCAGAATATGAGAAATATCAGAAAGAAGATGTCAGTATATAAAACTATCTGTAAAAACTATTTTGTTCTGTAACAAAAGAGAGAGGGAGAGAGCCTGTGATGTTTTCGTCGCGAAAGCTTAAGTAAAACGAAAAACGACGTAATAGCCTTTCTTTTGACTCTCTACAAATTTTCCTTGTTTTTTTTTGCTTTTACAACACGTAGTTATGTCGTATATTAGAATACATATTTAAAGAGAGAAAAGTAATTTAACAAGATAAAAAATATTAATTTACATATTTCTATATCGTGAAAACTGTCAATTACTCTGATCCAGAAACATTACTGTTTGAGATGTCTTTTATCGAACGATTCCTCTCGTTGGTCATTTTCATTAATACTTACGCAAGTGACACATAAAATATGTTTCTAATAAACTTGCGTAAAATTCCGTCTGTCCAGACACCTATGTGTGCAGCTTCCACTTCGCTCCGCTTGCAATTCTTACCTCGCGACAATTTAGTCTCTTCTCTCCGATGCGGGGGGGGGAAGGTTAAAGAACTGGTTCTTTGAAGTACGATTCCCGATAATTCGAAATCGCTCCCACGAGACGATATTTTCTCTCCTCTCGAATCCCATCGACGTCCTGGCGCTCTTAATCCGCGCGCTTTTTTATCTCTTTCTATCGTGATATGGACCCAAGAACCGCCCAGTAGATCGTCCCGGAATCGCTCTCGTCGCGACGATAACGGGGATCGCTACATTGAATCTTAATACAATTACCGATTGATATGGTTGGCCTCGTTCCCTCCCGTTGCGAAATCACTTGACACGAGAGCAAGTTGCGACACTTTATTTTCCTAATGGAGAGGCCTCTTAATTGGCATCTTGACAGAAAAACACATGCGACAATATTAGATGAATGAATGTACGTCGATGTCGCATTAAATTGACAAACTGAAATGTCATAAACGCTCTTTAACATCGCGTTATCTAACGGCGCGGGAGAATCAGCGAGCTTAACCTTTCGATATTATCACTTTCGCAGACCGATAACATTATTCTCCGCGGAACGTGCTAAGGTCAAGCTATTTTCGCGGTTGTAAGTTACCAATTTGGAGACTTGATAAAGTAATCCACCGGGAATCATATTTCGCGTGTCCCACGACCTGCGACATTCATTCTTTCCTTTAATCTCGATTTGACAGAAATAATTATAAGCTCGAGTTTTAATGGAAAAAAATTTCATAACGCGATGCACTCGCAAATCGCTTTAATGTTATTCAAAATGGCGCGGGCTCGCCTGTCGCGCCCCAATAAACGCCAGACTGATTTTTTCTATGTGTTGAGGCGCGATATTATCCAAACATAAAATATATTGTAGTCTCTCTCTCTCTCTCACTCTCTCCCTCTCCCTCTCTCTCTCTCTCTCTCTCTCTCTCTCTACTCTCATGTATGCGATAGCCTTGAATTGACGTTCGCGTGCATGCTCTCGACGTATCGTTACCGCCTGTCACGACGTTCTAATTTTTGTACCGTGGCAAAATGTATAGCGTACATGCTTGACAACAATAATACCTATAAATACACATAGAGCGTCCACTTTCCGTTTTCATGAATTTATTTAACGAATCTCGAGTAAAACAAGCGGCGATTCATACGCCATTAAATTCCGCGGCTCAACTGGCTTTCAATAAATACCAATATTTGCAAAAGGATCTCGATATAACATTAAAAATAAAATAAGATCTAAACATTAAAAATTTTTTTAAACTACGCGGTGATTCTGTCCCTCGATTCAACAACCTAACCGGATATTGATTATACGAAATCTTTAACGAATCCTCAAAAGGAAATCTAATAATAATATCGCATTCAATCTGCTACAAATATTTCGGGAGCGACGTGAATTCGGATATCGAAATTCGAATGTCATCTTAATACACGACCAAAGACACGTATTGATACATATTGACATGAATTAAAGACTTTTTCTTTTCTAAAGACGAAATCGAACAATAGGATTATTTGTACATATTACTCTCTTTTACAGATTGTGTTAATTAAATAAATGCATTAAATCGGTAAATATCTATGTAAAGATGCACTGCATATTTTTTTCTAAAAAAAGCGCGTGTGAGAGTTAATATTGGCCGACTGTTCGTTTACTGCATTACATCAGAGAGAGAGAGAAAGAGAGAGAGAGAGAGAGAGAGAGGGAGAGAGAGAGAAGTAATACTTAATTCTTTGCACGCATAAAATATTTCCGGAGCGTGCAAATTTTCCAAACTGCTTTTATATAAAATGCAGCTGTAGCGAAGGTGGGAATGTAGAATTGTTATTTCTTGGTTTGCCACTACAAACTGGCTTGCCAAATTAATGCGGTGCGCCGGATATAAACAGCGGAGAGAGTACAAGGCCGAGGAAAATGTTGGGCGATAATATCTGCATCGTAAAAAGGCCAGGCGTTTTATATAATGCCGAAAATATCATACGTATGCGCGAGAGCACGCACATGCACAAACGATGTAGAGTGGAAATTACAATCGATACGACGGTACCTAGAGAAAAAAATACGAGTATTATTTTTTGGTTCATCTTTCAACGGATATGGAAATTTCTATATAAGAACGGATTCTACCTTCGTTGAATGATGTATATCGACGATGCACACGCGCTTCGTTATTAATCCCGTATATAGTCGTCGCAATTTCAAAAAGCATCGCTCAATTTGTCAAACGACGACATCGACAAAAATGTTATAATGATCCCATTGTTGTTATCGCGTGACGAATACGATGGAGAGCGATCGCGGTTTACAATAAATACTAATTATAAATTCACTCGTCGAGGTTGAAAAGCCCGCTTGAACGCACGGTGACGATGGGATTATGAACTCGTGGGAATAAATAATCCCGTTTTAGTTATCGAACGCTTAATTATGTACTCATTGAGGGGAATCGGTCGTCGACGAAACAATCATCAATATTCGATGACGTACACATTGCCCGCCGATAACCGTTGAATTCCCCCCCACCCCCCTCCTCTTTCTTTATCTCGCTGAGTAAATTTACAATAAAATTTTGAAATCAGCACCAAATCGAAGAATCCGTTCCAAATCCACCCTGTGATGATGACCCTGTAATTATTCGACGAGCGAATAAACGTGCGGAGAATTAAACACAAAGTGTACCAACGGGGATGGAAAATTCGATACTACGGCCAATGCGTGCCAATATACAAATATATATATATATATATATATATATATATATATATATATATATATATATATATATATATATATATATATATATATATATATATATATATATATATATATATATATATATATATATATATATATATATATATATATATATATATATATATATATATATATATATATATATATATATATATATATATATATATATATATATATATATATATATATATATATATATATATATATATATATATATATCGAGGATATATATTGCTATTTAATTAATCGGCACAGTTAATTAACCACGCGCTCGTCCAAAAGTGTCCTCTCACGCGTGCGCACGCGCGAGCATATTTCGATCTCGACAATATCCCCAATCACACTACGGAAAATCAATTTGACGTTTGATCGTTAACATATGGCTGTCAAATATATGCGAATAAGCGCGCGCCCGCTATTGTGCGATTGCAATTAATTGGCGCCGTAATACACGTATATACACGGCTATGTATATAAGTAGACCGATAATTTACACGTGAATTGTAATTTATTTAGTTACGCGGCGGTTAATATTACTGTATTCTGTCATTCGCATTATTTTGCGAGAAAAAAAGAAATAATCTAAGCGAGCGACTCTTGTGTGACTTTGCGAAATGTGAATTTTTACATTATCGCTCACATTATCACTCGTTTCTATTCGTTTTCTCTCTACAGTTTCCTCCATCAACTTTCTGTCAGTACTCTCTTTCTTTCTCTCTCTCTTTTTGAGAGAGAGGATAGGATACGCGAAATAAATCTTGACGAACGCAAACGCCAAAGTAAAGTTGAAGCAAATGCGGGAGAGCAAAGCAAAGGTAAGAGAGTAACAAGAAGTGACGGAAACTTTAGCGACTTAACGCTGAAAAGCTTGCTTTCGAAAACAAGTAACGAGATATTTTATTATTTACACCAAGTGCTCTCTTTAATTGCTTTGTTTTGGACGTGTAATTAATGAAAAGGAACTTGGAACGAATAAACTTAAACTTATATTCTCTCGCCGGAGCTATAGTTCATTGCGCAAGAGCATCGTTTGTCATTAAGAGAAGCATTATCATTTTGAGAGAAAAAATGCAATTTAAAAAATATATTATTTAGTATTTTTAGTATTTCTAGTAAACTTTTCCCGTCTTTATTATATTATGATCCAATAACGATTCAAATTATCGCAAAGTGTATATATATCTTTAATTGTATCGTTACAAATTCGAGCTTTCGGACATTAATTGATCCAAATTATACGAAATTTTCGTACAAAACATGTCTAAAGGAGACCATATTCCATGACAATAAAGATTAGAGGATTGGCAGATAAATGCTTAATAGTATGTGTGAAGCATATTATAATTTCCAGTGTAAACATGTACGTTTCTTTCCTTCCAAAATAATAATATTTCTTGCAAAACACGTAAACACGACGCTCTTGTGCGACAGATTGTACATAGTTGACCACCAGTTCTTTTGTATCGCGTGTATATTGTTCCCAAAGGTCCTCGCGTATTGTATTGTACTTACTGGTTATCATTGGATCAGATTGCGGAAAGAGAGAGAGAGGCAGAGAGAAAGACAGAGAGAAGTGAAAACAAGACGAGAGGGGAGAGAAGAAGGGTGGGCAGATGGGCAAATTACTCGGTCGCCGAGATCGGATAATTAATGTCGCGCGACTCTGTACTACACAAATATATGAACTGCTCGCGCGTTGCTTGCGAGGATCTCCCCTCGTGTACACAAACGTATACAGCCGATGTGTGTGCATTGCATATTCGTATGCGATAATTAACAAGGCAAATCGATCGTCCTCGCTGTCGTTTTCTCACCTTGTTACGTGTCTCGTACCAAGCCGATACCGTTTGCCAATAGGCACGAATTTATACGCCATTTACAGGATGTCTCTCGGGAAAGCCGTCTTGTCGACGTCTTGAAATACGATAGCGATCACGCGCGTTAAAATTCGTACTTATTCGAATTTTTTTTTTCTGTTTTTAATTATGACAGACATAGATCAATCGAGGCAGATAATTATGACAAAAGTCACTAGTTAAATTTACAACTCGTTCTCTCTCCTTTTCTGCTACCGATAATTATCTCGGCATGTAACTGGAATTTTTTATACACGTCATTTATCTAGCCTTGCTTTCAACGCTTCAATCAATTGACTGTCGCGGTCCCCGGAAACTTATACCTCTGCAAGCATTAGCTTCTCTTCACAGGATATACCCCGTATGTATATACCTGTATAAACAGGCCATCAATCAAATGTATCAATCGATATTAACCTGAGTTGGTTTCTGTATCTGATACAGCATAGGAGAACTTGAAGTTGATTGTAACGCTCTAACGATAATCCTGTATTTATAAGGCCAAACTACCAAAAAATTAATCACGAATCTTTCCTAGATCTGTATTCAGCTCCAATATCAAGCATAAAAAAACGATAGCGTAGGCATAAAAGCTGCTGATCGAATTATCTTGCAGGCTCGGAGCAAACTCGTTAAAGTTATTAAATTAACGGAACTTTTACTAGTTATCGCGGATAGTTATTACGACGATGAAGAAAGGAAGATCGATGGGAAAGAGAGACACGGCGAGATTCGCTCGCTCGAGGAAAGAAGTAATTCAGCGAACACTTTTTTTGTAACGTAAACCAAACCGTTTTCTTTCTGCATCTTACAAAAGTATCACATGGGTGGCCTTAATAAAGTAATGTTATTGGTGCAATAATAATTAAAATCACGCGACACAACGATTGATCGTATTATTCTCATCGATGTATGTACGTTTGTGATGAAAGTATCAAGAATCTCTACGTCTCGCTATCTCAGCGTTCCATCGCACTGATCGAAAATTGTCACCTTATCTCTAATCCTCTTCTCCTCCTCTTATCGCAATCAGATATCATCCACGATCGAATGGACGCTGTAGGCATTAGAAAAATAAATTATCATGAGCCTATAATGGATCTCTAATTGTAAGTATACAGAATACGAGCGCGCGATAGCGCACGGACGAATCAATCGCGCGAGTCAATTCGCGCAGCTGTGTGTGTGTGTGTGTGTGTGTGTAATAACGATTAAGCTTGCTCGCGCTAATATCTACGAGAGCGATAACCGGCGCCCCGCGATTTGCCGGCTCGCGCCAGCGTCGATAATCTCCGCTTATTGCTAGAAAATCACGATTGTAGGACGCGATGCTTCGTCGCGCAGCGATGACTAACAGGTGGACAAAATAAATGCAATATCGAACAGGGATAACAATATTGCGCGACATTGACGATAGAAATAGATATGTACTCTTGAAAATACTCAAATTGTCTGGAAATGTATGAGATATACATATTTTGTAATCTGTTCTCGTATCATCGAATTCATATTTATTGTAATAAAAAGTGTGTCATATTGACGGGGGCAAATAATTTTGCCGTTACGGCAAAACTACGTAGCTACTATTGCGTATTTCATATGAAAGCAATCACATTTCGCTAACATGACCGATTATTGGATATTGCAAAATTTGATTTGGGTCGAAAAATTTTGCCGAGTGAATTTGTTCATTGAAACGCGAATACGCTGCTGAAACGAGAAACGGTCTTTTCTACCTTCGGCAAATTTACTTGCAGCGAAATAATTATTATAATAGAAATAAAAATTTCTCTTTGCAGAGATTTAACAAAATTATAATCAGCGAACAAAATTAAGCGGGCTTAATAACAAAAAAAATCTGTCTGCTTTCTAGCAACTCGAAGATATACTCTTGTTATAACAATATAAATATAAAATATACTATTCCAGTAGATTCTATTTCACAGTGAAATATGATTCCTTTTATCAATGTATCGTATTAATTTTTGTAATCTTCGGCGAAACAATGGTTCACGCTCTAATCTCTGTCCGCGGGAATCTCTCATATTTATTGTTAGTCATCACTGTACGCCGTATATATCGTCCAGCGATTTTCTTCATCGCGTCTTTTTCGCTTATCGGCTTTGATTGCATATTAAACGTCGCCGGAGACTTAGCTACTGTTTTAGCGATGCTTCTCGAGTCAATAAGCTACTTCGATATTTTGCTCCTTCGGCATCGATACCATTCGATACTCTGTGGGAGCATTTCTACTTTATTCGCCTATCTACATATGATCGTTAACATCGACATTGTAAAAAAGTGAAACCGTCTATATATATGCATGTCATCTATGGAAAAATGTATATGTTACATGGAGCAAATGTGTTCTCTCACACACACAGATCAGATCTTCCAAAAATATATAGTTACTACGGATTTATATTTCCGATAACTCTTGGACCATTTTGTGCGACTGTAAGATAAACGGAGGAGATTAAAAATAAATATAAATTACAATTTAGATTCGCTCTCTTCCGGATGAGTCGCGCGTATTCGCTCCATGCGATCGTAGTAGCCGTTAAATGCGTGGATTTTAAATTCTTCGCCTCAATTCTGTCGAATATGGTAATCGGCTTCACACACATATACTCGTATGCTTAAAAACTTAAAAATATATAGAGGGTATCTCAAAACCACCGGATATCCTTTTAATAACAGGTTCTCTGACCAATTTGGACAATTTTTAATTAACCCAATTACATTTTTCAATACAATTAATTACAGGTGGAGTTTACACTTTAATAGAATTTTAATTTAAAATTTAATTAGTTACAAAGAGATATATGTATCATGGCAAAAAGTGTAAAAAATGATAATGTTTTTCGACATTTTCGTTAAGGAAAAATTGTTTCCAAATAGGCCAGAGATCTGTTACTAAAGGAACATTCGGTAATTTCAGGACACTCTGTATATGGCTGCGTGTATGTTAGGTACATGCTTTAAATGCAGAGGATATGTGCCTACGAACCGCTCCTCTCTCAATCGCTTACCAAGTTTGCATCGGCGAACAATCGATCGACGGTTGAAACGTAACTCGATTGCGGGTTAATTAGCGCGTTTTTATGGGGAACATTAAACGAGCGCGCGTGACGATACGGGCGAGTTTACGATTGCGACCGTTCCGCGTCGATAACGGACCGGCTCGGTATTAATGTCAGACACGTGGAGCACAGCTGTTTCACGCTGAATCGCGATCTTAACGGTAGACGCATTCAACTGGAAATTATCCCGTTTTCCACAGAACGCAATCTTCTCGTAAAACGCAAACTCGGTTGTATTGTGCGGAAAAGCTCGCATCCGCGTTATTTCCTCGACGATATATATATATATAGAGATAGAGCGATTGAGAGTCCATTTCTTCTGGCTCAGAAATAAAGTTATATCTAACTATTTGCTCCCTGTGTATGTGTATGTGTTATTAAATAATTGATCCTATTGACACTTTCGAGAAATGTCGATCAACGATACTCATTGCTTCTCAGATTGCTTAATTGTGGCTTATTTTGCTTCCTGTCTCATTATCTTCTAAACTGCCTTGTAAATCGTGATGTTAAGTTAGAAGTTGAAAAAAAGACAGCAAAGTTTCATAACAAAATACGTTACGTTGCGGTCAAAAAGATGTCTTTATAAACTATAATTATTGTTCCTAATCTTTGTATTTTTAAATAAATTAGTTTTAATAATATATATATATATATATTATAAAGTAATATCTTAAGTAAAATATTAGCGCAAAGTCACTCATTTGATAAATATATCAAATTTTCACTTTATATATACAATATTTCTATATTTCGCGCAAACGCAAAAACTTACAAAATATTTTTTCGCAAAATATTGCTTTTTTCCTTCAGTTATTCTATAAACTATAAACAAATAACGAATCCATCTAATCCAAATCTAATGAAATCTGGCGCGGCATCAAACTCGGCAAAAATCCTCTCTCTTTTAGAGTTAAATGTGATATAATTTTCCCGCTCTTCGTTTAAAATATAACGCAATAAAACAAAAATCTTTATATGTACCTTTAATTGAAAGAGATATATCTCTTAACACTTTTTTCCATCCTACAATTCTGCTCATAATATGTCAGTTTTCTTAGAAAATATCGCGAATTTGTGATACGAAATGCATATTTAATACGATCGGTTCTTGCGATCGGACATTGCGACGACGCTTTACACATCGTTGTTTACACGAGCAGCTTGTACATACGTGAAAACGATTAAAAAACGATTTACATTACGTTATCGTGTATTCTATAATATTATAGTAATACTGAAGGACGATTGAAGCGACGCTATCATAAATCTCGACTCGTTTGCGACTGGTGCTCGTGCTGGCGAAACAACAACAACAGCAACAACAAGGTTTCCTTTATCTAATGCCTATCACTCTACTCGTGTATAATAATATAATCGCGATCATCGATCGCGCATTTATAAAATTCTCTGAAAGCCCTTTTCGAACAACAACGTATTACATATGTATGTGTCGTCAACATATGTATATGTGTATGTTGCGTGTAGGTACGTATAGATAATATATGTATCTCTCTCTCTCTCTCTCTCTCTCTCTCTCTCTGCTTTTTCAACAACATGCGGTAAAATATTGCGATGTCGCTAGAAAGCCAACAATCATATGGACGGTAGCGAACGCAATCAATTGGAACAGGTTTTGCTGGAACGAAGGCCCGTCACGTTGCCTGCGAGAGTAATCGTAAACAGAACCGACTTTCTTCTTTGCAGAAAGATTCCCGAATCCGGGATACCTTGTCGATATCTGATACAATCTCGCTCCTTTTGTACAAGAGCTTGTCTACGTCTTGTATATTCTCTCACTTTCTCTCACGCCGGTGCCGTAAATTCTAAATATCGAAAAATATTCTCTCTACTCTGGGTAATCAATTGTCTCAAAACTACCACAAGCTACGATCGCGCGGTCGATTATGTACATATGTAGATTAATTTTTTTTCGTTCTCATTAATCCTTCGGCTGATTCTATATCGCGTAATGCGTAATTAACCCGCGGGTAGTATACTCTTTTTCATAACCGATTAATTAGTCGGTAACGGATTCGCGCGTTATCTTCGTGGGAGGGGTTGTTGCAGCACGCACACGCAGGGATCGTTAACAAGCGCCGTTATTAGCGCGATTGAACGGCGCCGTAAAAGCGCGAGAGTAAGCTGTCGCACTTAATTACAAGCAATTATCGCCGTAACCGATAAAGCCCCAAAGGATTAATCCCCCCTCTCGAATGCGTCAATCTTTCCAATTTATTTCTTCATCTCACAGATCGATCGTTACGCGAGCTGCATAAACTCAATGCTCGGGCTCCGTAATACGTCTAAATGACAGATTGTCAGCGATAGAGATTTCTCATTTCTCATAATTTCTCCGATCAAGATGAATGTTAATTTCAAATCGTAAAGTCAACTCACTTATTACTTATGAAACGCACGAATGTGTGCGCAAACTGTATATCTACGGAGAGATTTTCCTCCCGTTTCTCCTCCCATCCTCGACAAAAGCACTTTCTCTCGCCAGATATAAGTAACAATTGTATAACAATTTGTACAGGTCAAAATTCATCAACAATTTCCAGCATTATGCGATATGCGCGTTTGATGTGTCAACGTTTCTGTCACTGGCACGAATCAAGTTCGAATCGTGCCGATCGCGTGCCATCACCCGATCACGCCCGATCACGTAAATCATCATTTACATCTGAACTAGTTTCATCCGAACGAACGCTAGACTGGATTGCCCGCTGGTGTCCCGAATTCGAAACATTAGCAGACGCATCTTATTAGTACAGAAATTATACATTTTTGCCGGAAGCTTCTCCCTTTTTTTAATCGAGGACGTCTTCGAATCGAGGCTGCACGCGCAATGAGTTAATAATTTATTTCTCGTCGAATAAAGAGAGCGCGACAACCAGCCGGGATTTTCGAAAACGGTTCGCCGATCATCCGCCGGACGATTTTCTATTCCATCAAGCTCGAGAGCGAACCGAGCTTCTCCCGATGCTACGTCATCGTCGAGGGATGCGTTTCCGGTGGTGCCGGCAGCTGAGGCGTCTGCCGATTCGAGAGCCGTCGCGGCCAACGTTGCGGCGAGACCGGCGGCGTGTTCGGTGCGGAACAGGCGGTCAATCGCCAATTACTGCTGGAGAATACACTCGATCTACCCACGGCAGAAAGATTGGTGTTGCTGCTGCTGCTGCAAGCAACCGCCGCCGAGAGGTCCACCCGCGATACAGCCCTGTGTGCATCGATTAATTTCCTTTCAACATCTTAATCATCAAAATCCAATCTTTATTCGAATCGGAAGAAAATCACATGTGCTTATTTGAGGAATAAAAATATATAGTTAAAATATCTCCCGCACACAAATAGCTTCGATAAAATAATTTCAAGTAGATATGAAAGAAGACGAGGGGAAAACTTTTTCACGTCACAAGTCCAGGCCGACTTACCTGGAAGGCGGAGCGGAACCTCCGGTGTAAGAATGCAATCCTGCCGGACCACTTCTTGGTCTTGACGTCGACACAACGCTCGTTGATCTGTGCAAGGCCGGCGAGGGTGGCGCTGATGGTAGCATTCGTGGTGTCTGCGGGGGCGTCCGGCCGGACGATACGCTTCCGAGGCTGCTGGTAGAGGACTTTCTTCTCACAGTCCTGCAATCAGTCATCATAAGTATAAACAGAAAATTCCGTTATATTGGTAAGATACTGCGAGAAAGCGAGAAAGACAATTCTATACAAAATAAAATATATTCGAAATTATAAATATGTACCACATTAAGATGCGCTTGGGAGAGGAAGATACTTTGAACATTTATTCCAATTACTCCAGCAAAGGATTTTCGATATGCAAATATTATTTTGTTTCGCAAATTAGGATGCTATTGATCCATTAATTTATTCTTTATCCTTTATCGCAATATAATAAGAAATTTGCTACACAGAATATCTGAATTATTGTATGTACGGCCAATATACCAATATAACTGTGAATTTGTTTTACTCAAGGATCTCTGCCAAAGATCTTTCCTCTCTTCAATTGACTTTACTTTTTAATGTATTCGATATAACTTTTTGCACAAAGTACTTTTATTTCAATACAATTGAATGTCGTTCAAAGCCAAATCGACCTTTATAGCCGAGGATTTCAACGCAATTACCTTTTAGTAGCTTGACGACAGAGGCCAGTCGGACAAGTGCGTCCCATGGCGCATTTGCCCTCGCATACCTCTTTTGCTAGAGCCAGTGTTTCGTAATTTCTCAAGATGGACCTGCAAGCCTCTGCGTCTGACTCGGCGAGAGCAAGACTGGGAAACCGCTCCTTTAACCTGCGACGCTCCTACGTTAAATAGTAAAATTTTTTGATTCTTTTTGATAATTTTAAATATATATTATCAGTTATAACAATTTTTATAAAAATTATAAAATATATAATATATCGAAGAAAAATAAAAAATAAAAAGACAGTGAATTGGATATGTATGTCCTGAAAGGAACAGAAAAAAAGCGAGCAAAGATAGAAAAGATAAAAAAGCCAAGTGATCATCTTGGTATCACTTACATCTTGTAAGCGACTGGATTCAAAGTCCTTGAGCTGCTGTTGAAAACCGACATTCGGATTCGCAATAGAACGACCCACTCTAACGACTTTGAGCGCTTCTTTCCAGGACAAATTGGTAGTGCTCATAATGTAGGCCACCGCCACCGTCACGCTTCTTGACATTCCTGCCAGACTGGAAACAAGTTATTTTTATTCACAAAAATTCATAATTTCAATCTTTATTTCTATGAATTGCTTGTCAAATAAATAATATACTTTTGTTATATGTCATCTCTCTCTTCCATCGCTTTTTTCAGTTTTTAATCTTCTCCTTTTTGATTGTTATAATTACTCGTTTTATATTATTCATCCATAATTTATTTTATTAATTTATTTTATTTTATTTAACTAATAATTAAATTTTATTAGTTATTTTCATTTTATTTATTTATAATTTGGTTAATTATAAATGGTTTTCAATAATTGAAGAAGAATAGATTTCAAATCGGCTAATAAATTTGTAGTCAAAAGGGCATCTGGTGATTTTGACACGCTGTATTATGAACGCTAATATAGCGAATATCTACCAATGAATCAGAACATTTCCGCCGCGAAGACGGGCGGCATGGATGAAGTCGTTGCACAAAGAGAAGTATTGCGATAAATTCTGATCAGGACTGTCGGCTGCCAAGATGCACAGGTAATGCTTATCCTGAAATGCAATCGAAATTTAATCCAGATATTAAGCCATATTTTCTCGCCGTAGAGATCCTATTTCGAACCAGTTATACCTATCTAATGACAAATCAACCCATTTCGAATCGATAAATTTTGTTTATATTTTCTTATTGTTAAGCTGATCTTATTATCGATACAATTCAAATTTTCTTCGCGCTATTCATACCTTGACTTTTATTGCAAATCAAATATTAAGTGATGATTGCTATAATGACGAAGGAAATGCATTGGTATTATAAAGCTGCTGATAATTTTGATGCGTAAGAAAAACGAATCGCGTTAGACAAGTTAGATACACTATTTCGATTCTGACAATCATATTTTACAAATTTTATTGCAAAATTTCACAAGCGCTTGGAGGAAGATATACCGATCGTAATTTAAACGTTACATTAAGAAAAATGACAAGGGGAATAGGGAAGAAATAAAAAAGGAAAACTTGGAGAGAAGGGACATTTTAAATATAAATTTATTTATATAAAAAAAAATTATTAAAGAATTTAAAAATTGGATTGGATTTTAAATTGTATAAAGAAGATTAAAAATAACAGACTAAGAAAAATGACAGGGGAAATGGAAGAAAAATAACAAAGGAAAAGTTGAGAGAGAGAGAGAGAGAGAGAGAGAGAGAGGGAGAGAGATGAGTAGGGGGACATTTTTAAATATAATAACTATAGGAAATAGATAATCGGTTATTCCTTGGAAAAATTAAAAGCGAAGCTTAACTGAAGCTGTTATAAGCCTCATGTTTCTCTCATTATGTAATACAAGTTTATATTTTTTCTTTAGTTACAATCCGAACTTTTCACGTGACAGGTTTCTCATGGAAATAATTTTCCGTTGATCGCTATTTTAAAATTTAGTTCGAAATAGGTGCTTTAACACATTTTTGCCATGTTATATTTTCCGTACTTACGGAATGTAGACGACGGGCCGTGTCGTGAATAGCCAGAATATGCGTGATCTCGAAACGCTCCAATTGATCGGCATCCTTGCTGTCCTGATAATTACCTATGTAAAGACCAGGAAGTACCTGTCGACATAATAAATGGTAATGGGAGGTATTACAAAGTCCACACACATTTCGTAGCGCATCTTTAATTAATATTCAATTCGCAATATACAATAAGTAATCAGGATATGGTATAAAATATCGCGTTTCTCTCAAATCTCGGATCTTGAAAATACAAGCCGAGAGACGTCGTGATATTCTCCTCGTTCGTCTCACCCCGGCTCTCATTCAAAATGCCGCGCCTCTTTCGGCATCTATTTGGCGAAGGATTACTTACGATTAGACGATAAGGAAATCAATGTCAGTTGGTGGGAGAAATGCAAATCCATGAATTGAATTCGCGATGCGCTGCGACTGGCGTCGCAATCTTAGATTAATTTACCGTTTGACAAATATTGAATCTTGATGAAAGGTAGGTCTCGCTTTCAAGCGAGACGCGCGGGAGTGGGGAAAAAGGGGGGACTGCATACATTAACTTAAATGCCATTTTTCATTCGACCATTCTTTCGATCAATATTGATTCGGTCTTTAATGAAGCTTCGATAGAAAATGCCGAGAGAGCTCTTTCTTCTCTTTCTCTCGCGCGTTAAATAAAATATACACATCAACGCTCGAGTGACGCAGACGAATTAAGACACATTGTGAAAAACGATCCCGCGGGACGATCTCTTCAATGGTCCGCGCGTATATGACGTTTATTTTAATTATCGTAATCTCGAGAATATCCATTCTCTGGCGACATACCGGTCGTTAGTCTCAGTTCTCGCGATTGGATTTCATTCGAATCGTTCTTATTGCGATTACCCCCTCGCACCGAGTTTGCTCCCCCCTCTGCGCGCACATCGATTTTATTGTTAGATGAGAAGAAACGAGAAGAGCCAGCTCGGGGCTCGACGAGACCGCGGCGAGCAGTTATCGTCTACCGTCTCGTGATCGATCGATCGCAAACGAGAGAGAAAAAAAAAGGAGGGCGACGATATACTCTCGAAGAGCAAAACGAGTGGTAGTAAACACACAACTCTCTATCGCGTCGTTGGCGACCGATATGCGATTTCGATCATTTGTGGTTTCCTGGTATGTTTGCGCGATTCACGGTGGCGTGCAAACGTTAACCGCCGCGTCGGGACATCGATCGCTCGACGAGACATCATCGCGTACATTCACTCGTGATCCATTCGGAGACGTCAAGATCCTCCTTCCCAACGTCCTCCTCGAGCGTTCCCCGAGGAGTATCCCGGGGTCGCTCTTTCCGGTATCTTCAAGTCGGTCGAGGACGGACGATCGCGAGAATATTGCCGATAGTTTCGTTTTAAAGCGTGGTTCGACGCGTCGTAAACGAAGAAAGAAATGCAATCATCGAAAGCAGGACGCTCGAAGAAGGATAAGACCAAGAAGAGTGAAGCTCGCGGACGACGAAATCATCGAAGAATCCAAGAGTTCGATGAAATCGTCTCGTATCGTGAAAAGCCCGTCCACTACCGTCGACGTCACCACAAATATTTCCACGAGTACTCTAAATCCCACGCTGGAATTAACGACGGAATCTTCAACAATACAGCCTTTCGTAGATATCACCGATACAACTACCGACGCCGTTCCGTCGACGACGATCGCTGCGAAAGTTATTGACGAAACGACCCGCGGAAAAAATTACCAGCAAAGTCTTCTTCGTAAGAAATGTAAGAAGAGGACCAAATGTGCAACAGGAGACTGTAAAGAAGGAAAAAAGAAGAAGGCTATCGATATACTCGGAAACGAATTGTTTTCCATCTGATTTCGGAGAGCCGAGTGTCTCGCAAACACAATCGAGTTCATCGGAGGACGTGGACCTCTAGCTCATCGCATCGATTAGGACTGTAAGATGGATAGCGACAAGATAATCACGACCCGTGCGAGCATGATATATAATGTTGCTTTGATATATATATATATAAGAGTATATAAGAGAATTTTCATAACAGGAAATTTTGAGAGAGATATTGAGAGACGTATTATTCAACGAAACATTTCAAAGAAGATATATCGTATAAATATAGAGATTCCGTTTCGCATAGTTAAACTTTGTAAAGAAATACATCGAGTGTAAAATTTTGAGACATTTATCCATTATAAACGTTATGTTTTGTTTTTCTTTCAAAAAAGCTTGATGCATTAAATTCGTATATTACACCATTAACAAAATTTGATTTCTCGTGGAAGACTATGTAACTTATTAAAACTTATTACTATATGATACATATTTTTTATTTAAAATGGCTAACGAGTTGCCGAAGCTTTTCACATCCTGTTGACAATTTTTGTACAAAAATAGAATAGGTAGGATTAATTAAATCGATGATATTGCTCGAGAAAAAAATATGCTAATGAGAATATGTGAACTGATTACTCATTTGACGATCTGCAAAATGTATCGTATTTTATAATTAAGATTAGCGTAACTCAAGTTTTCCACCGCGATTTCAGTTTTGTCTCTTCTGTTCCGTCTTACAGCTTCCGTTTTACTAGCGCGCGTTGCTACTATATAAAATTTTATTATCAAGCGTATTATCGGCCGTTAAGCGAGGTTACGATAACGTCAGATAAGTTCAATCAACATTATATTGAAATGCATTTAAACAAGTTGTCAGATGGTAAAAGCGCCAAGTTGGAATAAAACGTATTGTCGTGCTATAAAGACTCCTTCACGTTTGCAGCGAACAAAAGACATTTTTATCAAAAATTTACTGACCGTTATCAAATAATACTTTAAACTCAGAGCAATAAAAATCAAATATATATATACATACATGGCAATAATTAATTTTTTATAAAACAAATTGATCTTAAAATAGTTTAATCAGAATTATTTTTGCTATTCAATCAAAAAAAATTTTAATTAAACCAATATACATATATATATACATATATTTCCATCCAACTCTTTGATCGCTTGCTTTATTTCGTCTTACAGAAATTTTTATCATCGTTTCATATCGTCTTAAAGAAATTTAAATCATTAAATTTGTTAAGACAAGGCTTTTTCATTCTTTTGAGTTAAAAAGAAGCCGGTAAGAGATGATAGTAATAAACAATGCTAAAGACTCTCAAATATTTAATCAACAGATAAGAGGAAATGCTAATAGGTGTATAAATTATAAAAAACATGTGTATATACAGGGCGTCGATTGTAACGATCCGCACGATTTTAAAGGCGATAAGCTAGATAAAAGTTTTTTTTATAAAGAATTCAAAATTATTTTGAGTTATTTAAATAATATTGATATTTTCTATAATATTATGAAAAAAAAAACTATATGGTTCTATTTAAAAAAAAAAAGCTTTGGTAATCTTAAACTTTTTAAACTATAAATCGTAGTTTGCATAAATTTTTGTCTCACATTTTCTCTCAGATAATCTGGAGTACCCCTAAATTTTGCGGATTATTACAATATATATAAACACCCTCTATAATCTTATCAAATCAATTATACAAAAAACGCCAAGTAAGTGCAAATTAAATATTAAACGTTTCATTTTAAATTTGTTGTCTGCGTTTACTAAAATTCTGTTTCCTCGTTTGTTATCTCGATAATTTATTACTGTAGTATATAAATTATACAATTAGCGACATAAATTTATTCATATTTGCGATAACAAGCAATGAGTGAAATTATTCCGTATTTTTGTCTCCTTCTTGTAATCGTGTTTTTTTCTCGAGGACGACAATCAACGTGACTTGCGAGGGAACATTTATATATTCGCGAATGTTTTTCTGCGAATGTCTTTTTATTGAACTCTTGTGTAGCCGTCCCAACAGGTCCCAACGGGAGAGGTTCTATTCATACACATGAATTACTTTGGTTTCCTTTGGGCGGGCGCAAGAAAATACACGACGTTTTAGGCGAACTTTTGATAGAGCGATACGTCGCAAAAAACAAAATCATCTTTTTCTAGGAGGTCACCCGCAATCGCGACTCGCGTCGGTCCTGTGAGAGAAAGAAAATTCTCGATTATAAAAAGACGAGATACCGTGCAAATAGAAGGAATAAAAGGAATTTGTCTTGGATATCGATTAGCGATACGCGGCACAATTGCCTCGCTCGAAAGAGGAAACGCGCGCTTGTTCTTTCGAGAAAATGGGACAAGTTATTGATAAATTGTCGTCATCAGCATCCTAAGTATATGTGTTATATGTATACGATCTCATTGTCAGTAGCCGCCTTAAAAATCGAACCGATTCAAATGCTTGAGATGTCTCGAAGACACTCCTCATTATTACATATTGAGACAACTGATAAAAGTAGCAATAAATTCCAACAAAGAGAAAATAAAACACGTTATTTCAAAAAACGAATGCAGTCTTCACAGTCTCTGGGTTTAAAAAACGTGCCGTTTATCGATTGTTTTAAAATCAATAAGATAGATTATAAGGACTCGGTTACCTTGCAGTACGTTAACCTACTTTGTTAGCAGGTTATAGTCGGCCGTATTAATCGTGTCTAATGAATTTACATTTGATGGTTAAATTCGTTAAATTTAGAAAGTATACCTGTTTGTGTTATTTAATTGCATGATTCAATTATTTTATACTCGCAAAAAACAAAAAAAGATCGGTGAGTCGCGTGTCTTGAAATAACTCTAGCGAATGCAGAATTAGGCAGATAGTTAAGCAGACACTAGATATCATATTAAAATATTCCTGATTATATATCTACTTCCACTCTCTTACAATTTATTTACTTGTATAAAACATATATAAATCATTTAGATTATGTAAACAATAAAAAATATATGTTTTTTCGATAAAACAATACAAAAAATAATATTAATTTATACTTTTTTTTTCTTTCAATTTTGTACGAATTATTTGAACATTTATATATAACCACTTTTTTTATGTAAATACATTAAGATACTAATTTTTAAATTATAAGCAATTATAAAAATTAGAAACTTTTTTGTATATATCACAGATGATTATAATGTACGATTTTAAACGTATAATAAATTTTATAAGAATCAGGCAATTTCAAAATCAACATTTCTTTATAATAAAATTTTGATTTATCTGTTTTTTATTGAATTAATCTGTTTTTTATTGAATTAAATTGAAAAGAAAGAAATTATTTAAAAAATGTCACTATGAATAAAAAAAAAAAAAAAAAAAAAAAAAAAAAAAAAATAAAAATTTAACATTTTATTATCACGTTACATTGAAAAAAAAAAAAAATCTAAAATTAGTCAAAAAATTCGCAGTTAAAAGAAAGCGCGATTGATTTAAAGCGCCTTATAAGGCGTAAAATCAATTCTGCGACAAAATTTCGTGACTGTGTATAAGCCATGACGTTGTCAAGGACACGAATCGCTATTCCCAGCCAGAGGAATAATGCTTCCACGATTCGAAGCGGCTTATAGGAATAGATGTTTTTGTTGCGGAGTCGCAAATATGGCAGCGCAAGGCTGTATGTTTTTATGTAAATTTTAGCTTCCGATATATTGGCATGATACCAACGCAACATATTTTGCTCTATCTGACAGCAAAACATGGTTGCGATGCATTTGAGAGCTTGCGTTCCGATCTTATCCGGTGAGCGAAATACTTTCATTAACTTGATACCGTTCCTATCACGAGAAATTGAATCTGGATAGCATAATTGATGCTAATTTATTGCTAGTTTATAATCCTAATTCCGAATTTATATTTCTTCTATCAATTAGCAGAAAATTTGGTCAATTTTTATATTAGCGTCGCCACTTCCGATTTGCCTCAAAATTTACATAGAGCTTTCTTTAGGTCTACAATTAACAGTTATGATATTTTAAAGTCGGGCAAACAAAATGTCGTCCATCGGGAAAATCATCAAGCGGTATTTTATAATAAAAAACTGAAAAAGTCCACACAACAATTATGAGGTGAACCTCGTTTTGTATTGTATAGTACATACGTGGATGCAATGAGTTCCGCCCCCCCCCCCTACGGGGGAGCTCCACTTCCGGAAGGTATAATCTAACCCAAACCTATTTCTGATTTAGAACTAAAATTTGGGTTTGGGTTAGGTTATATCCTCCGGAAGTGGAGCCCCCCCGTAAGTGGGGCGGAACCCACTTCGTCCACGCATATATTTTACAACGCGAAGCGAGGTGAGATCGGCGCTAATATCAAGGTTTACCAAGTTCAGATTAAATGTATATGTCGTCAGAAAATTACATTCTAATATAATGTCTAAATGCACAGAATATGTCTTATCAAAAATGTCGAAAAATCAAAATATTCCTAAACGCGAATAGCGCTTCAAGCAATCACTTGATAATTTTCTTCAAGGACAAGATATTGTTTGCCCGGTTTTAAAATATCATAACTGTTAATTGTAGACCTGAAGAAAGCTCTATGTAAATTTTGAGGCAAATCGGAGGTGGCGACGCTATTATAGAAATTTACCGAAAATTCGTATTTAAAAATGGAGGGGAAGTATTGACTCTTAATATCATGCTAGCGCATCTCCATTTTTTAAAAATATAGCGAATCGTGAACAAAAAGCAAATTTAACAGAACTAATTGCTAATTAATTGTTCTGTCTATGCGAGTAGATTTCAAAAATATTAAATTTTTAAAATGTTGTTTGTGTACCATAAATGTTATTTATGGATTACTATAAGCTATTATGGATTACTATATATTACAGTAAAATAATCTAATATAACTTGATAATATCAGTTTGATATCAAAAGTTTCTCGAATTAATTATTATTGAAATACCCTAGTTTTGAATTTGTTACTCGCAAAGAATAAAAGTCTTTGTTTGTGTTTCTTAAAAAATCTTAACATAGTAATTATAATTTTTAAGAATAACTGTGTCACGTTGCGTTTTCGATTTTAGTTTTGTGCGGTGTATAGCTATTGTTTATTTAATACGATCGTTTCGTTGTTATTCACGCAAGAAGATAGCGGCGCAAGGCGCAAGGCTCCAAGCGTCATCGTATTATCTCTCGAAACGTGATCACTATCTACGATTATTACAATTAACGATAATTAACCTACGTGACTAATGCATTTTCGCGATTATTGCGATTCTCAATTAGCTCATTAACTCACGTAGTATCAGTATTGCATGAAACCACCGTTGAAACGCATATTTTATGTGATCAAAATCAGTTTTCGGAAATTGTAAAGCGATGGCGTATTCTTAGCTATTATATTTTACGGATATCCATCTTTAATTTTCATATGCCCATTAATTTGTGTTATAATGAAAAGTGGTAAAACTGTCGATAGTAAAATATGCTATTAATAATCTATTATTAATAATATACTAAATACTCAAAATTATTTTTACACACACGCACACACACACACACACACACACACAAAATGATCATTTAAAATATAATTTAAAAAATTATTTTTAATAGTTTGTTTTGTTTCTCAATATTTATGGAAGATTAATTAGAAAATAATTATAATTTAATTTCTAGATATTTTTCAATATTTCTTTCTTACATCGTTAAACAACGTTAATACTATTAAAGATAATTGCACCGTTCTTTTTCTCATTCTTAATAAAATATTTTAAAATATCTGTTTGTATGTAATAGATCAGACTTTCAATAAATACCAAAGTATCGATGATTAAAATATCGATATTAAAAATATTGGTACGTACATATATTACATTATTTTTAAGTAGCGCCATTGAAATATCGAAATATATCCGTATTACAACCACTGTTATAGCATAAATATTCGGTTAATATTTTTGAATTTTTATCGGATATTTAATATCGCTAAGCTTTCTGCATATTTATTAGTATTGCTATTTGTTACTATTGTAGAATCTATCAATTTACTATTGATAGTAAATGCAATTGCATAAAATCACTGCGTCCGACGAGTGTTGTGACCTATTCTTAAAATAAAACGATGATCCGATATTTTCGGATAAATTCAATGAAAACCAATCATATCGGACGATCTGAAAACTGTTACGCATGGATCATTTCGTACAGTAAATTGTTTCTCATGCGTATCACATCAATTTGCATAAAATTAATTCATTAAAATCGGATACACCGAGGACGCATTTGTAAAATCCTTTCATGTGTTATCTGTCCAAAAATCGATTAGGCATCCCCGATTATTCATCGATTCTCATAAAATAGATACGTATCGAGATTCAGCCCGTAATCAAGCTAAGAACGATGTGTATTATATTATGCAGCAATCCGAACATCTGATGGATGTATCTCTCGATAGAAAGAAACGAAACAAGTTAAACAGGAAGGAAAATAGAGCATTTATTTATGTTCAAAATTAAAATAGCACTATAAAGATTAATATTTATCACTAGCCTCGTCAAAGCAAACGCGCATTTCATCAAAAATGTCCGATAAACGAATTACACGTACAAACGAATTTCGATAGAGAAATAAAAAAAACTCGAATTCGAGACGCACCTGCAAAATCCGCACTCTACATGATATCGCGATAAAGATACGGAAAGAAGATATACCTATATCCTGCCCTAAGAAGAATATCTCTCCCTTATTGCAAATTAGCTCGTCGCACTCGCGGGACGCTATCTCGTCTCTCCGAGGAGAAACAAGCGGAGCGAGAAGAGAAATCGTTCGCGCACTCCGTTCAACCGCTGCCGCGAAAAGGAATTCCCGAGGCGGCCGACGAATCGGGCCTTTCTAATCCCATTGCTCGGTTACACTTTTCAGCCCCGTCTGTCACACACAGACGTTGCAGCAGATTGCACTGCAATTCGTGTGCATTCTTCTTTCTTTTTCTCTCTTTCTTTTCGTCGACGATTCGACGAAAGGGCGCGTCGTACGAGAACTACCCCGCTCACGGTGAGCAAGGAATAGGGGTGAGAGAAACAAGCGGCAAAGAGAGTAAGGGAGACGACAATCAGGGTAAAGTGGGGGAAACTAAACCGCGACGGCGGAAAACGGATGGAGGGAGAGGTACAACTGCTAGGGGTAACGTGCAGGGTAGTGGGGTAGATCCTATCGTCACGCAAACAGAGCTCCTGCCTACGAACCCTCGAACGCGCGTTTCGCCAGTTTTGTTCCGCGCGTCAGGATCTCGCATCCGTTCTGAATCATCTCAGAACCCGCTCCGGCGACGGCGGAAAAAGAGAGGAAAATGAACGATGAATTATTATCGTCGCGATAATAATTCATACGCCGCGAGGCTAAACACTCGGAAAACGCGAGCTCTCGAACTCAATGCACTATGATCGATTGCCGCAATGGACGATGTCTCTGGTTTAGGATCAGCCTGATGTCTCGGTAGCCAGATGAACGTTGCTGTGACACGATCGGACACGGTCTTCTTTCAGAGAAGCTTACTCTTACTTGTCGCACCTTGAATACGAATCTCTAGGATACGAGCGCGATTCGGCTCATCGATAATCGCTTGACCGCCGCGATCATATCCCGGGTCTCTCTTTTGGAAGCCAACGTGCGCGGATATCGTCGTTCTCACCACGTCCGCGGGAATCTGCGGCCCGTTCAAATTCATTGCCATGAGGTGGGCGAAAATGGCGAAATCTCGTAACAGATTTGCCGCGACGGGAGGATGAGGGGTAGAGGCGGCGGGGG
>NW_021849240.1:82129-108860 GCF_003651465.1 Formica exsecta
GGAGGGGGGAGGGCAGGAGGGGATGAAACGCGGAGGGGATCGACAGGAGCGAATGAAGACCGTCCAGATCCTGGCTCGAATAATCCTTCGCCTTTTTTTCATGAGTTTTAAATTCTAATTCCTTTGCCGTAAAATTCGCAATGTATCCTCGTCCACAGTTCGATCCTCGGTAAAGAGGCTGTGATTGTTTACGACAATTTTTTGACGGAAATAATCGCGTGCTTCGCGATATTATTATATTAAATTACAACACGCGGAGAGGGTGAGAAAATTATCCGTCCCTGAAACTAAGGAGTCGTGTACGTCGGCGTTGGCGGGCTCGCGCAGAAGCCGCTCGATAAAGACCGTCCGCACCCCTCGGCACCCCTCGGCACCTCACGACCCTGCCCTACAAACGGAAAATCTGGTGTAGTAGGACTTGCATATGAACTACTGGGCTACACTTGCGTCGTAACCGATTGCCGATATATGTGTATGTATGCGTGTGTGTGTGCATGCGCGCGCGTGTGAACAACATGATCTTGAATGGGCTCGTAGCTTGTTGAAGCATGTTGCCGAGAAGCGCGCTCCTTTCTACATCCTCCTCCCGCGCTTCTCTCTGCGCGCTGAACAGATGCGTTGCATATGCGTGGCAAAAGATTTAAAAAAAAGTATTTTCTTCTTTCGTGAGAAACCATGTCGTACACACTTCATATAGAAAATTAGAATCCTTCAATCGCTCGTATGCTCATGGATCGATCGCGATTACAATCGTAGAACGCGAATTCACTCTGATTCGCGTTCACATTATTCAACGATTACATAATACAAATTTTTTTAATAATGTGATTCAGGGATTATACTTCTTCTGTTAGACACATTTTCATGTGCGGTTCGATATTGATGTATGTATATTAAATTTTAAATAAATTAATAAGTAACAATTATGACTGTTTAATACTAATTAATATTGAAACGTGGATAAAATCAGAACTTAAAGTTATTGCAAACATAAAGATTTGTGTGTTCTACTTTTAGCTGAGTATTTATTAGCGGATTTTGTACAGCTGCTATTCTCTCGATTATTGTTCTAGGATTCAGAATTTTTATCTTTATTTTTCGTATCATTAATCTTGAGTATTCTTATATTTTTATAAAATTGCTTCTCGTTACAGGAGAAAGTAGGGTAAAACCGGATAGGCGGGTCAAACCGGGTATCTCTGTTTCTTCGTGATAAGTGCTACTATCTTTGGCTAGCTCGGATTATTAGTTGTAGATTGATGCCAACATTATTTTGAGATGAACCGCGCCCACGTGCATACGATATTTCTTTTTTGAGAGGTTCAAAATTATCGGGCCAAAAAAGATCGATATCCGGGCAATAATCGAGTCGTTATGGACTTTTTCTACACAGAGCATCCGCTTCGGTAAATGCAGCATTGTATTCTGTACATATTAGAGAGTATATCGCATTAGTTTTGATCAAGATCTTTATTTGTGATTTTTACCCTACTGGTAGGGCAAAACCGGGTATTTTGACTTCTCCAAGAAATCTTGTTATCCTTGGTAACCAAATTTTTTTTTTTTTCAGCAATTAGCCTCATTTCCTCATAGTTTAAGATCCACTAAAAACTACTAACGGTCAACAAAATTTCTTTTACTCTCTGATTTTTTGTATGAAGACAAATCGAAAAAACCATTTTTACCCATTTTTACCCTACTTTCCCCTATATGCGCAATGACATGAAGTATAATTTTCGGTCAACCTCCTCTAGCGCATACCTCTTCGCGAAATATATTCTCCTGTTAACTTCTGGTAATTCAGAAACGAATTTTCGAGCACTTTAAGACACATTACCGCTCGTGAACGCTATTATCGCGCAATCTCTTCGCAAAATACATTCTCCTATAAACTCAGACCTCAGACACGAATTTTCGAGGATATTTAAAGACACAAAATTAATACTCGTGATCTGCATTATTAATACTAACATACCTCTTTGCGAAATACATATATAGTTTCCTAATATCTCAGAAATAAATTTTCAAGCGTATTAAAAGATATCTTGTTTTGAAACTGTGAACTGCATTATTTTTTCGCAAAATATATTCTTTTAATAAATAACAGCCTAATAAATAAAATCGATTTGCTTTATTTACCGCTCAACATATTTTAACACATATATTGTATCTAGTCATTTAAAGAAATGATATCTCGTTTGCGATATTTAATACCGTTTTATGTGCTTTTTCTCTCGTTTTTATTTTCGTTACTGATTTTCCTATGTATTCAATTTTCGCTTTTTAAACTGCTGATACTTATGTCTAATTTATATATTAGAGAGATGTCTCGTGTTAGTAATGAAATAAATAAAGAAATTTATGAAAAATTGCAATAGAACGTTGGAAGACCAATAAAATTTTATAATACTGAAAAATAATATAAATTTGCCGGAAATGATATAATCTACCATATGATAAAGATATTAAAGCCTTGTGAATGGAGAAGCAAAAAACACATTTTATTATAATTACCATGTAAATACTGTATTATAAATTTACTTTTTGTGTGTAACTGTAATAAAACATCGAAATTTCGATAAAATAGCATCGTACATGAAATGAAAGCTCTTAAAATATAATTTTGAGCGAGGAATTCGTGCCATATCATTCAGATAATTACAATATTTCGATAAGCCCTGTGGACAAATTAATGTCAGAGAAGATCGATCGATTCATCCTATTATGTTCATTATCAAACGCCGCACATTTATTCGCGTGGTATATTTACAATGTGAAGCATTTCCCACCTTAATGACTGAACGAGAGAGAATAGTATCGTATTATATGTATTTTATAAGTAAGGAGAAACTCATACCATCTCATTGTCATCTCTTTCATCCAAGAGTTGCTATAGAAACAGAGGATCCGTCGTACTAAAACAAGCGCATTTCGAGAGGGACGCAGATTTCCGCAGATCCACTCTACCACAGTCTACACAGTGTGAAATTTGCTCAGTTTACTTAAATAAAAGAACAAAATATTCGATTGATTAAGAAATAAATACTTTTGAAAATATTTTGTTCTTTGTTCTATCTAAAATATTTTATTTTCTATATTTTAGCATAATTTGGAATAACTGCTAAGCATACAGACACACACATATTTTATAATCATATTTTTATAGCAAGATAATGAAAAGAATTAATAAATTAAATAAAATTTATCTTTCATATTAAAAAAGGGCAATCATATACAATTTTTTGATATAAAGTTTAATTAATTACATTAGCAAACTTAAAAAATAAATTATCTACCAAATCTTTTCTATTTTTTTTTCTTATTTTATATCTAAAAATGTTAAAATAGTCATCAAAAATATATGTAATATATATATATATATATATATATACACATATATATTCTTAAACAAATTAATTTTAAAACAGAAGGAAAATGTAAAGAATATTTCTCTTCTATTTGGACAGATGAAATATTTTTGTTCTCCTATCACGTATAAATTGTACACTGCGACGTCCATTACGCTATTCAATCTAATAATACAGTATCGGACATATGTGTATATGCATATATTGTACGTCATTTATTGCTCGGGCAAAAAATTGTACCGACATACATCGCTCCAAAATTATCAGCAATTTACGTAGAGAAAAATCACCACAAATAGAAGAAATATAAAAAAGTATAGAAAAAATTTTATTTATAATAAACTTATTACCAAATAATTCTAGTAAAAAGTCTAAAGTCCTAAAGTATATGTATAATAATTATATATTAATTGTGTGTGTACATATATGTACATATATTGTACATTATATCATTATAATACATCATTTAAATAGCATCCAATTAATCTCCGCTAATATTTTAATCTTAGACATAGGAATTCATCATTACAGTTTATCCTTCAACGATATAGTAAATTTTCGATAAGAGCACATAATAGATATCTGCAATAGAAAAGTAGAAGTAAATCGTACTGTTGTAACATCACCGCTTTTAATATAAAAGCGCCTGCTGCTGATTATTGATTCTTTAATTTCTTCTCGATGATGAAAATATCCTTCTCAGCGGGAACGTAACATATTAAAATCAAGCCGAGAAGTACCAAGGAAGTTCCGCACCACCAGACCAGCGATGTAGATTCGTCAAACACGATGAAGCCTACAAAAGCCTTCAACAAAAAAAAAAAAACACATTAAGTTTTACATTCTTGCAGAAAATCTGGAAAATTGAATAAAATAACAAAATGTTATAGAAAATATAAAAATATATTTATATTACATTTTTAAGGTTTGAGCTATGAATAATTTCAACTGTACGAGAAAAAGATATGTATGGGCATGTAGATTTTGTTATATTTTATATATATATATATATATTTATATATATATATATATATATATATTTTACTTATTCGCGAACACTTCGATACGCAAAATCACGATAGAGAAAATATGCACATTAACGAATTAAAAGTCCGATATATTTTTATTTCACAATCTAAAAATTGAACGTAAATACTTCTGTAATATATTAGTTATTTTAACATAATGCGTTATACATAACGATATTTAGTTTATAATTATATAGCTCAAAATTTAAAGATTAAAAATTATTGAGACCTTTGCACTGTCTCTTTCTGCAAAAAAAGAGTTAAAACAATCCAATTGACTCGTCCAAGTAAAATAGAAAAATTTATATTACGAAAAGTTAAACTTATTTTGACTATTGTATTATTTCGAAATAGATCTTTTAATCATTTACAAAAAATTATAGATCTTATATCTCGCCAATGATCTTGAACTTATACATTGTACAAGGTAATGTCGCATTTTTCAGTGTCAGCTAGATTCCGAATCAAATGAGTATTCTTACTTCTGAGATATGTCTAGAAAGAAATACTTTACCGAACGTTGTATTTTTTATCTAATAGGTGTAAATAATTATCCTTTTTACAAAATTAAAATCTTTTCTTATTTTTGCATTTGAATATCTCTTATAAAAAAAAAGTATTGAAGATTAACGAGGTTGACGAGCCACGTGTTTGATATAGCTGATATATAGAACGAACTATGTGACAAATATACATATAACTGCATCTTTATTTTTCGAAGATTGGTAAAGTCGATAACGTTCTTATATCCTCACAAGTCCAAACTTAATCTCGTAAATGTTTAATCTCGACACAATCAATATTTTATTAAATCAATTTCCGTAGAAAATTACAGGAATATTACAATTTGTAAAATCATCAAAGATATATGTCTGATTTTTTTAATTTCTACCCAATAGATTAAAAATAAAATAATAATACTAAAATTGTAAAATTTTTTAAGGTTAACGAGAATGACACACATATCTAAATGAAATGAATATAATTTTTATAAAAAATGCAAGAGAAAAAAGCGGGATATATATATTCTTCAGTGTAAAAGAAATGGCGAACATAATATTTCTATTGATCGTGTAATAATTCCGGCGTGAACGCATAAAGTGCACCACTATCTAGATTGCGTTTTAATAGCATGTATCACATCGTATATAGTTCTCCTTCAATCGCCACGTAGCTGTGCACATATAATTGCTATGACCGCATTGTGCACGCTCGCGGAATTGCGTCTAGTTCGCGAAACAACTTTCACTCATTGCGAGCCGACTCTCGGAAATATATTAATCTGATTATATTGTTGGCCATAGAGACGAACAATTGCGCGATCTGACAAATATTTTTTATCATAACTTATTCTCGTCTGCCATTCCATTTCGCTATATTTTGTTAAGACTTTTTATAAGCATGAAGACAATGTCCCTCCTATCTTAAATTAACGATAAATTTATCAATTGAAAATCGATTGTTTTTCTTTAGCGTAATATCAGGGAGGTCATTTTTCAATTTACGTATTATATCTTTATAAACCACAAATTAAAATTCTATTAAAGCATAATCCCTTTTTGAAGTCAATTGAGAAATATACTTGTATTATTATTACTGTATTATACATATATTTATTCTCATAGTTTTTAATTTTTTGTTAAATTGTTTTTTCTTTCGTCGCTTGTAACTTGAAAACAATTATTAATATTTCGAAATCTTCGTTAAAGATTTTGAATTAAAATCCATCAAAAATTCGTTTATTAAACTTAAGATTTAGATTAAGATATTGCACACTTTATATTATATTTATTAATTTGTTATTCAATAAAAATAAGTATTATTTTTTTAAGATTAATAACTCACTGAACAAACATAGTTTGTAGCTGCGCTGGCGACCGTCACCGGCAAAGAAGATCCGCTGCCATGAAGCGCTTTGACAAAAAATGTGCATCCCACGGTGTTGCACACGATCATAAAGACCAGAAGTGCTCCTTTTAGTAGTAACTGCGCCTTTTTGCGAGAGAGAAAATAAGTATGTAAACATTATACTACTCTATAATTATATTTCGTCATTTATATAGCCTCGAATCTTTAAGCGGATAATCTATTTTTAATCCCTCAATTTTCGATCGCTCGTTTTACTTATATTATCGAATATACGAATTAATAGCTTTGCAAAAAAAAAAAAAGAAAAGAAAGGTCTCGCAATAATATACATATTTTCTTCGTCATTATTTCCAAATATCGTTTCGATTCCTCGTACATATATCGCGCGAATCAACGCTGTTGTTTTATTGACGATTCGAATCTGCCGCCAACTCACCAATGACGATGCGTCGTTAGCGCCGGCGAGCTTACCCAGGAGGCTGCCACTGGTCGCGAAAACGCCAGCGACGACCGCAAGATATGCCCCGCTACCGCGGTATCCTTCCATATCGGTAGATAACGGCGAGATCTGGATTCTCTCTCTCTCTCTCTCTCTGGATCCTGCTGGATCCAGACCCAGACATCGATTCGATGAGCGGCACCCAAAGTCGTTGTATCTCTTATTCGCGGTACCAAAGAGGAAGACACGTGAAACGATAAAATTCGCACTGTTTGAAACGAGGATTAAATAGCTTGAATGACAAGGCAGCGATATCGAGCGTGATCGGATGAATGATGGCGAACGAGCATGCGCCCTGCCGATGGCGGAACGCGCATTTGCAGTCAAATAATCACCAGAGCGAATTAATTAATTTTATTATTTCAGCTTCGATAAAAGATATACAAAAATAGAACATATGGATATTTTATACATATAATATATTAAAAATTTGACAAGCATTAATTTCACGGGCTTTCACGATGTTTATCATTTCTTGCAAATTATAATTATTATTCGCCAAGAATTTGTTTATTTTTATTTGTATTATATATACAAAATATTTAAAAAGATTAAAGCATATTATTTAAGCTGAATTTACTACATATTTGACAAAAGTGTAATTACGATAAGGAAGAAGAGCAAAGAATATAGATGTGAACATAATCGCATATGCGTCAATGATACACTCTATTCTCACGATACATATGTCACATATACATATGTGATAACGATAATTTTTTTGTTATCAAATTTTTCGTACATAATTAAAAATACGTGTTATACGAACGCGGAAGTACATATGTGAAAAGTAGAACGCGATCTAAAAATTTGAAATGTGCATATTAATCATACCGAGGCGATCTGACACAAAAAAATATGGCAAGTAGAGAGAGAGAGAGAGAGAGAGAGAGAGAGAGAGAGAGCAACAGTTGCAGCTCCAAGCCGCGTTTCAAAATTCACCCAAGCGCAGCCCCCATTCGCTCTTTATCCATTAATAAGCTCCGTCCAGATTAAGAATTCCAACGTCGCGCGAATAACAGGGAGCGATACCTCGCTTAGGCTGCGTTCGGAAACATCACCCGTGTGCGCACGAGTATCGTTCTATCTTTGTTCAACTTTTAGTAAATAACAAAGATAGAACGACGCTCGTGTGCACACGGGTGATGTTTCCGAACGCAGCCTTATCGACTGGCTGGCACATAATGCAGAACGGTTACGCAACGGCGTTTCGTTCTCGCGACCGTAAGTCATAATCGTCGTTATCGTCGCGGGTCGCGGGCGAGAAGTGGTGGAAGCGCCGCTGTTAATCGCGTGGTCGCTGGTCGCTCGCGCGCAAGGTCGGCGCCGATCGGCGATCGCGTTAAATCTAAATCTATAAATGCTTCGACTTCGACTTTGGCGGGCGAGCTGGGGCGAGCGAGCGCGTATCCACCGAGTCGGTTCGTTCGCGATGCGAACCAGCTGAAACGAGCTTGCCGTTTGCCGCCGGGATCCGATCAGGCGCGGTAAATGGTGACGCGAGAGACGGAACGAGATACGAGACGAGTGACGAGGGACGAGACGAGACAAGACAGGACGAGACGAGACGAGAGGGGACGGGACGTGCCGGACGTGCCGGACGGGACGAGGCGGGACGAGGCGGGACGAGGCGAGACGAGGCGCGACGAGGCGCGACGAGGCGCGGCGAGGCGAGGCGAAAAGCGAGGCGAGACGAGGCGAGGCGTGCGCGGGCGCGATTTCTCTCACAAGGTAGTTTAAAAATGGCGGACGACAGGTAGACGTTTCCGTCGCGGCTGCACGCGCTGCCAGGTACGGGAAACGCGCGCGCGCGCGAGTGTATTCTCACCAGCGGCGGTGGTATCGTCGATCGCGGCGAAGACGCGTCAAAGTTGGACCGAAATCTGCGTGGATTATGGCGTAAATCATGCCATGAAGGCGCGAAGCGCGACGTGAATGAAGTCCGGATCACCTTGTCACCGTCGCTCGTTACATTCCGCTGGCGCGATTGCAAAGCGCGGAGGGAACGGGGGAGGAAGGAAAGCGGATCAACCATCGGCGCCGCATGTCGAACCGCGCGCTCGCATACGTAAGTAAAGGAGAAGGAAAAAAAAATGCTATTCGCCTCGTTAATTTTCCACGGCGGAAAACTCGATTGCATTCGATCGTCGATCTCGGCGTTTCTCCTCCCCGCGATTATCCTGCTTTCCTCCTAGAGAGATCCTGCGCGATACGCACCACGCACCGCTCATCCTGGCCTTGATCGCGCGATGGCTTCGGCTTCGGCCTTCGGCTTCGGCTTCGGCTTCGGTACCCTCGCCGAGCGATATAATTGACAGGAAGTAAAATCCATCCTCGCTCTCGCTTGTTTTTCACTGTGTGCCTGTACCCACGTTGAATCGTTTGACGTACGAACGAGGAAAGAGAGCGATGAATTCCTGTGAGACCGTGATATTTTGCCGATTACCTTATCGTAATGATTGACATAATAATGTGCAAACAGATGCCAATTTGATAAATAATCAGCAAGTATTTCCCATTTGTTTCTGCATTTTATGTGGGTTGATTATCGAAAATTGCGCGTAGTAAAATATTAAAAATTATATGCTCTCCTATTTTAAAATCAATTATATATATACATAATTTCTTTTATATTGTAATACAAATACTGAATTTTATCCAATACTATTCATTCTTCTCATGAATCTTTATCTTTTTGGGGAAGAATATGTATGTATGATATACATTTTGTAGGAGTAATAGGCAAGATGTTTGTGTCATTTACAAATTATCTCCGAGGGATATAAAACTTATGTTGCCAATGTACAATTAGAATGTTTAAATATGTACACTCTTATATATCCAATGACGCAACATATTACCTGTGTTGAGAGATTAAGGATAGAATTTGTTACATATGCGCATTATACGCAGCGTATATATAATCTATCTATCTAATTGGTATATTGTTTATTAAATATCTCATTCTTACAGAAATGTAATCATTTCTTTATTTCTTATTTGTTTTTCTTTTTTATCGGATATTGTTATTTTATTTAAAGAGATTTCGTTAAAATTTTCAAGATAACTTATCTTATTTTCTAATAGAAAGGATTCCATGCATAGAAATCCAACAATCTTTAACAAAAAAAAAACTGTCAAATTACTGTTACTATTTCTACAAAGCTTTTTGTCAGCGTGTCTAAACATTTGTGCAAACATTTTATGTTTACTTACCTAAGTACCTAAGTAAGATAAGTTTTAAGCAGAGCACTAGAGTAAAATGTGCTATCATTCCTGCCAGATAACTCGGGAAAATCAATCATGTTGCGTATGCATTATTGAAATAAGTGAAAATTCTGATACCAGAATAATGTCCAGTATTTGTCCAAAAAGTTTAAATTATCTAAGAATGAGATCTTAGTTTTATAGCTGTAAAGGTAAAATCTGTTTATGTTGTTTTGTTCATTACAGAACCTTCTAATTATTATGATTAAATGTTTTTTAATGTGTGGTTAGTAAAAACAAAGATAAATAGGAAAGACTGTTCTAATAAATTTGAACATGGTTTAAAAATTTATATGCCTGTTTTTCTTGGAGCAGATTTTTCATTTTTTTTTTATACAGTTGCATTATGTGTGCATATGTGTGCATATGTATGTATGTATGTATGTATAAATATTGGTATGTATAAATATATATGCTTATATTTAGTGATGTTGTCTTCTTTGTCTGTTGTAAACAGGTAAATATATCTGCACAAATTACAAACACATAACAATGGAACACTCAGAGCTAGTGGCAGAAATGGTACACGTTGAAAGACTGACGACGCAAGAACGGTTACATTTGGCACGTCATCGTAGACTACAGCAATTGAAAGTATGGAGACAACGTGAAAAGGAATGGTTACGGCATCAAACTAGGCATACAAGTAACAAGCGGCACATATATTTTAGCGATAGTGTTATGTTATTAGAAGCCGCTGCAAGAAATGATATCGATGAAGGTAAGAGATTTTATGTGTACGCTATGAGAAATATAAACATTATCATTATGTTGGAAACATTTGTTTCTTTTTAGTAAGACGACTTTTGAAGAAAGGTGTAAATCCAGACTCGACAAACGAAGATGGTTTAACGGCGCTGCATCAATGTTGCATAGATGATAATGAAGAAATGATGAAGTTACTTATTGAATTTGGTGCTAATGTAAATGCAGAAGATAGTGAGAAATGGACACCATTACATGCTGCTGCTACATGTGGTCACTTACACTTAGTCAAATATCTTATTGCCAGAGGTGCAAATTTATTAGCTGTTAACGCTGATGGCAATATGCCATATGATATTTGCGAAGATGAAAAAACATTGGATTGCATCGAAGGTGATAAGATTTTAGATGCTGTAACATTTCCTTAATATTTGAAAGTTGTCATTTTCATTTTCATCAAACATATACAGTAGAAATAATAAAGTATGATATATTCATATAAATTATGTTCTTATAACATAGGAGAGATGGCGAGGCGAGGAGTTACTCAAGAATTAATAGATGAAACAAGAGCCTCAACCGAGGTTCAAATGTTACGGGATTTGCAAAAAATTGCTTCTTTAGGAGGTGATCTTGAATATAAGGATCATCAAGGTGCCACACCTGTATGTGTTCCATGTCTTTAATCTAAGGAAAAAATTGATTAGTAAATTATTTACAATTGCTATAATAATAACTATATTACAATTTTTATTTTTACAGCTTCACATTGCAGCGGCAAATGGCTACTTACGAGTTGTAGAATTTCTTCTTGATCAACATGTATCAACAGATGTAGAGGACAATGACAAGTGGCAGTCAGTTCACGCAGCTGCATGTTGGGGACATGTAAGCTCAATATTCTTCAAAAAACAAAAAAAAAACCTAAATATTAATCTAATATATTATATATGATGTTATGTTGCAGTTGGAAGTACTTGAATTATTGGTGCAGAATGGAGCAGACCTAAATGCAAAGAATAAGCACGATGAAACCCCTGCAGGTAAAAATTATTGACTCGTTTTGATTTATATTATATGCATCTTGTTCAATTTTTTTTCACATCTTAATAATATGATGCAGATATATGTGAGGATCCGGAAATTAGGGAGAGAATAGTGGAATTGAAAACGGAACAGGAGAGTAAACGACTTCGTGAAGCACAGGGACGGAGGGTACGCAGATCGCAGAGCATAAATACGCGGACACAGAGCGTGCGTCGAACATCCATACGAGACAAAGTTCTTACTACTAAGAAAGATGCCCAAGAAGAAGCGCGTTTTAGGTTACAAGCACAACAGGTATGGCAAAATTTCGAGGACTAAAAATATTTTAAACATTTTTTACTTTCTCTTTGAGATATATATACATGTATAAGAAATTAATGCTGAATATTGAATTTTAAGTGTATAAATAAATAATAATGTCAAACATACTTCAGACATACGTTGGTGCTCCTGCACCTAGTATTCCGCCATTGGAAAATAATACACAGGAAATAGGAGACCACGAGACTGATTCTAGCACATTGACGTCAGCAGTGCGAAAAGGTCCCGAAGGAAAAGACAATGAGTCTTTTCTTCATGAAGATGTTGATAAAGATTCAGGTACATTCCAAATGTATTCTTACTTGCAATGGTTGTGGTTAAGTAGAATATTGTAATAAATGGTAGCTTTTTATGCGGAGAGATTTTTGGAAAATATATATTTCGATCATGTCGTAATTCAAAAATTGCACATATGTATATATATATATATATATATATATATATATATATATATATACACATATCATGCTCATTTACCCCATAAAGTACAAAAGAAACACAGGAAAGTATTTGTAAATATAAAATTGAAAAAAATTGTATATATATGATATATGTATATCTGTCACATACTCACTAAAAATAAGAGAGAATTATTATTATACTGAGAATAATAATAATTATGAAATTTTTTAAATATCGTACTTGAAGAGCAGACAGTAAATTCGACACATAGAGAAACGCGACTTTAGATATATTAAGAAATAAAATTTTACTCATCAATACAGACAGAGAAGAAAATTGAATAGTTTTGGAAGATTAAATAGTCCCAAGTATATAGATTGTATATTAATCGGTTAATTGCAAAATTGCCATAAATGTACTCTGTTAAACTCACTGTGTTAGCTGTTCGATTATTTACCAGCTTTTTCTTTTTTTTCACTATTGCGTGCTCCTGAATAATTGCGAGGTTAGTTTTCTATGTCACTTTCCTATTTCTTTAAAATTATTACATTTCACGATCTCTACAATGCATTTAATTATGTTATCTTTTTTGTATCATATACATCACATGATACACCAAACATTATTTGCTCATAGTGTACGTAAAACATCTACGTGTGCTATGCATAAACGCTCTAAAAAAAGAAAATTAAAATATACATACACACATATACACATCACATCTCGTTTTATCTACATCCAATCTCTTTGATAAGACTTACATGATACATGCTTTCTTAGCATATCTTTGTGGACCGCGCGTTAGCAAAGCTTAGCGGCCACTAACAAGCGCAATATAGAATAATAATCAAACGAACGATATTTACTGTAGATATGTCGAATTGTTTCTATACTTTCTTACATAAACTGGAGCCTAATCGATTTAGAGGACTATATATACCATATTAGTAGGACGCACAATAAGTAGAATTTTAAAAGATATATTATTCTCTCTATACTCTTTATATATATATATATATAGTATTACGTGCAAGTTTTTTTTTTTTTTTTTTAGAGTAAGTATATATTTAGAAGACTGTTACTTTTTCACATTTCGTAAACTTTTGTCGGATAATGCGCTCACATAGTATAATGAGCGAATTTTGGGTCTAAGGCATGACTTAACTTAAAGTATTGATCGCAGTTTTTTACAAAGTTTTATGTATATTCGTTATCAGATTCTACATTTTCGAAACGTATTGAAAGTCGATAGCAAACTATCCGCTAATCAATAAATGCTTCATATCCATTGTATTATTTACCGTATTGGAAAAAATGGCATAGAATCATATTACTTTCTTTTTATTAAGATAGTCAATCCAAAAATAAAAAGAACATATCAGATATATAGTGAGATGACAAGCCATTGGCGGACAAATTACCAGCAGATCTTTATATTTACGTTTCCTAGATAATGATTCTGCTCTAGATGAAATATTCTAAAATCACTTCGTTTTTCATTCGATAAGAGATCCCAATGATAGATCATGTTCATTATAACAATAATAATGCGCAAATATAATTAGATCAATCGTTTGTAGTAGCTGTTAAATCATTGGAGAAATTTCATTGTAGTAAAAATGTGAAAAGACATACAGATATATCATAGTCGTTTAAACACAGTTTCCTGCTCTTTATAACGTAACAGCCGTGTTTGCCATATACATATCGTCTCTCTGTCTCTCTCTTTCATATTTATTAGTTTTGCTTGCGTAAAACGCAACCACTTATAATCACGTTTATTATAAATATTGTTTAGTAATATACTGTGTTCGTACACCGAGATGTGCATATGGTGATCCTACTTGATGCAATGTTTTCGAAATGCTTGTTGCTAAAAAGAGCATGTCAGAGGCTTGGCGCATGAGATTCATAGTTGACGTCCTCGTTTTCCTTTTTTTTTGTTTTTTTTTGTTGTTTTTTTTTTTGTTGTTTTTTTTTAATCGGTGCATAGGAATAGAAAGTGGGGTAAAGGTGGAGGGACGAAAGAGTGGCGATTGCGTCAATCGAAAAAGTCAGCATACTTGACGCGGGAGGGGGAGTAGCACATTGGATTTTTACGTGTTTGCCTGACAGCAGTGACAGGGCTTGACCCGCCGGTCGGCAGTCAGCAGCAGTCGCCGATTTATGCTACAGACAGCGATACCAACGGCAAGATCAACATACATGTGTCCGTTGTTTTCGTCAAATCCTTATCAGATCTGAAGAAGCAACGGGCGCAGAATCGGCACATATCCGGCGGCTCGTTGGACGCTAATGGAAATGGTATCCCGATGCCGGTCTCATCCATCTCCAATTCCGACCTCAGCGCTGACGACTTTACGCAACGCTTCACTGGCAATACCAGTGAGATCGTCGGCGACAATCACACGGAGAAGAACTGCTGCACCGTCATGTAACGCACTTATTTACGTAAATCTCTCCCAATTTCGTTTTTCCTCGTCTTCCTCACGTTATTGCGCGAGAACATCAACAGACTGAATGTTTGCGCTTCTCACAAAAAAGAAAAAAAATGAGAATGTGTTCCTGCGATTATCTTCTAGTATTTTTTTCAGAGAAGACTCAATGTGTGTGCTGTGTTCTTAAATTTCTACAATTTTGCAAATTGTACATACATTCAATCCAATTTCGATGCGTGATTATTTTTTATTGTTTATTTATTTATTTTTATTTTTTTTTTTTTATATTATATACATGGCGCGATATATTTGTACATATGAGATATATGTATGTATATATCGCAAATAATATCTGCAGCATGTTGACAGCTTTAAATTCGAGACAATTATCGCGCTGTTCTGATAATGCGCGAACGGCATGTACTTAAATCTCGTAACAAAATAGCTTTTTCCTGCAATTATCACAAAATCGTGAAAAAATTGTAGCGTTTAAATAAGCTTCATGTCAACAAACGAGAATACCTTGTTACGATAAAGTTAAAGAACGTGTACTTACACATTCACAGAGATATTGCATTTTTCTTTAAATTATTTATAACTCTTCAACGCCTAAGACATTTAAGTATTGTACAGACTTTTACTTTTATTTATTGCTATATTAAAAGAAATGTATAGATTATACAGTTTAGAGAGTAAGAAATGTGTATTACATTTGTAGAGGTATTGCTTGGATGCGATTTTTTTTCTAGTATATTTTTCCGTAAACAGGTATAAGATTATCAAACAAACTTCCAATGTTTTCTATGAGACTCTAGGTGTAAGAGGATTAAGTGAAAACCGTTTTTTATATCGATTTAAAGATTATTTGTAAATTTTAATATGTGGTATTTATCTATATTACAACTATAGACTTCACCGTTTTTAACCGTTTTTAATTTCTTCGTTCTACGTATAGCAAGTCACGTACATCACATTTATAACTTACAACTTGCACCTGTTTTGCCCCTTTGACGATGCTTAAGGCGTTTAAGTTTAAATTCCATATTGTGTATCGATATGTAAATTTTACGTAAAAAGTTTATGTGTGTGTAACGCCAGATTCAGCAATCAAAATAGAGTACAATAGTGACAAATTTCAAAATACTCGCGTATGTGCGTATAGGATTATGTGTAAAACGAAATAATCCATTTTTGCGAACGGGCGTATTTTTTTGTATACTTCGTGTCAAACAATATTGAAATTTTAAAGAAACCTTTTGATGGGAGTAAATAGTACAAATAAACACTCGTACATTCCTCCGCGATGCAATAAATGTTGCCAAATTCTGCGTGATTCTTGGCTGCGATCGTATTTCGCGATTTATCCTAAATCTTGCAATTGCGTTAATCGTAAAATTTTAATACTGCCATGATTATTTCAATATGGTAAAGATATTATTTATACTTGGTTTGAATATGAATGTCTATGACGAAGATTGATTTCAATGGCTGTATTTGAAACGAATTTATGTGACATCTATCATCTGTTATGTTATTGTAATATATATATAGTAATGTTATATATACATATAAAAATAAAATCACTGTATATATGTTATCTTATATTTTAATATTATTTCTATAATCCTCAAACACGCGGTGTATATCAAATCTCATATGCTCTCGATATACAATTATCTCCTAGTTATAAATATTAATTAATTTTTTCTAATACATTACCGACTTGAGATGCTTGTGAGTAATTTATAAATACACGTTTCGTTATTTAATATTTTTCTACACACTTATATAAATTTTCTTCATTCTGAATTTTCTGTTCTATGTATAACATATTATAACACATGTACTTGTGTATATTTACTTTAAAATATAATTTGCAATATTATGTATATACTATATAATATTATGTATATGATATTCTCACAGAAGCGGTTTCTCTCCTCTTCAATTGTGATACTTTTGTGAATCAATCCGACTTGTTATCAGCATGAGAATGCGAATCCCGTTTGTGTAAGACCAGTCGCATAACAGGTCAGGAACTGAATAGTGACTGATAATTGCCGGATGATGAGACAGTCATGGTGATACGAGCTTGTGCGATGGCTTAGCGGCCAGAGAAGGAAGATTACATCAGTCAACTCCCAATTGAGAACTGATTTAATCAAGCATGTGCATCATTTGTCTCTTCTGATGCAACAACCGCGCCCTATTGAGCTTCATTAGAGCCACCAATTGGCAATAAACAAGAGCGTGCTATTAAATATAATATTATTTAATATATTAAATTTAATATTAAATTTAATTTCAAAAATGGCAATTAATATCTATAAAATATTAACTAGATTATCTAAAAATAAACATCAGTTTATCATTTTATTATTCTTTCTTTTATTTTATATTTTCATTTTATTTTATTGTTTGTATATTATTTATTTTATGAATAACATTTTATAATACACGAAAGATAAACATGAAATTGTTTTTAAAAGACACTATTTGCAAGACTCTATAGTGTCCTCGATCAACAGTGTTCAACAGTTACGAGGTCAATGGCGTCTGGTAATCATATTCCTCCAGCTGAAACGTGACAAATTTATGATATCATGTTACATCAGACGAATAATTATTCTCGTCGAAACGTGTGAGTTTAGTTCTAAAAACTTTTTTCAAATTGTAACAACAAATTTTCGAAATGTCAAACCATTGAAGATCATTTCTTATACTTTTATTCACAAAAATTAGAAAAATTTTTGAATTAATAGTTGTAAAATGAATTATGGATATACGCATATATCTCATAAACAATTATTTTCAATAAAATTTTTGTGTTAAATTAGTGGCTCTTAATGGTTTAATTTATAAAAAAAGAAAAATTATGTATTATAGTGAATAATAATTTGGATCCATACTTGTTGAGATATAATAAAGTAAGTAGTCTAGACACACATTAAATTATTATTTCTAAATATTTAATAAAATATGTTGGAGCTGCCTCGCAAAAAAGAAATTAAGGGTAATATAAGAAATAGACAAATAAGGTAATATTTAAATGCATATACTATGAAAGCATTAATTGTGCAGTTTACATCTTAACTTGTATTAATTTTCAAAAATATAAATTATTAAAACAATTATACAAAAAGAGAAATTATATTTAATATCTTATAAAAATTAATAAAACATATAAAATATATAATTTAAAAAAAATAGTTATACAGCAATTTATAAAAAATTAATATTACATATCTAGTAATTATTTTTATGATGTAGTTATAATAAAAACGAAAACATGAATACGAAAATAAGTGAAATAATATTATTATTTTCTTCTTTACAACACAAAAAGTATCTAAACATACAACATAAAGATATTACGTTTTAGTGATCAATAAGATGGAACTTTATACGTTTATATATACTTTAATGTACATATATGTACATAATCTCGGACCCTTTTCTTGTTTCCCTTTCAAACGGCGAGCAATGGAAAGGGTTTTAAAGGAAGAACCGACTCCGCGATAATGCGAGTGTTTCATGTTCATAAATATGTAAATTTAAATAAGAGCCATGAGAAATGTAATTTATAGAATTTATAGAATTTGGTTGAATACATTAATGTAGACTGGTGTGCACTAAATCTATCCTCATTTAATTTTCTGCACAGATATTTATATAACATACTAAACTGCTAAATTATATCTCAAGAACTAATGCTGATGTAATAGAAAATCTAACGGTATTTTTCTAGTATAATATCCGTACAATTTTTCGATTGCGACTAGTCGGAATAAAATTAAAATGCTCAAATCTGAAATCTCAAAGTATGAGATGTCAAAAATTTCAAAATATTTCATTTTTAGCACATATACATTTACGAAAATGTTCAGAAATAGATAAAATATAGAATGTTTAAAAATAACTTAAGCAGCTTATTAAAAAATAGCTAAACAATCGATAGAAGGGCTCAAGGAGCAACGAATGTCCGTATAATTAAAAAAAACCCGAATAAAAAAACAAAAACGCGCGATATTTAATTTTAATAAATTAGAATTAGAGTAAATTAATGAACAAACAAAATACAATTTACAGAACGTGAATAATATAATATAAATAAGACGCAAATTATAAAAGAAAAAACGCAGACGTTTCAGCTCTGGATAGTTCTAGGTAATCTGGACTTTCTTTAGTGTTAAAAAAATAAAAAGTGAAGTATAAAGAGCAAGCAGTCAGTGAATAAAAAATTTAGAAAAAAGTTATCAACAATGTAAAATACCATAACGGATTGGTTGTTAAATGTATTGAGTCCCTCCAAAGGCTTCACAGTAAAATTCAAATATCATTATCCACCACAGAGTTGTACCAAGAATTTGCGACAGGGAATATCATCGACGTATAGTATGGACTAAGCGATCTCTACATGAAAGCCTTTCGAAAAGTGTCCGAATAAGACAAAATGTAGAATAAGACAAAGAGGGAACGAAATAGAGGGCAATTGCTCTCTCTAAAGCTATTGAATAGAAAGAGACAGAGCTTGACCTTTACCAATCGCTTTCTCTTTCTTTCCCCTTTCTTTCGGCCGGTCATATTTTCCTATACCTGAGCGCAGTCCATACTATACGTCAATGGGGAATATAATTGATATCAGTGAAAAAGATAGCTAATGAAATATAGCTAGTTCAAAAATAAATATGGAACCAATTCTAATCAAATATTTAAATACGTTTAAGAGTTTACATTAGTTAAAGCTAATCTAAATCTAATCTGGAATTTTATTTTATATATTATTCTATGTTTTATTCTGTCGCGGATTCTATTGCAAATTCTGTATAATGTAAAATTATAACACGCCATATATATAATAAAAAAACCTCTAAAAAAATTTTTTTTAGAAAGATTTTTTTATATATAGAGATTTTATTATTTTTTGTTAGTTTTCTAAAATTAAAATTAAAATTAAATTTTTTTAAATGTGTGTATATAACAGAATTTTACATCACATAGAATTTACAATAGAATCCGCGATAGAATAAAACTTAAAATAATACATCGTTTCTTCTTTATTCTATCTCACTTTGTAAATTAGACGGCCGTGCGATTCATTCGCGCGTTTTATTGTTAGTAGATCTTTTTCTTATTTTTCTCTTTACTATATTTTTCTCTTATTTTACAAACCAAGACGTAATAAAGGAATTGTATGACGGACTAAAGGAATGACAAAAATAAAATTCTTAAATAACACATCAAAACGCTTGCCAACTTCAGAAAAATATGTATATATGCAACTCAATAGTCTGCTCGCTCCTTTTCCTGGAGTCACATAGTAAAACAAACTATTTATTTATTCCCAAGTTAACAAGTGTTTGATGCTACTTAAAAACTTTGTTTTTGTCATTCTTTTATTCTGTCATATAATGGCTTGTAAAATGAGAGAAAAATGTAAAAAAAGAAAAAAATATATCTATTCAAACGCGCGAACGAATCGCACGCGGTTCGTCTAATATTATAGAGTGGGAGAATGAAGAAGAAACGATTTGGTGGGGAGAGATATGTCTGCCTGTGACTTGTGACAGCATAAAAACTGGGTGCTGTCCCTAACATACCGCAGTAAGTTTCAATACTCTAATTCCGTGAGGAGTCCGGAGTTCATTTCAAAAGGGCTCGCGTTTGAAGAATTTGAAGAATTTGAAGAAAATTTGGCTCGAAGAAAATTCGGCACAACCAATAGTTTGATAAATTTTTCTCTGGCATTTCGATTATACATCGAATTCAAGGTAATACTTAAAATAAAGAACAAAGCTTCAGTCTATTCTTTTTGAAATTCCGCGAGAATGTCTATATATAAAATAATGGTATTTAAATATAATTAAAATAATTTTTAGCATAAATGAGATTTTTTTAGTTGAGATGTTTGAGCAACGGTTTAATTTATCAGGTGATCTCCGCGTATAACATTTATAAAATTCTATTAATGTACACTTATCCTTTTCATTTATCTGCAACAATAATTCGTTTTCATAATCGTAGAATAATTATAATAAATGTTGAAAATTAATGCTTTCAAATTTCCATTATATTTATATTATCTATATTTTATATTGATTTTTTTCCTGATATACTATATACTTAATACAAATATAGAAAAATTATATATCCTGTATACTTATATATTACTTGTAATATAACATGTTCTTCACAGAACGAATGAAAGAACTAGAATTATAGGATTAGATATTGTAATGTATGTAATGTACAAAGACCGTTGGCAAGGAACATTCCGAGTCTTTCCAAGTGATTTCGACATGTTCTGATTTATAAATAATTTTCCAACTTGTGTAATTTTAAAAAATGTATGTACTGTATATACACATATCTGTATTATTACATATCGCAGGTATATCAAGATATTCGCAGTGATAAATAATCGCAAATGAAGAAATTTTAATCCATAATCATAACGTCAAATTCAATCAAATTAACTTTTTTTAGCTGTTTATATTAATGTATAAAGATTTAAACTGCTGAAAAATGTAAAGAATGTGATGCTTTATTCCTGATGCATAGAATTTATGATAAATTTATCGATATTAGGAGATACCCAGATAGCAATTATATTATACATTCTTATTGTTAGTAGAAAAATCGTATTAATTTATTCACAATAGATGTCGCATCTTCATTAATTTTTACGAAAATTTTCAAGTAATTATAATATTTCCAGTTTCCTCTACTTGTATGATATTATATCAATAAAAGTGCGATTAAGTATTAACTAAATAATGCAATTATCAAAAGACACAATCTCGCATAAAAAACTACGCATATAAATAATATAATATCAATTATAAAACCGCTTGAATACTAGGGGATGTGCTATCAGATTTTATCTAAAAATTGCCAACGGTATCGCAATCAATTTCAGACTTTTACTGTATAGGACTAAATGTGATGATGTTGTAAGAATGCCGTGTAAAGATATAAAAATAGAAGGAGGAAATCGCGTATTATTTATGTTGACAATTTTAGTAAATTACAACCGATAAGCATCGGTGGCGTTTGTTAGTAATATAGTTATTTTAAGAACGAAATCATAAATCAACGAAGCTCCATGATAATTTTTGGATAGAGAACAGATACATAATTGCTTGTTGCAATTCGAAAGATTAAGTAATTGATTGATAAATAACTGAAAGTCATCTATATATATATATACTTTCGACCGCGTGATACATGCATGTCAATTTTGCCCTTGATACAGAAGCACTGGAAGCATATATATATATATTATATATAACTTTTATAATATTTTTTACAAAATGTTATAAAAGTGTAATACAACAAGTGTGTGCGAGTATCATCACACAAAGTAATTTTATCAGAGTTTTATTAGAGTGAGCTACGTTACCTTCACATTTTAAAACTTTTTTAATTATACTTTATATTCATATAATTTGTTCACTAAGTTATAATAGGAAAATCATTTTCCTTAACTATTTTGCCAATTTTATTAAGATCAGTCTTGAATAAGACACTAATTCAAAGATACCAATTTTAAACATTTTAAAACGTTCATAACAAGAGCGGATGTTATCGAGAGAAATTTTGTCGCGTTTATCGCGATTAAATAAATTACACTCTAAATTAAGAATTCCAAGAGTATTACGAAATCCGGTGACCACGATCCACATTTACCACGCTCGAGCTGACGATGAGTTATCGGATTACGATAAGAAATCCGCGCGAATCGAGCGTCCAATCAGCTTGAGAATCAGTTGTGATCAGCTGGTCTGTCCTTCTACTAGCCTGCTTTGGTCACACGCACATGGGACACGCACGTTTCGTGACGCGCAACGCGCAACGCCGAACGCCGAACGCCGAACGCCGCTCGCCGCCTCGTTGACGGCCTCGGGGCCTCGGACACTCACCGCGGATACTCGGACGCGAGATGCGATTCCGTCCGACGAGAACGGGACACGTGACACGTGACACGTGACACGTGACACGTGTGTAGAAGCGCGAGTCGCGCCTAGCGCGCGCTTCCCTTCGTTCTCGCTTCTCGCTCGCCTCTCGCCTGCGTCCTCGTCATACCGTCACCCGTCACGCCACAGTCGCCACATACCATATACCGCAATACCGGTTTAACACGTGCTATCCTGTTATCGTGGAAGTGTTATATGGAGGACATTGTGTCTAGAGTCCGTGGACGGCTGTTGAATCCGAGCTCGTTTGATATCCGAGGATGTCGCGATCCCGTCGCGTGATATTACCCGTCGTTATGTTACCGTATCTGGTCCGAGCTGTTCTCGCCAACAATTGCTCTATTATGTCGTATCAGTGCGGCACGGTCGGCACGCTCCTCACGTGTCCGATCATTGAACGCAACAATGTTTGTCCTTTCAGCAGAATGCCGGGTCAGCTGGAGGAGATCAAGGGCAAGCGTGCCACCTTCGGTATGGGTTGCTTCTGGGCGGGAGATTCTCTCTTCGGGGCACTACCTGGAGTTATCAGGACCTGTGTAGGCTACGCCGGTGGCACCAAGGAGTTCCCTGTATACAGAGACATGTATTATCCGTTATTCAGCACAATTGCAATTTTGATGTTAAAAATGTATAGGATTGTGCATAATAATTTATTTTGGTTGTTCTTGTAGGGGAGATCATACAGAAGTCATTGATATTGAATATGATCCGGAACTAGTATCCTTTACACACTTGCTGAGCTTGTTTTGGAATAATCACGAGTATGGTCTAACAACAAAGATTAAGAGACAGGTATTTTATCTCGATGCACATATTAATTGTATATTTTATAATATATTATTCTCAGTAGAAATATATTTGAATAATTTGTGTAATCCATATCATTTGCGTATTAATATTCTAAATGGAATTTAATTCTTTCAGTATATGTCACTAATTTTATACCATGACGAAGAGCAACGGTTGTTGGCTGAAAAATCTCGTGAGCAAGAACAGAGACAGCGTGGGGAAGTTTTTGTCACCGAGATTAAAAAGTTTTCAAAGTTTTACCCAGCGGAAGAGTAAGTTACCACTTTGTAATCGCGCGCGCGAGTATGCTTATATAATTATTTTTCTTATTTAGTAGAATATAATTTTATCTGTCTAGATTCACATCTTCAAAATGTATATAAATTTAGATACATCTTATTGATCAAACCAGAGAAACAGTTATTTATTTCATAATTTTGAATATTTTTTTTTATGATATGATGATCTGAATATCTGAGATGAATATCTGAATATTTTCACTATATGAATTTTTACTATAATTACAAATAGATATTGATATATAGATGCAAATCTTGTGGCATATTTATAAATAATTACTAAAATTAAGTTGCAAGTAGTTTAATAGATCTAATCAATGTATTTAATTAAGTTAAATAATATATACTATTTTTTGTGCAGTTACCATCAGAAGTATCGACTACAGAGTCATCCGTGGCTCATTGAGACAATGGGTATCACTACACCAGAAATCTTGCGCACCTCTCCTTTAGCAGCCAAATTGAATGGTTATATAGCTGGTGCTGGTACTCTTGAACAATTTGAAAAGGAATTACCAAACTTGGGATTAAGTGAAAAAACGACGCAATATTTAACAAAGTACATTATCGAGAATCAAGGCAGTGGTTTGTATTGCTAGTGGATCTAGTAAGAGAACGCGAAAAGACATTTTCTACTATTAGACATAGGCTGAACATACTCGATGTCTTTGCGACAAGAAAATTCGAATCGACGATTTTCCTTTTAGCTAAAATACCGAGATATTAACAGTCTCGGAGTGATATAAACTTCATCTAAAGGAATAAATAACGAAATCATAGTCTTCAATTAATTTTTTTGCTACGAAAACCCATTATATTACAATATAACTAAGATTTTAATTAAATTATAACAAAATTATATAGTTAATTACATAATATGAGATTAAGGTAGTTGTCTCGCAAATCGTAATTAACAAGAAAAATTTGAAAATTTAACTATACGTTAATAAATATGGTATCTACACGATTGTACAATTTAAAAGTAAATTTCGGCCGTCCCAAACGCGAAATAATTGGTATCAAAAATTGCACTTTTTATACGTGTCGCATACGAAAAACATACGAAAACCTCGTATTTTGAATTTTAATAATTAGAAAGGATAACAAGAAAGTGATAAAAAACTAATACAAAGTAGGACACTTTAGGAATTCTATTACAAAAAAAAAACCCAAATTATTGACCGTTTAGTTTTAGAAATACAATAATAAAAGGATCTCACGGTATTATTTCATCCTTGTTGTTCACCGAAAGTTAAACAAAGACAGATGATGCCCGCGAACGTTGCGGGCGTTGATTTGACAATAGCGTAGAGAATGTCCAAAAGCTTTTAATTAGTAAACGTAGGTAGTCAGTAGCCGGATGTCTTAAAACGTTGACCCAGAGTATAAAATTTTGAATTGTTCTGTTGCGAGACAAATATCTTAAATATGATTTTGTTATCTATTGCTACATTAATAAATTCTTGCTGTATATATCGAGATATTGCAGTGATTCATTGCTAAGTCATTAAAGAAATTTGTTACTTAATATTTTACTTACATAATGGCAATTTCTACAAAAATATCAATTTATGTGATGCAATGAAATTATGCAATTCTCTCTATATATACATAGAAAAAATAATACTTTTGACAGATTAGCGTTTTATCGCATTGTGCAATAGTAATTTTTCATTTGATTCTGTTGTCGTAGAAATATTATATACTTTCGAATAAATTTTAATTTAAGAAGCTTTATTATAAACATATATAATTTTCTATATCAATATTGGCATGAAAAGATTATTTTCAAGTAGATTTTAATTAGAGAAGCTTTATTACAAAAATATGTAATCTTATAGATAAATGATTGTCTTTCTTTTCATTAAGGAAAAGTTTCAGTCTGTTTCAGTCAAAGACAGTATTGCCAATTCGTATCAAATCGAGCCATCGACTTAAGAATAACTCAATATGATCTAGCATTAGTTGTGGATATGGTCAAGCGGGAGGATTTTGATTTCTGATATAAAAGTAACGAGTTGACAACACATAGGTATATAAAGTACATAGATGTAGCATACAAATAAAAAAAGAGTCCATAGATGTATAATTAATAGACTAATCACTCCTGTTTTTTGGAGGGATATTAAAGACGACATTAGTAAATGAGAACAATAAAGATTAGATGCTTTCCTTGTCCGATTGTGTAGTTAGCGGGGAGAAGAAAAGAAGAGATCACCTTTTACATTCTCTATTTTTTTTCTGAGGCGTAGAGTGTTCTCAATTTATTATATAAATCTATGGTTTAAACATAAGAAGAATGAATCGAAGAGTTACTGACTTTGGTGTATATATGCTTGTACTTATGGGTGGCATATTCTACAAATTGAATCTTGCATATTTGTGTTCCGAACCATGCAGATGGAATTGCCCAAAATACACTGAAGTTAGTGTAATGCTTCTCTTATCGCTGTTATCAGCTTTAATTTATACAAAAATCCTCCGCTCTTTTTACAAGTGGTCACAAGTCTATGATTTAGAAATTTAGATACACAGCACGCACATCTGAAGTTTTATATGCAAAGTTCGAATTCCTCTTTCCTCCTTCCTTCCTTCAAGATTTCACTGTATGTAAAAAGAATGTTTGAACAATATAAAACTAACTCTAGATTAGTGTTATTAAAAAAATATAGGCAATATATATTTTATATAAAATAAAATTTATTTTATCCAAAATGTATATA
>NW_021849240.1:108922-123768 GCF_003651465.1 Formica exsecta
TTTATCCAAAATGTATATAATAAAAATATTCTTTTTAAAATAAATATTCATTTTTAATCCTTTGCATTTATGTGTCAACTGATAATGAGCTTCAGTTTTTAAAGTTTTGACTTGGGATTCTATATAATTTATAGGTTTTCTATATTGTTTAATTTTAAAATTTTAATAAGCTTTGCATAAAAGAATAAAATCAAATCAAATTTATTCCGCAAAGTTTCAATATTTTAATCTTCGTAAATAGAGATTGATCTAAAAAAGATTTACATCCATTTCTCTTTCTATTGCTATATTTTCTATTTATTTTAATCATTCCATTCAAAACTCATGTATTTCTTACAAGGCTCTATTACAACTTAAAAATATACTTTTGCTGCAAAAAATATAAATTTTGACCCTTCTACATACACGGTTTTTGAAAATCTGGCAAAGCTACCGAAAGTAACGTTTCATCAGCGCGGCAAGTCATTCTTATGAAATTAAAAACTACGGATTGTATATTTTTTCGGGCGGTGTCATCCCGAGCAAAACAAAATATACAAGTCCCACGCCGCGGATGATATTGAATTTCTCAATGTATATGTACATAAGGGAGCGCGTATACGAGAGCGGTGGAGACTTCAAAAGAAACTTTTCGAAAGATACAGTTCTCGTAAAACGAGGCGATCATTCGCGTTAGCTATTACCAAAGGATAAAAGAGCTTTGCCGATGTTTTAGACATTTCGTAATCAGGATAATAGCTGCTGACGGAACGTAAATCCGTTGGAAAGCTTTGTTAGCAAATGCGAAAAATATTCGTCAATTATTTCTATGGACTGTTATTCAGTAAGTAGCTCTTTTAACGAGCAGGGCAACATTCATCGCCCATAAAATGATACTTTTTCCAAAGCAAGAGTTTTGATTAAATTATATGAGCTGTGTGTGTGTGTGTGTGTGTAAAATATTCCAACATTGATAACAAAGGCATGAGCAATTTTATTGTTAGATGTTCTCTCTCTCTCTCTCTCTCTCTCTCTCTCTCTGCTGGAAAAATATCACCTAACAGTTTAATTAAAATGAACAGAAAAAAAAAAAAATCAGTAAGGAAGTTCAATGTAAAATAGATATAAATCTTTGCAATCTAGTTTTCTATAAGAAATTATACAATAGGATGACATATTTAACAGTAGTAACTTCCCACGCACGTGGGAAGATTGAATAGCTTTTTTATAAACATTTTTTTATGGTACCTCGATGACGCGCAACGGACTTCCTTGATGAATACTATCTCCAAAGATGCGTTCCATAAATGTATATACGATGGGGCTACTACGCTTTTTTTCTCAAGTCTTCGACTTAATCTCTTTCCTTCCACTTGTAGTAACCCACTTTTTTCACTTCTGCAAAGAGTGTGTAAATTATAAGAAATATATTGAATCCAAATTGCACATAAAAATATTATTAGAGTTTAATAAATAATATATTTAAAAGAATTTTTTTTTATCTTAAAAAATAAAAATTTGTAACTTTAATTTCCATATTAAAATGCATTTGTCTTCTGCATAGCGTTAACGTGCAGGTTTTTCTCAAACATGGCGAATTGTATAAAAACTGATGTTGTAGTTTAAAAGTACCGTCTTTGTCATTCGGTGTGTCTCGTGCAATACCGCGGGAAGACATTAGGGCTGTATACGAGATGAGAGAAGATATGACATCTCGGCTTGACAGCTGGCGGCGACATAGGATCCGGTTCACACGACGTTTCGCTCTTCTCTCCTCGTCTTTGCAATGGAATTTCATAAACTCCGCGAAGATATGTACCTTCTTATGTATTTTCTTGAAATTATACATTTTTAATAATCCATTTAGCGTAATTCATTTAATATTTATAGATTCTATTCATTTTTAAAATAAATAACATTGAATGCAATGAATGCATGTCGGAATGCATTCTTTTATTATTAAAAAATAGTCCAGAATTTATTTCTTATTTCTTGTTTTTCTATTTCAATTATATTTTCCTTATTACATTGAAATAAACAGTTTGTCAGAGATCTAATTAATATATTAAAAAAATGTATGTGAGTGTCATTTCTTTTAACATTCCATTCGACATGATCGAATTGCATCCTTTGTGTATCACATAAGGATACTTACATATATCAATAGTTGTGACGCATAGATATATGAATCAATATTACTACCAATATAATAGTTTGGCTGCGTATAAAGTAGTAAGCCAAAAAACACACCATCTCCATTTATTTCGCTTATTTAATGGACCCACATTTGAGAAAGTAAATGCATATATACATGCATTCTATCTCTTGTGAGTATCTTTTCTTTTTTCCGTTTTAATTAGTCTTGCCACATTAAATTGTTGTCTTACACAAGACAAAGAAAAAAATGTAAGATCTTATAATTACGCCAGAGAACTTTTACATAATTTTTTTCCTACTTACGTATTCCACGATAAATCGCCGTTATTTTCCTTCAACTCGTCCATATTTCTTATAAATCACCGATTGGCATATATGTATAAGTCTAGGAAACAGACGATACGGTAGTGACGACGTGACGACGTGACGACGCGACGAGTCGCGACGTTTTGCGTCACCGTAGATTCCATTTATCCTTTCGTTTGCGTTTGTCGTAATGCTCCTTTTCACTATCCGTCCGTCGTTCTCGTCGTCGTCGTGGTCCACGTATGACTTGACAGCCATAAAGACGACCGCTCGACCGACATCTGGTCTGACGCGCGCACTTTGTAGTCTCCTACCTATGCGTAAAAAGAGGCCCGCGCATCGTCTTCAGGCTTTGCTGTTGTACAAGGATTGACAGAGCGAATCGTCGGCGCTCTTCCCGCACACAAGATACACAAAGTATATTCCGGGCCGTTACATCGGCCCTTTGACCTTTGTCCGCGTTCGTAAATTCTTTGACGAGTTTGAATTCGATCGTCCTTTACAATATAAGGATTTGATGACTGCAAAAAATACAAATGAATTAGAAGATCTAATGGAAATTTGTTTTGTAAAGTTAGAAATAAATGTCTATAAAAACATGAGACATTTAATTTTATATTATTTCTATTTATCAATTCTCTCTTGTATAGGATTAAATATAAATTAAATTCGAGAAAAAGAATATAAATAAACAGGGAAAAAATAAAGAAATAAAAGACCGAATGGCCGCAAAGAAAACAATCGGTCTGTTTGAAGTTTTCGATAAAACGGAATCAGACGTAGCGGAAGAAACGAAAGAAAGTGTATTCTCCCCCTCCCTCTCTCTCTCTCTCTCTCTCTCTCTTTCCTATGGACTCTCCCTAGAAATTTATAATTCGAACCGCCTGTCGGCAGCTAATTTCCTGTTCGGCGGGGGCGTGTCTATGGCCACAAGCGCTTTCTCGCGGTGTTAACCTGAGCGGTTGAGAATTTCCGATGAAATTCGGTCGAGGGAGGAAGACGAAGAAAAGGAGAAAGAAAGAGAGCTGTATGGACCCGAGATCTTTCCTCCGCTTCTCTTCGCACTTTTTTCAAAAATGGTGATCGTAGCACTTCATCGGTCGCAAAGCAGCTGCCAGCTACGGCAGGCCAAACGCTACGAAAGAAATGATAATAAAATGATGTATGTCGCAGCTGTTGAAAAAACGATACTTACTAGCGGTATACTTTTATTTTCATTATTTTTCTTTTTTAAGTTTCTATATATATGATATTCATTTATATATGCCTATATTTTTTTTCTTTGCGAAATATATGTACATCGTATAGAGTTTTAATTATTAAAATAATTTTTAAGTAAATCTTAATTAAAATGACGATTGAGATAAAAAACATATATGCATAAATTCCAACAAGTACAACTTTAAAGCTTAATTAAGTAGAGCTAATATTTCAATAATTTATTAAAACTAAATTTTATTAAATTAATTAATTTAACGATCTATATCTATATTAAGTACGTATCGTAGAAATAAATGTTCTCCACGTGGAGAGAAGGAGGTCGCCTTCTCTTCATTAACACATACTTCATCTCAGCGACGCATAATGAATCAGGCGTTCATATATCAGCTCGCAACAAACTCTCGCGGTGTTTTTTCAAGAGGCTTGATTTATTTGCGTCGAAGAGCACAGGGAAGAAAACCATTCCAAACCGGTCGAGGGGAAGCAATTTCAGTATCCAAGTAAGAGAAGGGAGCCATCCGCGACTCTGGTTGACTCCCTCGATCTTTTCCATGGACCAATCGCGAATCGAGACACAGGCAATAACCATTTTTATTTCCGGTAGACTTGCATCCCCTAGAAAGACAGGTTGTCTTTTTTCGAGTTCCAAATCTGCAACGAGGGCTCCGTTGAAGATCACAAAAATTATGCGTCACTCTTTTTCTGCGCACGGCCAACAGAGCGCATCCCTCGAGAGAGATAGATAGATAGATAGACAGATAGAGAGAGGGAGAGAGCAAGGCTGGCTCTTTTTTCTTTCCTTCTCGTCTCCTTGTCCAGAGAACGACGATACGCAGTCGCACAGGGGCGGCGCTTTGCTTGTCCAAACGAGCCGCACACGCAGCCGCCGTCGTAGCTTCGTGCACCGTACTTCCGGTAAGAGAAATCGCGGCATATAATTTTTCAGAATCTCTAATGCGTCGTAAATTATATATCCGGCGTCAAAGCACAAGAAGAGCGACGTCTCTCTCGATTTATCTCGACTCACAAAAAAATCACAGTTTATTTCAATCGCCAAAGTTATTCGTATTTCTCAAAATCGGCTAAGTGTGTCTACGATTTTCGGAAAGAGAGGACAGAAAGGAGAGAAGAACAAAATTAATTTTCTACTAATTATTTGGTATAACATTCTGTGTATAATAATACATATTTAAAAAATATAAGTCAATTTTTTTATCTTGATCCGAACGAAACTGATATTCGGCGAAGAGTTCCGGTCCATGATCGCACGTTGATTTCTCGAGAGTCTCGTTACGTGTCCTTTTTGTTCTCCGTAACGAAAACGTATGAGCTTTCTTTGGCTCCGTCGAGCGCATCGACGCTGTCGACGAGAAGCGGTCGAGCGCGCCTATTAGTGGCCTTCGCGGTATCATAAAGTAAATCCCACAAAAAGTCGCGCGGGTGCTCTTTACGATCCCATCGTTTTCATGGGAGGCGCCGATGGGAGAGAAGGCCAAATTTACTACTTGCACGTTCCGATCTATTTTAATGGCAGCGATGGCTTTATTACTATGTCGCGTATCTGTCGGTGCGTACGTCTGCTAGCAAAATTAAATATTTATCGTAAACTTTTTAAATTGTTCAAAATTTTAATACCTTTAAAAAATTGTGTTCGAGAAATTCATTCGTTTATTGGTTGTCGACAGTCGTGACAGGGGTTGCTCGACATTTTTTTGACGGGAAACACAATATCTCGGGGTTGATGAGGGAGATACGCTCGATTATGAACGCGAGCTTTCTGTCATGCTGGCGCCAGTGGGTCGAGGTGACTTCTCTCCGTTCCTGAATATGACTAAAATCATCCGCCGTGTGCAAATTTTGAAACTCGGGCTGGGTTGACTCTTGAAAGTGCCAAAAAGAGTAGACGGAGACACTACCAATCTCTCTCTCTCCCGTTTTACGCATTCCTGGTCACAATGCGCTTAGCGCAATTGCAATAACGTTATGAGAGGAAAAAATTTTAAAAATTCAACTAAAGATTACATGTCCAGTATATAGTAAAATTAAAAATGCAATTTGTAATAAATATTTTTTAGTAGAACAGCAGATTTTTTTTCATAAAAAAGAGATTAAATTTTGTTTGTATCTATTATCATAGATGCATTGCTTTGTTTAAAAAATTGACGTTTTTAAAAGACATTTTAATTTAAGCATACAACTTACAATTAGTATGCTGTCAATAATGGAATTTGCATAACTCTGCACGCAAAATGTAGTTTTCGCAAAGAGAGAGAGAGAGAGAGAGAGAGAGAGAGAGAGAGAAAGCTTCGTAGTCCTATAAATTCTCGCAAATTATAATGGGCATGAGACCACTTAGGCCAACGTGCACGACAGAGGCGAACAGCTGTTTCGTTGCAGCGACGAAACGCACGGCAGCCGGTCGCGCCTGTCTTCTCGTGATAGTCTACAACTCTACAGCCAAGTCAGCGTCATGCACCAAATGTGCAAGTGCGGTCTCTTCGGTGACACCTGCTTACAGATGTTTCAGATATCATAAAACGACGCCGCCGAGCGATCCAAGCAATCGGTCCCGCGCAATTCACAATCGTCCACAATTCCTTTGCTGTATATAAATTTATAGCTTGCAACAGCTGCAAGTAACACATTAATCGAGAGAATGCATTCATAAAATCTCTGTTGTTCTCTATAAAAATTTCCATTTTTAATATAATATTTTAATTTATGATTGTATAATATTTTAATATAAGTTATTCTCTGATTTTGAGACATCAGATAAGTGTGTATGTACACATATATATTTATACGAGATTTCATTTTTTAAATATCGTGTGTAATATACTTTTAAAAATTTTTAACATAATAATTTTTAAATATTATGAATTATATTTCATAGTAAAATATATAGATATGTAAAATTTGATAAAAACTCTACGTTACGCTACCTTACGTTTTACACCTTTAGATAAATGATTTTATGAAGAAAATGCAAGAGTCTCTCTCCATTACAGTTCAAATGGGTGGAGTTATTTGACATTGGACAAGTGAATGCACCTGCCTAACCATAGAACAGGTGGATGCTGCTATCCAATCGCTGAACAGGATGCAAGTGACCAATCGGAATATTTGTAGGATCTTAAAAATGAAGTGTCTTAAGTCTCAACCGATAATCAGAATAAGAAGGAGGAGATATTGAAGAAAAAAATGGCGAAATGTGAGACTGTCCACAGATGACAATTTTGAAACAATTTTTCTAAAAGATTCCAATTTTGAAAAAACTCAGAGTCGCCGTATCTTTAATTATTTATAAACATAATATAGCTCAAGCACTTTCTTCATTCGTATTCATCTTTTTCACTTAATCGATTTCTCATTTTCGTTCTTCAGCCTTCCGTTAAACAAAACTATTTTTCATGCTTATATTCTTGATACACAAGAGGATACGATTATCGCTCTGTTTGTCGTTTGCGTACAGAGGGATTGTCTTGAAAAAGCAGCGATGAATCTTTCGTCGAGAGGATTTTCTTGAATATGCCTACGGGGGAGTTCCAGTAGCGGGAAGGACGAGAAAAAAAAAATAAAGAACGCTTCCATGATGTGCAGAAAAGTGTCGCGTGTCCGAGATGGTTCTTGCGTTTCCAAGAATCAACCAGGATCCTTCGCCACCAAATGAATTCGCCTGTGACTTGTGATGAGAAGGTCGGAAACGGCGGATGAGTTTACCGGAGCAAAAAACGTAGTTCTGGTCATAATCGGCTTTGTCTTTGAATGCCGTTTCCTCTTCCAATTAGTCCAAGCCTTGACGAAAACAATCGGCAAATTCGTACAGCATGTACCGCCGTGATTTATGACGGATCAAGATTACATTTTAAAAAAGAACATTTGATGACTTGATGAATTGATGAATTCGAGATCCCAGCTTTGTTCTGGTACGAAAAATGACATACAAGTTTTCTGCTATACGGTTCCATGTTTTTTCATCTTTGATTCTCTTGTCAGATTTGACAGAATGCAGATATTTCGTAAAGTACTATAAAAAATGATTCGTCCTTTCAACTGAATTTGTTTTCCAATCGAACAGATTGTATATTGATAAATAATCAACATTTTTTTTTTTTCTTATAATTCGTGTTATCCTAATTGAAAGCCTCTCATACTGTATAAATGAAATACTAGGGCAAAGGGCTGAACCGTCACAAAAACTGATTCGCCACACACCGAGCCGTACATCTATTAAGAGTCGGCATCTTCAGTTTTGTTAGGGTACAAGGGACGAACAAAAAATCTTGTGGGATGCGCACGATACCGCCGCCATTTCTGCCACTGTGATGTCTGCGGAGGGGGTGGGGGGGATATTGGGTTAAAACGCTTGAATTAACGTTCTTCGGGGGAGGGGGGGGGGCGCAAGCCCTACATCGATGGGTCACGGAGTTTCGTGAATCCAACTGTCGCACAAACGTTAATAAAAAAGGAACCCATGAGCAGCTCAGAGAGGGCTGCAACGAATCCCTCGGGGGCTCCTCAGCTGGAGGTCTCATCGATGCCAGAGTTGCTCTAAACTTCTCTTGTTCCGCTAACATATATTGTAAACTTTTGTTCCTACAGATGTACGGTCCACGTAACGTAAAACTCTGGTATAATTCTAATGGCGATCAAAATGGCGCAGACAGAAATGTCTTTCTTACACAATTTATCTCAAAATCTTTCGGTTTTGTTAGAAACCTATCATTTTGAAGAATTTTTCAAAACATTATTTGCAATCTTTTTCGCTTCCAAAGAGACAATCGCATAATTGCTTTTCGTGTGCGGATCTGCGATTTATTGACAGATGTTTCCTTTTCCGTACCTAACCGTATGAAAAAGGAAAGATCTTCGTTTGTCTCTCACTTGAGAAGAAATGTTAGTTTTCGAAGCGGGGACTATTTATGAAGTTTCAGGTTCAAAACATAATATGTAGGCACATGTGCATTTTTATCTCCATTGTTCTCTATTCTCAAAAGAATCATTTTTTCCACATACGACATATCCATTCGGATTGTTAAAATTCAAAGGATCCGCCCGACATTCAAGGAATAAAAATAAAACAAAGAAAAATAAAGCAAAATAAATCTGATTTGAGCGATGCTTACAATGGTTCTTCGAAATAAAAAAGATTTCGAAAAGAAAGTCGTTCTTCTTTGTTCTTTTTGGTCTCACTCGTTTTCGTTGATTTTTTAAATATTCCCGAAACATTCGCGGAATTTCAATTAGGAAATTATATAATTACCATAATTAATTACTCTCGTAAATAGTTTTAAAGATAGCAGTTTTTAAACAAAGTTGCAAACATTTCCAGATAAGACTGGAAGGATAAGATTGGAAGGCTTTATATATATACATAATATACTAACAATAAGTAGCTATAGTATCTGAAAACATATACAGATAGTAAGTATATAGCAAAGAATTAACTTAAATTCTTTAAGAGATTAAGTCAACCCTTTATGTGCGTTTTTCAGTTTCCAGTCATTTCCGGCATATAAATATTTATATTACAAATGTTTTTATATACATATAGATAATCATTACGTGTGTAAGTATATACATATATATACATATATATCTATATACAATATATATATGTGTGTGTGTATACACCTACACCTTTTCGACTATTATACAGTGTATTAAGAAGAGATAATCATATTACCATGATAGCGATTTCGCATTTAACTCTTCAGTCTCCGTAATCGAAAATTTTCATGCCCTTGTATAACCGAGTCTAATGAAACGTAATTCATTCCCATGCACCTTGAGAAACCGTCGTCTGGTGAACAGATGTCTGTCAGATTTTATCCATTAAGAAAAAAAGTATACGCCTGCTCATCGTGTGACATCGGCCGCTCGACGACGGCAAAATCTAATCGACGTCGCTAATATTCTTGCAATAAAGAAAAAAAAGCGAATTGTGTTGGATACAAAATTATAAATTCATGTCAAGAGTTTAATTGCAAACTCTGAAACTCCATCTCTCTTTCTGTCTCGACAGTACAATAAAGTAGAAATATTACATTAAAAAGTTATTCAAGTTGGAATAAATTTATAAAAAGAATTTTGTTAATTAATTAATTCAAATTATTCCACACACATAAAAGGAAAAACTAATTAAAATAGTGTACTATTAACATACTCGATATCGAAAATCTAACATATTTCTTAAAAAAGTTGAAAAGACCGGCAGGCCTTTTATGTTCCAAGTATTATATGTATACACATAGATGATATACATATGTATATGTACATAGATATGTGTGAGTGTTAGCCGTAGCCTACGAGTGATGATTTGCAAAGACGGAAGTGTAGAAAAAGACAGGAAGATTTGTTTAGTTTTCATCTTTTCTTTGCCAGCATCTCTCGTTGCGGTGTTAAGAAAATAGTTTCTCGAATCGCGAGACCACCCTCATCGTTTGCGACACAAATATCGCACCGATTATTCGGCAATATCCGGAGCGGTTGTCGTACGCGATACCCCGAAATCGTAAAACTCATCGAGTTAATGAAAATCCCAGAATAAGTTCTTTTGCAATAATGCAACCGTTGATCCGATTTTCAAAAACACGTTTCTTTTTATCAAATTTATTCTAATTTTGTATTTGCCACCTAATCACGTATAAACAAAGATTTAATTATATAATGTCTCTCTTATTCAAACTTTATATATTTAATTCTTACATTAATTTTTCAATACATTGAGCGATAACATCTTAAATATTTTACAAAATGTTTGCGTTCGAGCCTTTAACGTAATTTATTGTGAAAAAAATTAAAAAAAGTAAATTTAGTGGGCAAGTTGTTATGCTCGTTATTATGTTACGTTCTTTCGTAAACATGATTAAAATACGCGTCAACATAAACAGATAGTACGATAAAATGTCAATAAGGAATCGCGAAAAAACGCAAAAGAAATATGTTAGAACAAAACAGATAACAGAGAGAAAATCTCATTGATGTAGTTGCATATCCCTGCAACAGGATAAAAGAATTGAAAAGAGAATAATGTGCAATCAAATCTGCGAGATCTTCATTTTAAGACGAAAAGAAATGACAGAGAGAGAAAGAGAGAGAGAGAGAGAGGGAGAGAGAGAAAGGGAGAGAGAAAGAGAATTCAAGATATATATCACATTCTCTCTGTTCGATTATATAAATCCTTTGAAAGATATATCTTTATTATGTTTTTTTTTCTGCGCTGCACAACATTTAAAAAATTTATCTCTTATAAATCTTTTAAATGTTGCATAAAGAGAGGAATATTTATTACAAAATGGTAGTTTAGACGCAACAGACTGGCAAATGTAACGATTCGACAGATTTTCTATGAAAAAAATACAATGGGAGGTGTAACAGATGAATTGGGCAGTACCAAGTAAACGATTTTCTCCTGCAGTCTCAAATCACCATAATCAAACACTTGTTAGAGGTGTTGCACTTGCTGCTATTCGAGAATTCCATCTCTTGCTCCTACCTACCAATGGCCGAGACGCCATTTTCCACAACGATCTTAAAACGGGAGAGGTTACCACCGAGTATCTGGAGAACGAATATCATATAGATCATCTCATTATTATTATTTTAATTTCTTTCTTCTTAGATTCTTTCGAAATAATTTCTATTATAATTATTATCATGCTCTGTTAATGTACGACTCATTTGTTGCGCCCTTCTGCGAAAATGTTTGTTCAGCGGACGCAATTTCAACGTCGATACATTTTTCTCTTCATAAACATAAAACGTCTATCGCCTACGTGCCAAACTGTTATGCAACGGAGATATACATCATAAACGTCTTTTTATAGCTGGTTCTGACTCCTTACTAGTCTGTATGTAAGAACAATTTTTACGCCCCCATGTGGGTGTGTAGAAAAACAAGACGACAAAAAAATTGTCGATTTCGAGACAACATAATGTATATACCAAAAATTTTTATTTTTGTGCTATGCATTTGTATGCATTTTGTACTATGTATGTATGTATGTATGTATTTTTACGGTTAAAATTTTATGCTTGTGCGTGGACACGCATCGTGAGTCACGCTCGTCAGAATTGGTCCTGCGTCTTTTTACGGGGGTATGCGCTGACAAATACAATACTTATGCCAATAGTGTAACCATATGGTATGTACGTATAACGCTAAAACAACCATAAAGAGATAAATCTATGGGTGTACCTTATATAGGGAAATGCCAGATGTACCTACGTAAGACAATATAAAAAAGTAAAAGAAAGTCACAGATATGTATGGAAAAGAAACATTTTTTTAGTAAGAGTAATGCTTTAGTAAAAGTAATGCTTTACAACAAATTATGATAAATATCAAGAATGCAAAAATTTACTTGTATACTTGCATGGAAAATTGAGTTGCAAATGCAATTCTTACCTATTGTACGTATACCTATATGTATATATTCCTAGATATACTTTCTTAAGACTAATCATGAAACTTAATAACATGTAAAATCTTCCTAATATTTTATTAATTAGACCGATCAATCGATCTAATTAATTAAAATCAATCGGCGGCGAAATCGAGTATGGATGAGAATAAAAATTCTCTTTGCTCTTTGTTGACAAACTTGGATAAGTTTAATGTAAATAAAAAAAAATTAATTGTCCACTATGTGTGAACCGTCTTTGATAATAACAGATGTAAGAACATAGACATGTCTTAATTGTTTTACTGCCAGGTTAATCCTGGTCATTAGCAAATTCCCCATTAACGAAGTGTTTGCTGACATATTGTAGAGAAAAGAAGCACATTTCGATTGCGAGTTTTTCTGAATTATTCCAGATTACCTTCGGGACGCCCATTAAGTTTGTCGCATCCGCGGGGATAAAACACCTTGTCTTTTTTACGTCACATTTCCGACGTGAAAGAGCACCGACAGGGACGCTTTAACCTGCAACAGTCCACGACGCCAAGATACAAGCGTACTCTTGGCGATTAAACTTGCACGCCGGCACGCGCAATTAAAGCCACGTTAATATCGTTAAACGGCGCGTACCCGGGACGGGTACCGCGCGTAAACGTGGCCGCCAAGAGGCAAGAGGATCGACGAAGGTCAGTGTCCTACTTGTAAAGCTCGAGTAAAGTTTTGATCAGTGACCAAGTGTGTCGAGGGACACAATTTTTCGACACTCTTGTACTTTAATGCGCGATGCTAATCTCGCAAGCTTTCAGATTTCTCAAAACATGCTTTTGAATGATAATAAAATCCTTGCTTAAAGCCCTATCCTGAAGAAACAGAACGATCACGCTGCAAAATTAAGTCAAAAACTAATTTATTATAATTAAAGAGAGAGAGATTGAAAAATTTGATCTGAAAAGAAATTTGGAAAATTATATAAGATGTGTTTCTCTCGAAAGCCAGAAAGCTAGCGCGAGTTTACCTCTTTGATCAGCATTGGGTATTATTTTAGTATTTGACCGCGTTATTTATCGGCCTGCCTATTGGCGATCTGATTTTCGATTGGACCGTCGCCAGGACGCAACTTACGGTCGTCTTGATTCCCGGAACCCGGAACGCGGATGAGCGGTGAATATTCATCTGCTAATACCGTTGCGGTATGACGATTGAGTTGTTTAGACTTTAGACAAAGCCACTAAGATAAGACCAAATGTCTTATGTTATAATAAATTTTATAAATTCGAGCTACAGTTATATATAGTGCATTGATAATAAATGTGATATTCTTTTTTGTTGTCACTCTGTCTCGATCGTCCGAAATAATCTTTAATCGATCGATTCTCTTGATCGAGATCAAAATGACGAACAAAGACGGCCTCATTTCCTCTAAGCCACCCTCGTGACCAAATAGGCGTGGCGTGGCGTCGAACGAAATTGTAAATCACGGGCGAGACGAGAGGGAAGTAAGGGAAGCGCGCTCGCGAGAAAGTTGGAAACGCGGAATTTATAGACATTCTCAAAAGAGCTTTCGTCCGTCACAACAAACACGTTGCGGTGTATCCAACACGGCCATCCATCAGGCACGTCTCCGCAAACGATCGCGCGCTGCCGTATTAATTTATATCGCATAATCCTCGGCGATATTAATTTAATTAGCATGCGAGAATGTCAGCTTCCGAGTAATACATTCATTTATAATTGTGTTGCGGACACAATCGATATATAATTATTAAATCGTAGAATCGCGAGAAAGAAAATATAATATTTGGTTCTAGTTTTTGCTTTTCTTTTTTGCCATGTTTTCGATTGATATAATATTTATAATATATGATAAAGTTAATGGTCTTTACTATTATTTTTTATTACTTTTATTGTTGTCTATGCAGTTTATGCACATTGTCGATTGTGCAAGAAATTATTTATAAAATCGTGACGTTTCTTTATTATAAAATACTCACGGTATGTATTTCTGTACCTCTCTCCTGTTGCCTCCTTTCTTACTCGGGGAATGTACTTTTTACGTTGCTGTGCGGGCTCCCTTATTTTTGGCCACGTCGTAACTCTCGTCTCACTGATTTTTCATCCTCGCTCGGCTTCCGAATTGCAGTAGTCTGAAAAATGTCGATACGTCATTTTCCCGACACAGCATTTCGTGACGATTAAATCCAGACTCGCATAAACTTCATAAAAAAAAGACGACACGCATAATCGTTTATCATGCAGGGTGTAAAAAAATTAGACCGACAAACTTTGAAGGGAAATAGAGAACTCGAAAATAAACATTTTTTGTTAATGATATTTCTCTCTGCGACGTTTCGTTTTGGTCTTATATCATATTCAAACTTTCAATAGAGCAGAGGTCTTTAGTGTCTTGACAAATTGCATGTGATTTGTTTATCAATTTTATCATTATGGAGCGATACACATGGATAGAGTTGACTGACATGCATTTTACTTATGGAGTTGCTAATTGTAATGGATGAGCAGCACAGAGACTATATCAACAATGATTATCCTGATCGCCACATTTCACATCATTTCACTTTTGAGTCCATTCATCGACATTTGCGAGAGAACGATTCTTTTAGATTTAGAAGATCGGATGGACAAGGATGACGACGTTCAGTGAGAATTCCGCGATTTGAAGAGCGAGTTTTGGCACAAATAAAAGAAAATGTTTCCACTAAACTAAACATCAGAGAGAAAAATAGTATTAACAAAAAATGTTAATTTTGAAGTTTTCTC
>NW_021849240.1:123997-130773 GCF_003651465.1 Formica exsecta
ATAAATATATATATACACGGTGTAAAAAAAATAAACATATATATATATATATGTATGTATGGATGTATATATTTATATGTATATATTAAAATTTTTAAATGTAAAGATTCAAGTTATATACATATATGTGTATTTTTGGCTGAAATATTTCACAAGTGCATATTCACACTTTTCGATAACTTTATCTGAACTCTTTACTAAATGGTACACAGTTTTGTAGCCTCGTTTCTTGTATATCTACTCACTTATTAGAAATCATTGTGAAAAGTGACATTAATTTTCAAACAAGACATTAGCTTTTTCTTTTTTCCTCCTTTACATTTTTTTTTATTTCATTATCCTTAGGTAATTCAATAACAAAAATAATTTTTCTTTTAAATAAATAAAAGCAATTTTTGATAAGAAATCTCGTGCCTCTACTTTCCTCCATGATTTGGCGTAAACATCTTATAGAAAATGTAATGCTGGATTTATCCAGAAAAGCGTTATATAAGCATGTGCCTAAAACAAGAGTTTCAAGACTGATAAATTTTCAAAATAACGAAAAAATTGTTTACATTTCTAAATTTTAAGACATATCGGTATTATTTAGTAATCAACAACTTTTGTGTAAATTTTTTGGAAATAATTAATATTTCAATCAAGATTCTCCATTCGAGATTCCCGCAATCGCGCATTCATAGTCTTCAGCATCGTTTCATCGCCATCGCAGAGAAGTCTTTCGTTTCTCTTCGTTACTCTTCCCTCCTCCTCCCCCCGCCACCTGGTCTATTTACATACATACATATACACATACAGACACACAGACACACACACACACACACACACACACACACATAATATGTATATATTTTCAATCTTCATATTTCCCCTCTTTCCACGGGTGGGGACAAAGTGATAATCGGGACCAGTCACACTCGTCGTCGGAGGCGGGGTTCCTCCGGCGCGAGAAATCGTACCGGGAGCCGGGAGCCGGGAGCCGGGAGCCGGGAGCTTTCTTCGTCAAACTCAGACGAGTAGTAACATTCGGAGAGGAGAGAGAACGACGACGCAGCCGCCGACAACGATTGCGACATAAACGGAGTTTCGCGACATTTGATTGCGTGGATCACTTTTAGGCTCGCCTTTTTTCGCGTCGGCTCTCGCTGATAAAAAAATCGCTTGTAAAAAGTTTCAAACTCCGTGTCGCGCTGTGTAATTTGAGAAAAGTGATCCATCGGTTAGTTTGCAGTGAAATGTGAGTTAGTACGTAAACATGATTCGCGTGCTGGCATAGCGGTGGATAGGTGGATAGGTGGATGGTGCTGTTAATCGAGGAAGCCTGGTACCGCGTATCCGGCGACGTGTCGGATAATAGAAAAACGTCGTCGTCTTACCCGCGTCGTGTCGAGTCGTCGTTTCTCGATGTGCTGAGGCAGCGTGGAGGTCGAGCAGCGGGAGGATGCGAGGAGCCGCAGCTGCACCGCAACCGGCGCCGGCGCCGACGCCGATGCCGATACTACAGCAGGCGTCCCAGTGCATACCGATCCAGACCAATTATTACATGCTCCGTAACGGTGGCAATGACAACGCCAGCATCGCGGCGCACGGCAGCGACGGCTGCAATTCGGCCAGTAACTCGCCGGTGGCATGTTACGAGAGTTTCACGCCGTCCGCGACGCATCTGATGGACCTCAGCGGCCCAGCGCCGGAGCAACATCGTAACCTTTTGCCGTCCAATTATCATCATCAAGTCCCGGCCGGCTACAGTCTTTCGCACATTGTCTATAAAAATCCGGAAGACTCGAGGTACCATCATCACCATGACGTGTATTCGCCCGGCGGCTGTGGCGCCGAGGAAATGGTCGCTCCCGGCTCCGTCCAGTCGATCCAGGGCCAGTCCTACCATCCCGTGGATGGAGTACCTGTGATGGAATACAAGGCGGAAATCGAGTTCAAGCCCGAGATGGATATGGTCGATCATGTCCAGAGGTACTGCAAGCAGACCCCGGAACTCGGTCACGTGACGGAGCCGTCGTCGTCGTCGACGAGAAACTACGGTGTCGCGGACGGCAGGCCGGCTGTCAGGAAGAAGAGGAAGCTCAGCGGCACCAGCAACAACGAGTCTGAGGGCGAGACTATGACGGCAACCTCCTCGACAAGGACCAAGATACGTCGCAAGAACGGCCAGAGCGACGAGGAGACTCAGAATCAAAGAGCAATGGCGAATGTCCGTGAACGTCAGAGAACGCAGAGCCTCAACGAGGCATTCGCCGCGCTCAGGAGGATCATACCTACTCTTCCAAGCGACAAGCTCAGCAAGATTCAAACTCTCAAGCTGGCCGCTAGATACATCGACTTCCTGTTCCATGTGCTCAGGTATAGCGCCGATAACAGCGAGAGCACTGAAAATATAGGTAATTAAATATAGGTAATTTCGAGATTAGTATATTAGTGTATCTCGACGAGTGTAATGTTTATGTTATGATATACGAGGTCACATATATCTATAAGAATGCGTGCTCGATGTGTGTACCTCAGGGAATAAATCTACACACTGAAGATAAAATGTTATATAAACATGGGTCGTATAGCTAAAGCTCTAAAGCTCCGAAACATGACTTATAAACATGATTTCATCTAATGTTTACAAATAATTTCGCTATTTCTGAAGCAACCTCACGTCTGGCCAGTATAAGCTTTCCAAATATGCTTGGTCCTTAATAATTCGGAAAATATGTATACACGATCTATGTTAATGCAACATTCTTTACAGTCGAACTTTCGTATTCCCAACATTTTTCTTCTTCATACCTCCGTATTCTTCGCCCATTCCATTCTCGCTTCTTTCTCTACTACTTTGTGCGTTTTGTGTATCTTGTGTCGTTGTGTGCGCATGAAATTATATCGAATAGAGATAAGAATCAGATGGAAAAATATAAAAGGCGATTGTTCGGTTTCGATACATTAAGAATACGGAGGCTCGGCTGTACTTATTTTAGTGTGTATAATGTGAGTAACCATCTTGCAGCAAAGGGATACTGCAAGCTTACGGTACCGACTGCACATTATTTGGAGAGACGCTCGAGGATTGTCTCCGTCGGCACCTCTTCCGTAGAGCGGTAGGTACGTGTTTACACCAGCCGGGGGTGACCCATTACAGTGTAGCATAATTAAACAGACTCCCGCCTGCTGATTCTTGTAATTTACACGCTATGGACGAATCTTAGAGGAGCACTTACGTCGTGTAAGTGTTTTCAAAGGAGCTCGCTCTTCATATCGCGCGTTATGTTGCCTGCGCGTTGTGTTTTTATTGTTTTCATAATAGTTATATAATCAATCATAAACAGCTGCGTAGAGAGATTCCAGTTTTTAATATTTAAAATAATAAACGATACACACGATGTACGCGCGACATATATTTTATTATTATATATAGAATGTCCTAAAGTTAAACAATCAAAACTTGATGTACCGGTATATAGAAACAATGTTATGAATAGAAAAACATATTATATAAACATTGGGCCCAAAAATGCTTTATTGGAAAAGTATGAGAGAGAGAGAGAGAGAGAGAGAGAGAGAGAGAGAGAAAGAGATTCATTGTTGAGGCATAACAATGTAAGAATAAATCGATGGTGCATTATAATCTAATCTATTTATATTCTAGCTATGCTTTTTATTCCAGCTCAATTTTTACCTGTGGAAAATTGTGAAAGCAAAATTTTGTATCATATAATAATCAATTCCCAATAAACTCATCAACAAGATTAATTTCAACTAAAGATAGAGACTGAACTAAAGATAGATATGAAATTCGTGAGGTATTAAATTCAATCTCTGCATGATTTCACAAGCTTGTATCGAAAGTGAAAAACGGCATTTTGAAATGAAAAATTAAGCCAACATGTAACATGATAATAAAATATTTTTGGGAATCAATGTCTATATGAAATTCTTTAATAAAATGAAATGAAAAAAAGAATAAATTAACGACTGTTAAAATTCTGTTCGCAATAAGATTCATTGCTAATCCTGTGAAGAGCACAGACCTATAAATCATTGAATTCATTCTTATCTCAGTCAGTCAGAGAATGACATAAGCCATCCGGTACATGCCAAATAGCGCAATGATGCATCTGTAACTCTGACTAACGATATCGAAACACTAATGGCCCGGAGTCGGTGCCGATTGGCCCGTCATGTTCCCGGCTTTTGCGACGAGTTCGCGAGACGGAAATACATACCGTTCGTTTCTTTTATTCGAATCGCTGCGCTGCCTCAGAGCATCTCGTGCGTTACCATGATGCCGCTGCTTCCCTTTTATTTTGAAATTCGTACAGAATTATCGTGTAATATCTCTGCGACTTCTTCTTTTCTAATTTCTTCGCTGGCTCTTCTTCTCAATCTTCGCTCTCGTATCTCTTCGTCGAAATAAAGGTTGAGGCTTCCTGAAAGAATAATATGAAAAATAAATTAAGAAATTCCATAATTCATAAAGATAGTTGGGTAATTGAAACTTTCATCTGTATTCGGTCAGTTTTTAACGATTTTTATATAAAATTATAACAACCTCTAATTTTTTACTCGCCTCAATATATCCTCCTCGGCATTTCAGGTGTGTGGGAACATTCGATACATTAAAATAAATTACTGCGTTATTTTTCTTTTAACAATTTACAGGAAAAAATACTATATATATGATCGTTTATATTATATTAGATGATAATGAAGCGCTGATAAAAATATCTGTTTCAGGAGATAGAGGCGCCAGAAGTGCGATTTTGACCGCGAGGGAAATCGCATCGTCACCCAGTACTTATACGGCGCATGAATTATCCTACGCTTTCAGTGTTTGGCGAATGAGAGGCGACTGGAATTCGAATTTGTAAAATAAGCGGCCCTGTTAGGATAACATATTACATTAAAGTTTAATAAGGTAAGATCGCGAGAGAATTACAAGACATTCGTAAATTTAATGTACGTCGCAAGAATATCTTGTTCATCAAAAGAGTATAATACGCGTACAAGTACGATAATTTTTATATCAAACTAAAGAAATTAGAGATTAGGAAAAAAAAAGGTATGAAATAGATGTTCCTGCGGCTTTGCTATGCACGTAATGTTACTCTCGCCGGTCCTTTCGGAAATCATTATCTTTTATATAAAAATAAATAAATTATTATATATAGGATTGTGATCTCACCCGTACGAAATAATAACACGTATGTTCGCGGCGTTCTCTTCCGGCTCGCTTTGAAATCTAATCGCGGCAGTTAATTCTGTCCCCGTTAATTCGCGGCATCGCCCGGCCGCTCGCTCTCGCTCGCAATAATGTAAGCCAATAATTTACGTCTTCTCATCGGACTATTAACGGCGCGACAACTCCTCGTGTACTGCATCGCATCGCTGCAAAGCGTGCTTATTAACCGACGCTGCGTCACGCACCTGCATCAATCAACGAAATTATCTCTTCGCGAGAACGACAACGATCGTGGCATGACGGATCTTTGTCCCTGCTCGCGTGGATTTAAATTGGAGTGAAAACAACTGGTGTTGTTACGCAAATAAATGAAAATGTTTTCTGAAAATTTCCTCAAGACTTTCGACAAAGAGTGTAAGCTTTCTAATTATTCCTCATATCGCGGGGTATATCTCGAACAATAAAATACGACGGGTAATCGATTATTGCTGGGAGATTCCCTCACTCGCATTTATATTCTTCGTTTTGGCTACCTCTCGAAAGCACGTCTTGCAGCCCGTTAACGCCAAATTTACGAGCGTTTACCCGGTCTGTCCAAACAATCTTTTTACATAGTTGATTTATTGAATCTTATAAGCTTCACTAAACTTGCCTTCCAAGCATTCACCGCAAACTTGAGTCGATAAACTGCAAATTTCATAACTCTTAACGTAGCAAATATTTTATATATGTATATATATATATATATATATATCTGCACATAAAGAACATTTAAAGATTATAATATCAAATTTAAATTATATTTAAATTATTGCATAATAATCGTGGGAATAATCCGGGGGAAATGCAAATGTACTTTGCAAGTGAATTTTAATTTTGCATATACAAAAGATAAATCTGTTGTTAATATTGTTAATCGTAGAGAGAGAGAGAGACACACGTTAATATTTGCATTTACTAATAAACACCTACGAAAATTGCTTGTATGTGTATAAACTTAATAGAAAATATAAAAACACGTAAATGTAAAATAAATTACAAATTAGAATATATCAATCTCATAATCATTATTTATATCAGCCTATATTAATTGGATAAAATATAAGGTACAGAATCATTATTAGTTTAAAAGGAGCGGTCTTTTTTAGTCGAGTGAAAAGTAATTTACACTAATAGCTATGAGTATATACCGCATCAAAAGACATAGAGATTTTTCTTACATTATAAAAATTCGCGAGCAATCGTCGATGCATTCTTGATGATTAAATTCTCACAAACGTTTTGTATAGATATTTACAGGATGAATATTTTGTTAAAGCAGCAACAGATGGATCTCTTTGCTAATAAATTATTTTTAGTAATACCGGCAATTATATCATTTTTCGGATCGTCCTTGAATTGTCGTTGCTCGGCTTGTTGTCTATAGGCCTCCGCAAAGCAAAGCAGCTATCATGATCATTCTCGACATCTTTCTTTTGCCATTAATTCACCGCCATTATGAATGTATAGGATATAAAAAAAAAAAAAAAAAAAATCGGCCCTCTGAACACGAATTACATAAATGATCGAAGATCCAATATTTTAGTTCTATATA
>NW_021849240.1:130834-138206 GCF_003651465.1 Formica exsecta
AAAAAAAAAAAAATCGGCCCTCTCGGGAGAACTTTCGGGAAAATCGCAATTGTCGAAATAAATCGATTTTAGGAGAGTGAAATTATTTGAGAAAGACAGGCAAAGACAGACACTTTCAAGAAATAGTGTAAAATTTTAATTTCCAACATTTGATTATTGGACATTGTAATGTTTGTTTTGCAAATCGACAAGACAAACCCATATTCAAATTTATCGTTTATGAGACAAATTTTTAACGATCAATTCAGATTTAAATCGGGTAGATGCATCGCGCGGCGAAGGAGAGGACGTCGGGCGTACATCGAGTTTGTTTTTGTAGACCGGTGAAGAGCATCTCCTCTCGGAGGGATTTCCCGAAAAGGCCCTCTCGTCGGGAGTCGGGAGACGCCGAATGTTGGATGTGTGTCTTGGCTAATTGAATTCAAAGAGATTTATGGTCGGCACCGGCGCGTTGCGCGACGAATAAAAACGACAGAAACGCGCGCGCGGCGCAGTTCTCCCGCTGTCGAGATTCCTTCTCTGGACTGTCGCCCCAGCCGAAACGTTGATAAATGTTTTTACCGGGCCAATTAACGTTAGCAGACCGGCGGAGAACTTTAGCTTATGATTACCGATGCTAATCGCGCGAATTTTTGGCGCGTCTGCTAGATCTCGGTTAATCACACGAGCAAGAGTAAAGCTGATTCGGAGATGTTAATAATAACAATTGATATATCAATAATACTAATTTGTTTTTAATTGTAATCACTTGTGTTTTATATTTATGTTTTTTTTTTAATATTTTCTGTCAAGTATGTATATATACAAATGCACTTTTCGTAAGCGTTTCGTATGCTAATTATTTACGTTTCAATCTATGCATTTAAATATTAATGTGTCAATAGTTAATGTAACAAACTAGTATGTATTTCATAACATTTCCTTGTCTATCACAATTCGAAATATCAATATAGATTTTGATTTTCCAAATAATAAGAAAGAAAATATATATGTATATATTTATAATAAATATATAAAATTTGTACAAAATAAAAGAAATTTCACAAGCCATAACTGTTGTATAGACACAACTTTTTACGATTCAGTTTGAATATATTTTTATACGCTACTACTACTAGATGGCACGAAGGTATATACGTACATATATAAAATGAATCTCGCGAGTGCAACTTGCAGCAAGTGGCCGGATAATGCAATAATTTATTATTTCCATGCGAGCCCCGCGAGCGTTGTATGTATCACGATGAGTTAATATACACATGTATCTTTTTCTTCATTTGTATATACGTGTTACTATGTAACGGTCGTAAATAGCGTTCTGTAAATAGCTGCGTGATAGATTTTAACGGAGCTTTTGACGATGATATCTCGATATCCATTCCGTCGACTCGATGCTATTCGCATTTTGCTTATTTATCCGAGCGCTCTCGCTCGCACATTTGTAATGTACAATATTTTTATACTCGCTGCGACAAATAAGAAAAGAGATGATGGAAAAAATATCGGAGTAAAAGTTTCTTTCTTTCCACCTCCCTTTAAATCAAGCCGCTCTTTTATCTTCGTCCTATTTATATCCTGCCGTACAGATATTTTAAGAATTTTTAACTATAAATTCCCTTTAATTATGAATATATTTTGTAACAATCTTGCGAACGCTTATAATGTCAAACACGCATAACGAGCGTCTGCGAAACACACAGACATTCTCGGATTATAAATTAGGAAATTCACACGAAATGACGAGATTGGAGAAAAGAGGATACATTCGCGGTTACATGTGAGATGAGAGAACGAAAAAGGAGAAGAGAGTGGACGGAAAAGACTCGATAAATAATTTATCAAACTTTATCCGAGAGACGACGGCGGCAGCCTTAATGGAATTAGACGTGCCAGTGCAAATATTATTGCAAGCAACGGACCCGAACAGAGACCTCGCCCACCTCGCTTCATTGGTCGAAAGCCATGTCATTGTGTTCTGCCTGGACCAATCGTGTAAGATCGGATGGGATACTGGCTTTCCTCTCTCCGCTCTATCGTCACATCCAAGGATGTTGAAGCGCGAGAATGAGAAATTGCAAGATGGTTTTATAAGCGTTTTGCTCTCTGCCAACTCGATTACTTCATATCGATATCTAAATTATCCATCGAAAATTAATTAGACTCTAATGACAAATGTATTTCTCATATACATCTTAACTTTTAATAAATTTAATAAATTTTCTCTCTTAAAAGGCAAGAGTTTTTTTTTTGCTTTACACAAATTAGAAACTCCAAATTTTAATTTTTTATAAATCAGATATACATGTCCCATAATTCGCGGATCACCTCTCATGTGCATATAAAGCACGTTAAATTGAATAGGAAAGACCTCTACCGTTTTGTGATCTTCATGACAATTAATAAGAAATTAATTAAAAAAGGTCGGCCAATCTGTACTTTGCACAAGCGTGCAGCGAGAGGAAACTTCTTACTGTTATGCGGTTGCTTGGCGCGCGGTGAAGCGGTGGGAGGGGCGCTTTACAAAGACTATGTTCGACACGAGGCTCCAGCGTAGAGAGCGCCCCTCTCACCGCTTCGCCGCGCGCCAAGCAATCGCGTAACAGTAGGAAGTTTCTTCTGGTGATTCGCAAATTATGGGACATCCTGTATATATATGTATATATATGAATTCCAAAATCTTAATTTTTTAAAAAGCTAATCAATTTAGTTATATGCTCAGTGGGAAAAATAATTGAAAAGTTCAGATATAAAATTATACATGTGTGTTCGAGCCATTATATTTACGCGTTAAAACTCTGCACTTTGGAAATTTTTATCTCATTTTATTATTTTCATTAGCAGGTCAATGGGGGAATGAAGATGAAAAGTTGATCTCTAGCTGTAAAAACACAAAATTGTGTTGAACAAATTCTTGAATTAACGGAACTTGATATTATCAATCACTATCGATAAAGAACATTAAGATTATTACGTTAACAATAAGCGAATAACATCGGGTATACAAATCTCCATTTTGTATCGTAACGACATATTCGAGACACATGATGTGTATATGTAATGACAAGAGTACGAAAAACAATGCAGCGTATGTAACAGTGACATTAAACATTGAAACTCGTAAAAGCTGCTCGCTCCAGTATAATCGGCGTCTGGAGCCGCTGGAAGGATTTCCATCAACTTCGCAAGTTCGTAAATAAAACGTCATGTGCACGATGGGTCGCTATGTTTAGTTTAGGCGCGGTTTCTCAGATTTCCAGGATCACCCCGTGAGAGAAAGTTAGACAGATCTTTCATTACTGTTATGGCTCCGTGATCGCAACGCAACATGATCCTAATCCCATTTCCACAACGAGAAAATAAATTCTTTCGATTTTGATAATATATTATAAAAAGAATATATATACATATATGGAAAATACGATGAAAAAAGCGATAAACATTGAGTAACATTGCGTCTTATGACATTTATTCTGATTATACATCTAATTTAATTCTTAGTATAATTCGTAATGTAAAAAGATTTATTATGATTGCAATCTTTAAAATGTCGACCTCAGTTTAATTTCTTACAATTTATTCAAAATATCCCGTATTGTTAATCACAATCTTTATACATAAAAAATAATTACCTTCGCATCGTGACTAGAAGAGAAGAAGATGGGTTCGATGAGAGAAAAGAATCGCGCGGAAAAATGCAACAGTCGGAGATGCTGCCGAGACAAATATATGTTCTCTGTCTTTTCCTATTAAATTACCACAATCTCTGTCACTCCCTTCGTTTTCTTCAAGAATGATGAATCGCCCATCGTTAGTACCAGTGGAAGCGTGTGCTTTTCCATCATGTGTTGTGCTCCATTTGCATACATATATTTATATCTGAATAGGGCCAATCTCTCCCCTCCTTCTTCCGTGATGGCGCACTTATTCGTACACCACGACGGGTTTTATGCCGGTAGTAAACCGTTCCGCGCCGGATTATGGCACTCTCCTACGATGAACGTGGATAAATACTGTGCGGGGAACCACCGTGCCGGGGTTCCGGTGTGAGTCTCGCGGTGATAGAGCGACCACGTGGATAGAGAGAGGCGTCGCCGCGGATAGAAATAGAAACGCGTGAAAATCCATCGTGAGGGAAGTTGATGGCTGGACTTGTGTCTTGAGTAAATCGTCATCGGAAGAAACCATACAGAATAAAACAATGATTAATTTCTCTCTCATTGTCGTTCTAGAAAAATTGATAGTCACATTACAATTCATTTTTATGCTATACATGGTAAAGCCAAGATAAAAGATCTTTAATTGCTAGTGTGTGTGTGTGTGTGTGTGTGTGTGTGTGTGTGTGTGTGTGTGTGTGTGTGTATTATACATTCAGAATATATATCATTTATGTTCAGAAATAATTTATATAATTATTTAGATCTGTGGGGCTATAAACGATTGTAAAGAATTAAAATTCAAAGAAACGTATCAAAGTTCGAGCAGGCTTATCGTGCCAAATTCTCATGTAATTAATTGCTTATTCCTTTTAATACGAGAGATTTGCGGCCAGTTGCACAAAACAATCCAAGTTATGTAATTCCTGATATAATTAAGTTTCCGCGACTAATTGTTTCATTCTCGATGCGACAAGGCACGTCTTGTTAAATTGACAAATCAGGCCGTGCCGATTCTGGTCTCGATAAATCACTGTCGTGATACAAGCAATACTTTTAGCAGTCGGCGGACAGGGCGTCACACAACGTTTCTCTCTTTTCTCCCGAAACTCGAACAAGTATCAGCATCGCGACACGGACGCGACGCAACGCGCCGCTGGCAGCTCATTAAGCCGCGTAATGAGGTCGTCCCTACAGTTAATTATTTCGGAGACGGTTTTCGGGCTTTCGCTCCTCTTCTCTTTCTATCGTGAGACATCGTTTCGTCCCACCCACCGGAGAACGAGGGCGTAAAACGATTCTACGAACCATTCCGGCTCGCGATTGACGACACTCTAAATCACCCTCGCGGGAGAGTCATTTCGTTCATTTCCGGTATCGAACGGATGCATAAAAGCTAAAACAACTCTGACTTTCAATCGTAACAGAATTGGAAATTCGCCGGGCACAATGTATAGCGTCGATAAATCAAGTAAACGTCACCTAAAGCTGCATGCGCACGCAATAAAAATCTAAGAAAGAAAAACATCTTGTGTAATTCAATTCTTCAGTTAGGATGATATGCACGGATAACCATCATTTTTCTCTTGCTAAATTAAATAACTTTAGTTCATTTTTTTTCTCATTGTCAGTTTTAAAACCAATCGTTTCAATAAAAGTATATCAAATATGTGCGACATCCTGTCGCGGACACGTGCATCTTATTTACCCAGGATTCGAAGCGAGACCGAAAGTATCCTGGCGCCTCTCTCGATGATTTACACGTAAAGGGCGGGCGTTATGGACGCGGAAGGGTGTTGCCAGCAGCAGCGGAGGATGAGATTACAGATGCGGCTTCTCGATGGAGAGAAAAGCGGCTGGCTGCGGCGCAACTTCCTTATTATTCCGTGGTCGGATAAATTGCTGTTTGCTTCTTTTGCGGGATGTTTGCTCAGATTAAAACGGATTATATCAATGTGACGATGGAATAAGAAGCAACATCACGTCCCCGACATGTGGCCAGTTTGTTGTTGGTCTATAATAGAAGAAAACATGACAAAAGTTGAGATAAAAATGGAGCTCGGCAGATGTTACGTAAAATTTATAAAGTAAAATGAGACAACAAAAAGTAAATATATTAATATTAATATATAAATATAATTCTATTTTAAAGATTATATTAAAAATATAATCTTAAAAATATAGAATATGTACGATCGTGACATTTTCAGGTTTTATGAATCTGTCTAGAAATTGTCAGACTATATATATGTTTTAAATTTAGTTTAGAAAAATTATAAAAAATTACAGACACAAAGTTGCACAATTTGTTAATAAAGCCCGATATAAAAAAAGCAAGTACATTATAATATAATAGCCGTGATATAAAAGGCAAAAGTCTAATTTAAACACAAAAGAGTTAACCAAAGATTAATATACACACGATCGCATATACAACCGCGAGACTCTGAAAGAGTTAATATAAACATATACAGCTACTATATAACGCGGAGAAAGAGAAAATTTACCGTACCCCGATTTATCTGCGGTGCGTAAGAAGGAATAAACACGACATCGGCAAGAAGACGCGTGTTCGGTTCACAGGATATGTCCTTCCTCCCGAGCGCACTTGGACAACGAAGCAATTCAACGCGCAAGATTTCCAACAGTTTACCGAAATGGTAAACTGCGCGCCACGATAAGAGAATGCTTGCTGTTTCTTTATTTGAACTCTCTCTCTCGAAACGAGTTAAAGTAATTTATCTCATTCTTTTGTCTCTTTGATACGCAAAATCTAATGATTCGTATTTTATCCAATATCTTAGTTGATTATTAATAGATATGTGATCGCTTCTTTATTGCAAAGAGAGAGAGAGAGAGAGAGAGAGAAAGAGCGGCAGAGAAAATCGTGTTTTCTCTCATTCTCCGTTTATTTACAATTTCTATATTATTGTGATATAGGACTCATCTACATTATTATTTTAAGATTACTGCGCTACATAAAATTTTTGCTTACAATGATACATAATGATCATTATGAAATAAATTCTACAGAATCAATGGTTTTAATTGGACGTTGTATCTTTTTTCATCTCTTAATTTCCAACATATTTTTTATTTTTTTACTTTTGTTTATCTCCTAAACTTATAATTCAAAATATCTGTGCACTAAACTCGAAAACTATAAATATCTTAATATCGAGACAAACAATACCTGTTTTATCTATAGTTTTCCACAATAGAATATTAATTATTTGAAATACATATTTTATGCATTTTTTTAAATGTGAAATATATATAAATGAGTAAAGCTGGATGTTGACAAAGGATTGAACGGATGTTGGATAAATCTTCAATGAAACAATTTTGAAACATTTTCTCAGATAAGTAAACTATATTCCACACGCTTATGTGCTTAGCAATAATAATAACATGTTATATTTACATTTTGTCACAACTATGTTATAATTACAATATCTACCACATGTTTATACATTTGATGGTAGAATATATATAAGCATACATTGTAATTATTTTATCACTGTTGGAAGATTAAACAATAAAATTCAAGATTGTGGCTCGTAGAAATAAATGACACACACAAACCGATAAATATACAAAAATTAATTATGGTTTTACTTTGAATACAGTTAAATTATAATTTAACATTTATCCAAAGGTTACGAAAAATTCTATTCCTTCTTTCTCAATATTATATAAATAATAATTATGGAAGAGCG
>NW_021849240.1:140501-158325 GCF_003651465.1 Formica exsecta
AAGAGCGTGAATTTACCTGCACACATTGTAAATATTTTCTTTGTGCCAATGAAGGAAGAAATGTTGGAAATATTTAAATGGAAAAAATTCGTGGAAAAAAAAAAAAAAAAGTCCCATGAGCCATTTAAAGAGAATATATAAATAAGAAATATATTAACCCTTTCACGCTACAGCGTGCTTGAGACTAAAAGCGTTTGCTATGTATGGTATGAAACAATTACTATTATATGCTAGTGATTTATGAAATGCTCTACCACCCTGCGATGCAAAAGATGTTAGCAACACAACACTAGTATTTATTTTGATTTTATAAAATTGATGCATCAAATGTATCAAATACTTCAAAATAATAAATTGTTGTGAAAATTTGCTCATAATATCTTTAAAAAACTTGCCACGTTACCATATAGATTAGATAGTTAAGATACGTATTATCGGACATCAAATCATTTCACAATCAAATGTTTTAGGCATTTCAGTGTTGTCTAATTTTCAATTGTTAATAATTGACATCTTATTTGCAAAAATAAATGTAATAAAAAGACATATATGTATATATACATATACCATTCGTAGCGAAAAGATTAATCAAACCATTTTTTTTTTAAAGAAAGTCTCGAGGTAATTACTAATGATTCAATGAATATAATTACATTCGCGGCAGATTTATCTTTATGTTATGTTAATATCGAGATTATTTCTATATGACGTGCTTCTTTGTTCTTACAATATCTATTTACAAATAAACTTGTTAAATTAATGGAATAAGTCAGGCTATCAAGCATAATCTGATTTAATTACATTTTTAGACTTACTCTCATTGGCACATTGTAGAGTGCGATAAATTTGTGCATTTCTATCCAAGAGATTCTCTGTTAACAGGATTAAGTAGATGTATTGTGTAAAATGTGTATCTCTCTCTTTGGATATATTTTGACTCTACGTAATCTTAAAAGTGTAGAAAATTCAATGAAAGGAAGAATGTTGCAGCACCATAAGCGAAGAAACTTAGTTTCTCTAATTACATTGCTAGAAGAGTGCAAATCTGATATAAAAAAGGCGGGAAGCCACTGCGATTAAATTGTTTCATCTGTTACACATCTCTTTCAATTGAATTAAGAGAGGTTACGATGACTCTTCCTCATTGATAAATAGCTGGATAGCATTCGGATTACAATACAGCTTGTATGTTACAATCAACTTGATATAAAAATCTATCAAACTATTCAAAGGTTTCACGCTGGCAAAAGTTCTCCGAACCGTGCAAAACCAAATGCTGCACAGATTCGAAAGATAGATCAACAGGCAAATATGGGAGCCTAGCATCTTCTTTTTATGTTCTTCGTCGCGTTTCAAAATGTACACACATGATCGTCATGGCTCTCCCATTTTGTGCTCGTTGTGATTTGAAATTCAGATTCCGATTTATTCCATAGCTATGCTCCTCAATACATATTTCACTGTGTATGCGAATGCTGCAAAGCCGATGATAACGACGAGATTGGCCAGTGCGCTATGTAATGGGCTTTGTTCTCTCTGCAACTGGTCTCGTATCAAGGAAGAGACCTCGGATGCGGTGGACTGATGCCTCGCTTGTTTCTCAAGCTCTTTTCGACGCTCCAGCTCAGTTTTGATCGCCTGCGATATTATCATACGTAATCTCGCATTAGATAAAAATATTCTAATTTCAGTAATGACATATTGATATAATAGTTTAGGTACACGTTTTATAGTATACGACAAAATACCTCGACAGTTTCTGGAAATAGTTCGCAAAACATTTTGTCCCTCAGATTGTATTCTAAACTCTGTGCAGCTAGCTGTCTCTTCTCATAATCTGTTGTATTAATGCTACCAAGTGTAGGACTTTTCTCAATCTGTATAAATACAATATCATTAAGCCTACAAGAGCATTTTTCAACAATATTTTTGAAGTTATATCTAGATACCTAGATATGGAGGGGGGGGGGAGGGAAGTTATTTACCATAAAACTAAGCAATCCTGTAAGAATAGTAGATACACTCCACGCTGGATTCCATGTATCAGGGTGAAAATCGGAAATGGAAAGACATAATCTTGTGTTGACTTTAAATCGACCATTTGGAGTGGTCATATAAATACTAGGTGGTTGGAATGGAAACTCTCCTGGAAATATGAGTTTTCCATGATAGAAACCACCCTCGTATGGAGTCTTTTCTGGTCCTATGACTACATAGTGCCTAAAACAAGTAGTTTTGTATTAATCATTCTGTATTCGAAACCAACCAAATAATCAGTTCAAACAGAATATCGATAAAACACTTGCCATTCTAATATATTCGAAGGCACTGGTTCCGCAAGAACGTACGGTACTGGATCCTTTTTGAGTCGCAAATAATCCTGTTTCAATCTGGCCGTCGCACTGTTGGTTTTTCTATTCATCCTTACCATAGAGCCTAGTGTTACCTCCGAACGGACGTTATCTCCCAGTTTTTTATACTCGTCGCGATTCTATATTTCTCGCCCAGCTTATCAAATATCTTCACAGCTCGCACTTAATTCGTTTTGCAATATTTACAAATCCGACAATGTATTTCACAAGTTGACTTTTTCGTCGCCGTCTCAGCACTGTCGAATCGCGAAATATTTGCGCATTGCAAATTTCAGGTGGGAACAGCTACCACGACAATTTTTGGCGGGATTTATTCGCGAAGTTGACGACAAAATTATCGAGATTTTGACGATTTTGCAGACGTCGCGTGAAATAGGTTATGTTACGTAGGATGACGAGGACAAACGCGCAACAAGACGATGAAGAAACCCCGTTCTTGGAGCTGCTCGGATTGGAAGATGCTAGACGAGAAATGTGTTTCGGTGGGATCTTACAATCATCGGTGATCCACGTAATTTGACAGCTGCGAGCTGTCGCGCGACAATGGAAAGCATATGATGAAGTTCACCGCACCGGAGACCGGACTCCAATAAATTCGTCCGCTTGCGCGCAGTGTTGCCACATTGGCGGGAAAAAATAATATTTCGAATAAATTTGTAAATCAAAAATCACTTTGCAATAAATTATCTATGTCACTGACGAGATATCATTAAAGATCGATGGTCTTATGAGATTTACTGTGACTGAAAGAAAAACTCGCTGCGCCTTATTTTAGTTCATCCAGTTATTGTTTTATTATCGAAAATGTATAGATCTTTTATGTAACTGCTTTAAGAATAAAATACACATTTTATTGTAAAATGACTGTTTTATTATCGACAATGCAAAAATTTACTTATCTATAGTAGTGCGTGGCGAGTTTTTTTTTCCAATAAAACCATTGGTCTTTAATGATATCTCATTGGTGTTTTCGATAATAAAACAATAACTGGATGAACTAAAATAACCGTATGAATTAAATAATTCGTGTAATTATCTTCGATGAAATCAAAACGGCCGGTAATGTTAACATCCTTCAATTACCTCCGGGCTCACCGGGCCCACTTGATAGTCACAAAAATTTACCCAGGGCTGACGGTCTTTAATAGTACATAGGTCTTTAATAGTACATAGTAATAGTACAATAGGACATTTATGTACTTTTTTCCAAGAAAAAGAAAAATTGTTAGTAAATACAGAGAAAATGCAATTGAGAGATGATATTTTTAGACCAATATGAGCCTTCAAACACTGATGTTTATGCGATATTGCAGTGCATCTCAAGATCATTTTGATCTACAACAAAATTTCTAAGTATATAATTTGTTGTTCCTAATCTAATCTTTCCTTGCATATGTCAAACAATAAAAATTAATAATTCTGTTTATGTTAACATATATACTATAGCTATTACATAAGTTAATCAGAATTTGTTGACTCTCAGCAAACAACATATAATATACACAGAACGTTTTATACTGAAGTAAAATATTTTCTGTTCAAGTATTTTATGCTTAAAAAAAAATCGACTCGTAAAATATGTCGGAATTGTAAGTATATATTGCGAAACTGATTAAGTGCGAGCCGTGAAGAGTGAACCCATATTACTTTGAGTTTTTAGTTTTTATTTGTATATATACAGAAAGACTTACCAATTATTAAAACGCTAAATATTTGAAACTTTTAAAAAAAGGTCACTCTTTAAAATCCTTAATCAATAAAAGAATACAAATATTATACATATTTTTGACAAAATAAATGCAGACAAATTAAACTATCATGAAATTAAAAAGTTCGAGGAATTTTAGAAATTTTACGAAGATTGTATTTTTCGCCCTTTGAAAATAGCGCGGATGCATTAGTTTGTTCAATATTTTGTTGATGTTTAGCCAAATACAAAAAAAAAAAAAAAAAAAAAAAAAAACAAATGTCCGCGAATTGTTTTTCTAGCCGCCAATATCGCGAGCCTGGCGTATTATTGAAACGGCGACGTGCATTAGACCTTTTCACGGTGCAGCGACTTCAGGCAAAGCTTTTAGCTCGCCGGGCTGATTTACGAAATGGCAGAAGGCTCTTCTAACAACGCTCGCTCGTCTCGCGGTTGGCCGGCGGCGTTGTTCACGACCGATGCAGCAACGGGGCTCTCGCCGCGACTACTCAAACTAATTATGATTAAATATATAAATGATGCAAACAAATTATATTCTTTCACTACTGGCATACGTTCCCTCGTTGATATTTTCATTATTCTTTTATGTTCAAAAATTGTAAACACTCTTGTGTCACATACATACAACTCAAAAATTATATGCCAAATAAATTGAGCGTACAATATCTTCCGTGACAGATATTATAAATGTCCAAGGTTAGATATTTATGTCATCAACTACTTATCTTTTACACATATGTTTTTCTTATAGGTAACTATCAAACGTTTTTAGCACTCTTTAAGCACTGATGTATAAAAATTGCTGTGCACCTGATAACGGCAATGACTCATTATGTCCACAACTCAAATAATCATAAAAATACTAGTTTGTGATTTTTTAGGAGAGGGCAGAACAGGATGAAAATCGGTGTCTGGCAAAATATAGAAAATTCAGCTCATTCATCTGGACTCATCAAGTCTCTTCTCTTTCCGATGTTCCAATTCAGTTTTGATTGCCTACAATATATTCGATAATAAATCATAATTCATAAAGGAAAATTCAATAATATACTTATATACTATATAGTCTGTATATATAGTTTGTGTGTTTGTTTTACAATACAATAGAGTAATACCTCAACAGTTTCTGGAAAGAGCTCGCAAAACAATTTGTCCTTGAGATTGTACTCTAAACTCTGCATTGCTAGCTGTCTCTTTTCATAGTCTGTTGTATTTATGCTACCGAGTGTAGGAGTTTTTTCCATCTGTAAACACACAAAATCTTTATTTGATATAAAGCTCTTTTAAATATTTCTGCAGAAAGAAATTTATACCATGAAACTAAGCAAGCCAGTGAGAATAGTAGATACATTCCATGCTGGATTCCATGTTTCTGGATGATAATCAGAAATAGACAAGCACAGTCTTGCATTGATACAAAATCGACCGTTTGGTGTGGACATATAAATGCTAGGTGGTTTAAATGGAAACTCCTCTGGAAATAGAATTTTCCCGTGATAATATCCACCTTCGTACGGAGTGCTTTCTGGTCCCCTAACCACATAGTGCCTGAAACCAATAGCATCTATATTAAGCTGCTCATGCTAAAAATTATGTGTGCTTGTTTAAACAAAATATCTCTTACCATTCTAACAAATTGGTAGGCACTGGTTCCGCAAGAATATACGGTACTGGATCCATCTTGAGATGCAGATAATCCTGTCTCAATCTAGGTATCGCACTGTTGCTTTCTTTGTCCATCCTGTATAGAATAGCCTATAGCCCAATGTTACCTCCAAACAGACAATACCCAATCTCTTACACTCGTTTTAGCATATATTCTTTGGCCAGTGTATCAGCTATGATGATCTTTCCGGAATTTATCCGCTGCTGAGTTAACGATAGTCATCGAAACGTCTCGACGTATACGAGGTTGACGTTGGATTCGAGGTAAAAGTCGCAGAATGATATAGGTTATGTTGTCCGCAACGAGAATAAACATGCGATCGCGCAGAGGTTGAAACGAATCCGAGCCACGAGCCACGATTCGTAGCCGTTCGGTTTGAAGGAGGGCCAGACGATGAAACGAATGATGCGCCTCGATTAAAAGTGATCGCCGATGAGGCGAAATTTGCCAGCGGCAAGCTATCACGCGAGAATGTAAAGAGCATGTCTTGACTCTTGACTAGTCTTGACTTGACCAAGTCTGCCCGATTCCCGATATCCCGATTGGTCCAACTAATTCAATATAATGCTCCGATCATCTGTTGATGCCAAATGCCAATTCGAATGCTCTTACGTAACGCAACAATACATACCAATCACGAGTTGTTCTCAGATGTTCTCGTACAATGAATAGAACTTAAGATCCGTGACTGTCTCCGCCTCTCACCGTCATCACCAGTCATCACCGTCATCGGCGTCATCGGCGTCATCGGGAGACGGGAGACGGGAGACAGGGAGAGTGGATTACACGACAACCCTCTGTGCCCTGTGCGATTGTTGACATTTTTGTTTCAAATGTCAATGTAAGTCCAAGTGGTTGATACTGTCTCCTATTACGAATAATTTTTTCATCAACGCTTCGATTTGCGAGATCGTCGATTGGTAGTCACTACTATACTCGTATCTGATATTATGAGCTCGTCAATATCCATGAGCAATGCTGGATCACCGACCACTGCCACTGGTATGGAGACAGTGGTCGCAGTTGCATTGGGTGCATTAGCTGCGGTCTTCCTTGGTGCACTCTTGGTACTCTTGGTTATCTGTCGCAGGCAGCGTTGCTACTATGTGAGTTTGATAAACGTCCTAGAGTCGGGAATATTAAACTGTCCTAGGAAGGAATGCCATAATATTACTCATTTTCAGAATCAAAAGGACTCTGCGGAATTAAGTTCCGATCTACTCGAAGGAGAGAACATCACTGGCTTGGGACTGGATGTATGGGAGAGCGAAGAGTGGCTGGCAGGTGCTGAAAGGTGCGAATAAAGTTATAAACAGTGAAGAAACATTATATTTTGTAAAATAATACGATCAATAGATAAAATCATATTTACATTAGTTTATTTTTATTCAAATTTATATTAGGTTTCTGACATCTTCATAAAATTAAGCTAATTTATGCTATAAAATTTATCAAGATGGATTGTTTACATTTCTTATTTTCTTACAGTGTTGATTAATTTTGTGAAAATTTAAATGTTTAAACACAATTTATTAGAAAGATGATATTATTGCATTTTAGATGGGTAGATGATGCTACTGGCTTGGCTCCACCTTGTATAGCAGTGCTTCGTTCTTGCCATGCTCTTGCAGCCAGTCTTACCACTATTGCTGGAACTGTCAATAGTAACACTGTCCCACTGGAAATAGTAGATGTACGTGCAAGTATTGTATATTATTTTTCTGTGCCGCTTCTATCAGATTATATTGCATTTTATCCTTACTCAGGTTGCCCGACGTATACCGCCTCGTGTAGACGATGTTGTCCGCAGTCTGTATCCACCATTGGATGCCAGGCTGCTAGAGGCCAGAGTGGCAGCTCTGGTATTGGCTGTGACTCACTTGGCGTTAGTAACCAAGCATGGCGTACCAAAGAGTCAAGTCAGGAAATTAGCATTCATTGATCAAGCCTTAAACGACATGGACACGCATCTGTTGGTCTTGAGAAATGCAGCATTAGCTCAAGAAGTTGCTTGCTCCATCCCAGCCTCTACGCCAGTTTGAGTGTATATCTCTTTCACAGTGGAATCAAATCTTTCTTTCGCACAGAATTGGTAATTTCCAGTTATCTATCTTTTTCTTTGATATCTATTTTTATCTTTCCATGGCTTTGGGTTAATTGTCGTCGTCACGCGGTAGCAACGAAAGTTATACATAATGTAATAATACAATTGCTAGATTCACAAATGTAGTGTATACATTAAAGGATTATATATAGGAACGTTTCGGGCGACAAATACATAAATATAGATCATCGTTGATCTCAAAGTATAAAACTGAAATTAATAGAAGTTCATATTTACTGACGAAAATTCATCAGTGTTTTATATCGAAAGTATCATAAAGAATATATTTTAATATCGTTTAAAACGCGATTTACTAAGAATCGATATTTTGCAATATGCAGAAATATATGTGGAAACAATGTGTCTTCCATATGTTATATTATCATATATAGTTATTTATATACGTATACAGATAAAAATGTATTTTAGGACTATATAATCGATCGTACCTGCGTATGTTTGTACATGTTACAATATTTTATATTCTTGAAGAGAATCAAATTATTTTATAGACTGATAAGAATTTTTAATAAAGAATTTAATCATAAAAGAAATCACTGGTTTCTTTCGTCTTTTTTTTTTTTCTACTTTCATGTCATAGTTCAAGATATATTTATTATCATTAATCAATCGTCAGTAATTTATTTAGATTCAATTTGTAATATACACGGACATTTTCGGATTTCTAGATTTCTAGTGTGTCGCGAATAATGCGCCGCAACCGTTTGTGGGTTGTCAAATAGATCCACAATTTCGACTTAATATTTTAATAAATTAACTAACAATAAGTAATCTGACCGATCATCACTGAAACGTTATGGATTAGCGTATACTCAGTGATAATTAGTATGTTACGATTTTTCGCAAAAAGATTTCTATAAATGGAGGCATAGTGCATTGGAAAAAGAGAGAAATACGGCAAATCGTGCAAACTCCTATTATTTGCCCCGATTTGCCAAATCCTTTTGTCTCTTTTGGTTATCTGAGAGGACTTTGTCTTTGAGGTGTTCTTTATAATCTAAAATGTTACCGCTCCATTTTGTAACTGCGCCATTTTCACACACCCAGATTTCTTCAGCAACCTACAAATTGAGCATAGAAAATATACATCGGATTAAAATAGAGCTACAGAAAAATGTACATACTTGATTAATCAATCTGAAGTCATGCGAAACGAGGACCATGCCGCCGTCAAAGTCGTTAATGGCGTCGGCGAGCGCATCGATCGTTTCCATATCCAAATGATTAGTAGGTTCATCGAGCAGCAACAGATGAGGTACTTGCCAAGCCAACCAGGCGAATACAACTCGACAACGTTGACCGTCCGACAGTTGACGAATAGGACAAATCTATAAAATAAATAAAATATAATATATATTCAAGTGCCGTTTCTGAAACAAATCACTTTGATAAATTTTGATATACCTGTTGACGTCCGGTTAGACCATAGCGACCAATAATCTTTCTCATTTCCTCGCGCTCTTTGACTTCAGGGAAAGCTTTCATCATGTAATCAAGAGGCGACATATCCAAATCCAGCAGTTCGTGCAAGTGTTGATGGTATCTGCCGATTCGGAGATGACTATTTTTGCGAATCATTCCGCTTGTTGGCACTAACTGCAATATAACATTACTTTGTTAAGAAAAAAGTATCGAGTGCAGAGGCATTAATAAATAAAACGTATATTTATTGGTACATACATCGCCATACAACAGCTTCAGCAGCGTACTTTTTCCTGCTCCATTTGGTCCAACCAATGCGAGTCTAGTATCCAAATCGATTCCAAATTCCAGATTCTTGTAAATCCAAGGCGCATCCTCGTTGTAGCGGAAACTGACATTCTGAACCATGATAACCGGCGGCGGAATCTTTCCACATGAAGGAAAATAAAAGTTTAGCACTTTGTCATTGACAACTTTTTCTGTCAGACCTTGAGCCACCATTTTTGCTAGAGTCTTTTCTTTCGATTGGGCCTGTCGAGCTAATTTCGCAGAACCATGACCAAACCGTGCAATATAGTTCTTCATATGCGCGATCTGATCTTGTTCCCAATTGTATTGCTTTGCTTGATTTTCAAGTAACTCCATTCTAAAGGAAAGCATTGATGTAATTAAAGAATCAGCGACATATAAGATATGGAAGCATTTTGTCGCTTGCAACTTACCTTGTTTTAATAAATGCCTCATAATTACCAGTGTAGTATTTCAATTGCTTTTTATTCACATGAATAATATTACTGCAAATTCCATTGAGAAAATCTTGAGAATGAGAGATTATAACGAGAATTCGTTTATAGGTTTTTAGTTCTTCCTCCAGCCATACACAAGCATCCAGATCAAGATGATTGGTTGGTTCATCGAGTAACAATAGATGCGGTTTTACATAAAGTGCTCTGTAAAAGAAATGCCAAAAAAATGCTGCAAAATCTAAATATAACACATATATCAATGGTGTTTTTGTATACGCAAACCATATATATGTGTGTGTATGTATGTATACATGTGTACGTAAAGTTTTCATATACCTAGCAAGAGCTATACGCATTCTCCAACCTCCTGAGAAATCTTTGGTAGGCGTTTTTTGCATTTTCGCAGTAAAACCCAAACCATGTAAAATATGGGCAGCACGAGCTTCCGCCGTGTCGGCAGCCATATCTTCTAATCTCTCATACACATCCATGAGTTGTTCCTATATTTTGTGCGTAAAACAATTGTTTTTTTTTTTTTTGATAAAAGTTTTTAGATTATGGCAAATATCAATGTAAATAATTTGTACCAAACCTGAGCATCTTCTTCGTTGCAATCTATTAACTCTTCAGCAAGCTTCTCTAATCGTATACGCTCCTCGTCAACCTCCATCACACATTCCAGAGCTGTTTTATTGCTTGCAGGCATTTCTCTAGTCAAATGAAAAATATCTATTTGCTGTGGGATAGGAACTTCACGGTTTCCTAGCACTGCTAGCAATGTAGATTTTCCAGAACCATTTAGACCTAATAAACCATAACGTCTGCCGCAATTCAATTCCAACATGGTGTCTTGCAGCAGTTCACAGCCATGGAAAGTAATAGAAAAGTTAGATATCTTTATGTCTCGACTGCGCGGATGCGAAGCCAATGATCCGGTACACGAACGTGCTTCTGCATTGAGTCTGGCATCTGCCTCCAATTTCAGACATAACGCCTCTGCAAATATACATTATGCAAACATGTGTATGCTAACACAAATATTTGATGAAATAAACATAGGTAGTTGCAAATAATTTTGTAGATAACTATTTTATAGAGTTATATAAAGTTTTGTGAACAGATTGATTATAAGTCTAGAATAATACAATAAAGTACAATAACAAATAATATAAGTACCTATTATAAAGATTAAATATATCGAGGTAATACCATATTAAAATGTAGAATTTTTAAAAATATGTGTGTTTAAAAATTGAATTATCCTACATTATAGATTATTTCAAATTTATTTCTCTTGTCATGCGTATGACAGTATTTTAAATAATTTTCAGAATGTTTTCAAACTAAAAGTATTGAAATTATTCTTAATTACAATTCATACTAAAGAGAAAGTAAAATGCCAAACTAAATATAAATTTTGTAAATATTTAAAAAAGCAAAAAGAATACATCACTTTGTGAAAACATTTACGAATAACATTTAAGAATAATTTGTATTTTAATTTTTCAAATATTTTGCTTAAAAAATTGTATTAATAACATTAAAAATCTTTAAAGCATTGTATTAATAAGATTAAAAATTAAACATCGAAAATAACTAAAAAATGACTCAAGTATGAGAGCTCATTGATATTCTCTAAAGAAGAGATAAAAAATAGCATAATCTTACACCTACCTTCGGCGCTAATAGCCGTGCCGTTGGTTCCATTCTGCAAATCTCCCAACGTCGGATTCTGATCCTTATTATCGTCGGCAATTTTCGTCTGATTGTTACTCTGTGACGGTTTCTTCCCGGACTGCCTCGCCTTCGCGGCCTCCTTCTTCTTTTGCTGCTGTTTCTTCTTCGCGTCGGACGGCATTGCCTTCCTCTTTCACCTGTAATTTTACCCAGTCGTTACAGCTCACGAGCGAAAGAACTCGGTGAGACGGCCTATTGGCAATCGCGGCGTTTTCGCCGCGTTACGTAAGACGTAGGTTAGGCGCTTTTTCGCGAGCACGTGTCAAAAAGAAACACCGCGGACGAGAATTGACGAGAATGCGAAAATGCTCAACGTTATGTCGCATCGCCGTAAACGGTCCCAAGGAGAGTGGCGAGCCGTTACGAGAGAGGGCTCGGAAAACTCACCTCCAGTGGACAAAAGAAACCAGATATCGTTCGCCAATCCGTCACGGAAACTCGTGATAACGAGACGCTTCGTAAATTATCACACGTATGATTTTTCTCGGCGATTCTGATCGCGTAAAACACCCCAAAATATTATCCTTTGTGCGCCAAAAATCGAACGTGCCGTGCGACAGGCTAACACACGTGCATTTAATGATGGAGGCAACCAACCGTCAAAGTGACACCGTGCTTGTCGCATCAATGCACAGATGGCGCCGCATGTATCGTTTCGGACGGCCGAGCTTATCATATCGACAATACAGATGGCGCCGCATGTATCGTTTCGGACGGCCGAGCTTATCATATCGACAATACAGATGGCGCCGCGTGTACCGTTTGCCACTCGACAGATCCTACTCGCGACTGTGGGCTGTGGGCCAGTGTGTGGGCATGCTGAAATATTATTAAAGACTCCTGATAATGTAACAGAAGAAATTTCTCGTACATTTACGTCATCTGGGCAATTATTACGACTAGAGTCAAAAGCATTATTAAATCAAGGTGAGTACATATTGTATAGGTGATAAGAAAAGAAAACAGGATTATTCGAGAAAAGGAAAGTAGTCAAAATACTACATATATGTCTATGTTAGAAATATCAAAATATAAATAAAAAAGTGTGTAAATTGTGAAATTAGTGAAGAAGTGTAATTTAAAATGTTTTTACATATACAATATACATATCTATATTGTTAAATTTTGTTTTTAAATGCTTTCAAAAATGTACTAGAAAGTAACACGTTACTTTCCTTATTTATAGATCTTCATTGTACATTGTTATAATTCATTGTAAATCAACAATTACAAATATCGAATACAATTTATTTAATAATTTCAAATTAAATTTAACTTTTATTATAATTACTTTTACCGATCGCATTAGAGATTGTATGTTCATTCATGAATACTGTAAATTTTAATTATCATACATATCACACGTAGCGTGATGCGTTTCATTTCTTCTTTGGTTTATCGAACGGTTCTGGATTTTCCCGATTTGTGAAGCTGTGAAGCCGGTCAAGGTGTATTCTTTCCGATGAATGAACGAATGGATAAACGGTAGGGGGTGGTAAAAGAAGACACAGACTTGCGCCCCCGCGGCAGGTCCGAAGTCCGTGTGGTCGCTGGTGGTGTGGTGGAAGGGCCGCGAGTGGGGGTGGTTCGGGCTTAATTGCCCCGCATCACAGAACGTAGTATTCCCGTAGTACGTGCTGATGGAAGGGAGAAGGGGGAAGGAGGAAGGGGATGGAAAAAGGGGGAGAGCGAGCGTATCGGCGTTTGTACGTAAGCCGCACGTCCAGATCGACGTAATGCGTACGCGGCCGACCAGTGACGTATCTGTTCCACTGCGCGTCGCGGGCAGATCTTGACGATGGTGGATTGAAATCCGCGAGAGATACGATACGATCATAATCTAATCGCTTGAATAAAAATTGAGGAGGGAAAATTGCAAACACGGAGAAGCATTATGTACTTGATGTATCAGTAACGTTAATTATTCACATGATTAAATAAAAAAATAATTCATAAAAGATAGTCGAACATATAATATATCTCAGGTATGAAAGTTTTTTTCAATCTCTCTCAGTGAAAATTATATAAGAACGTCTCTTAGTTTTTATAGATTTCCGAAGAAATCTTCGATACATTACTGCGCCTGTGCATTTCGTGCGTAGATGGTCAAGTGTATGTGACATCCATGTGCACGCGGCAACGCTCGCGTGTCAACCATCGTAACCTTTAGTGTACATCGGGGGTTTCGAAGTGGACGAGGTTGTGAGTGGAAGAAAGGGGTTGAAAAAGGTGTGAATGCTGCCCGCCGTTCATTCAAATGTCGTCCAATCGCAGCACCGTACGCTAGAGTTGCGTTAATCTTTTTTTGTAGCATTTGTATTAATGGTGAATAACTCGTGAATAATCATCTTTTTTTAAACAGTTTTAGAATAATTACTTTAAATTTCGCAACTAAAAGTCGAAGCTATGAATAGAATCGAAATGATAAAAAATTTAAATTAATTTGTATAAGTAACAATGTCTAACAAAAAAAGGTGATATTTTTACTTACATAATTTTCATACTCAAGTAACTATCTCGTATTAACAATAAATATATAGATATAGATTTCGACATACAATGTATAACGTAATTATCTAATAAAATCGCTGCATTAAATTATTAATAGATCAAAATTTGCAATCTATGACATTTCCTATTTTGCCGTTTTCACAAGATGATTGATGTGTCGCGAGAGTTCGGTGGGTTTAATTAATCATCGATTATGCTTGAAAATTTAATCCGTTTCGTTTTAAAATTTATGAGCTGACAATCGGATAAGTACTTCCTTACCTAGGCTAAGAATCAATGTGACATCTTCCATACCGACAAGTGTTTTTGACGCGAGGTGATCGCCCCAATCGATCCCGGACTTGAATAACCGAATCGGAAGTAGGACATTTAGGATTGTCGGTAATGACAAAACAGCCACTAATTTAGATCTAGTCCTTTTGAATTGTCGATCACTTTTAAGAGGGGTTACTTATTAACTCCTCAAATGTAATATGTGCACTGTAAATAAGAGATTATTTTTTCCTACAACATTATAGAAAGAAACACATGCTAATGCAGTGGTAGAGAGAAATATAAACACAAATAGTTAAAAAAGCAATCTATCAATTCATTAATTATTTCTTTCGCTAAAAGTTACTTTCAATTATAAAACATTTTTAATTTTGGAATTGAAATAATTATTTGTTTGATTATTATGAGAAATCATTGTTTAAAGTAAAAACTGAGATGCCTTCGCAACAATAAAAAAGTTGATTAATTCTTTTACCCTGTTAATCGGTGATAAATGATTTGGATGTAATGAGTCGCGAAAACACAAACAAATTCATCAACTTGTCGATTCAAATAAACAAATCATTGTTAAATCATTGTTTCGCGAAAACACAAACAAATTCATCAACTTGTCGATTCAAATAAACTAACAATCTCGCAAATATAAGCCGGTCATTCGCTCAATGACTGTGTTATATCGCTCTCTCTATATATATTCATCGATTATATAATGATATAACATACTGAAGTATCATTGAAATCAATTTATGATTATTGGGTACGATATTAGTGCGAAACAATAGTAAAGATTTAAATTAAGTGTTTTAAGCGATTAATTACAACAATCACGGTAAATATGTCTTTTACTATAATAATAAGCTATTACAAAGTACAACTATTATAAAGAATCGATATAATATTCGTCAGATGTGTTTCGCACGCATAAATCTGTAAAATTCACAACTATATATTAATATTTCAAAGAAATATATATATATATATAAATGTATAATATTTTTGTAACTTGTTAAATATACAATATTGCTATAGGGAGAGCAGAATAATAAAACACACATCTCGCTAAATAAAACTCATAAATATCCTTATAAATATCTTTTTTTTTTTTTGGATATATATAATGAAGAAAAAGGACATAGAAAATTTTTTATCAGTCTCATAAAAACATGGCTGTAAATTACGAATTTTGTTCATTCTTCCGAATCGCTAGTATTGCTTTTTGCGACAAGTAATTCTTAATGAAAATGTACTCCTTTATGTTACAACTTCTCGTGAAAGTTTGAATTTTAAGCGCTAGTCAAAAAGAGATGTCAGTTCTGATGAAAACTTTGAACACCGCGCCCCGTCGGATCTGTTCGGCAGCCTTTAAAGTTTCTTTAAGCATCCACCTTAGTAGTGGACTTGTTAAGATGTTCCTGTAATCAGTATGCAATAATCGACGCCGCACCATAACGCCGTTTCTCGAGGAAAATGACGAAAATTTTAAGTTGCCCTGCGTGGAGGTAATACAGTGTTTCATCGCTTTACCGTATATCAAATTTCCTTCCCTCTCCTTTTGTTATGCAATGTAGAGAAAATGTAAAATATACATAAAGACAGAGAATTTTATATGATTCGCATCGGGATACAATTCTCTTCGAGTGATAAAAATTCATAATTTTTTTCTCGATTATCATTCTTCTTTAACATCTCAAGAATCTACAATTCTATCTCTAAAGTGTAAAGAATGTTTACCCTTTTCCCTTTTTGCGGATAAAGAGCAAAATCTCATCGCAACATTATATCAAATAAATCGCGAGAACATGTAATCTTATAAGATTTATACGCAGTTTTCATCGAGATATAGGAGATTTTTCGGGAAAAAATAAATTCTCCGGCGAGGAAATTGGGAACTAAGGGTACGCGAGATCGATAGTTTTCGGCACAATTCGCGATCGAAGGCGTCTGGTTGGCAAAGATGAAAAACGGTCGACGCTTCGCATTATATCTATACGGTGTCGTCGTCGTTGTCGTCGTCGTCGTTGTCGTCGTTGTCGTTGTCGTCGTCGTCGTCGTCAGCCCTGCTCCTCGCACCCTCGTCGTCTTTATCGCTCGCTTGCGCGCTTGCGTGCGTGTCGCAGCTCTCGACATGTCCGCGCGACGGCGGCCGAACGTATAGTCGTGGTTATACAGCGGGGCGCGTTGCACTCCGCGAGAGGGTAGTCCTCAGTTCTCTGACGTAAGGGCAGCTCGCAATTCCCGCGCGAAATATACTCACGCGTGTACCCCTCACGCGCTCTCTTTCTCTCTCTCTCTCTTTCTCTCTTTCTCTTTCTCTTGTTCGCGTCGTCGCTGTGCGTGCGTACATGCGAGTTTGTAATCGTGCTTCTCGTGTCGTCGCCGTCATCGTCGTCGACGAGGTGCTCTTTCGTTCGCCGACCCTCCACGAGGAGGAGCAACCCTGTTCGAAGCGAGGAAAGAGAGAGAAGGATAAGGACGGAGATACGGTGCACCGTCCGAGTATACCAAGGTAGCGGGGGAGGAGAAGTGCTCTCTTTGGCAACGTACGGCAGAGTAGCGTACTATACTCCGGAGGGTGCGCTCGCGCGCGAGGGAGAGAGGAAGCGAAGCATCGCGGGGCGGAGTGGACGAAGGGTTCAGCTGGTGAGGGTGGGTGTCAGAGAGATAGAGAGAGAGAGAGAGAGAGAGAGAAAGTGAACGTGCGGGTGAGAGAGGGTGAACGAGCGTAAAGGGTGGTTAGTGCGCGACGAGAGAGAGGGAGAGAGAGAGAGAGAGAGAAAAAGGCTCGAGGCAGGCGCGCGTATTGATTCCCGCGTGGCGTTATACGGCGAGGTGAGAAAGCTGCAACCGGAAGATTCCTCCTGCCTCCTTTCGCCGCCGGGGGAGGAGAAGGAGCGAGGAGAAAAATAGAGTCTCGGAGAAGAGAGAGCCAAGTGTGAAGGAGAGAAGAATCGCTCTCTTTCTCTCTCCCTCTCTTTCTCTCTCTCGCGTCCCGTTCTCGCGCTCCCGCTCTCATCAGGTACGTTTACGCGCCCGTGAGACGTCGTAACATCTCGATTTATCCGCTGTGTCTGTTACCGTTCAGACTGTTTCCACGCGTTTTCCAGAGCGTTCGTTTTTCTCGAAGACAGACAGGTCAGTCGTCAGTCGTCCACCTTCGTCTCGTCTCGAGGGTGAGGCAAAGTTCGCGAGCGAGACCAAGTGAAACGGGCGAAAGGGAGACGGAGCGAACCGAGAGAGTGGCCGAGAGAGAGAGAGAGAGAGAGA
>NW_021849240.1:160596-178607 GCF_003651465.1 Formica exsecta
TTTTTTTTTTTTTTTTTGATAAAAGTTTTTAGATTATGGCAAATATCAATGTAAATAATTTGTACCAAACCTGAGCATCTTCTTCGTTGCAATCTATTAACTCTTCAGCAAGCTTCTCTAATCGTATACGCTCCTCGTCAACCTCCATCACACATTCCAGAGCTGTTTTATTGCTTGCAGGCATTTCTCTAGTCAAATGAAAAATATCTATTTGCTGTGGGATAGGAACTTCACGGTTTCCTAGCACTGCTAGCAATGTAGATTTTCCAGAACCATTTAGACCTAATAAACCATAACGTCTGCCGCAATTCAATTCCAACATGGTGTCTTGCAGCAGTTCACAGCCATGGAAAGTAATAGAAAAGTTAGATATCTTTATGTCTCGACTGCGCGGATGCGAAGCCAATGATCCGGTACACGAACGTGCTTCTGCATTGAGTCTGGCATCTGCCTCCAATTTCAGACATAACGCCTCTGCAAATATACATTATGCAAACATGTGTATGCTAACACAAATATTTGATGAAATAAACATAGGTAGTTGCAAATAATTTTGTAGATAACTATTTTATAGAGTTATATAAAGTTTTGTAAACAGATTGATTATAAGTCTAGAATAATACAATAAAGTACAATAACAAATAATATAAGTACCTATTATAAAGATTAAATATATCGAGGTAATACCATATTAAAATGTAGAATTTTTAAAAATATGTGTGTTTAAAAATTGAATTATCCTACATTATAGATTATTTCAAATTTATTTCTCTTGTCATGCGTATGACAGTATTTTAAATAATTTTCAGAATGTTTTCAAACTAAAAGTATTGAAATTATTCTTAATTACAATTCATACTAAAGAGAAAGTAAAATGCCAAACTAAATATAAATTTTGTAAATATTTAAAAAAGCAAAAAGAATACATCACTTTGTGAAAACATTTACGAATAACATTTAAGAATAATTTGTATTTTAATTTTTCAAATATTTTGCTTAAAAAATTGTATTAATAACATTAAAAATCTTTAAAGCATTGTATTAATAAGATTAAAAATTAAACATCGAAAATAACTAAAAAATGACTCAAGTATGAGAGCTCATTGATATTCTCTAAAGAAGAGATAAAAAATAGCATAATCTTACACCTACCTTCGGCGCTAATAGCCGTGCCGTTGGTTCCATTCTGCAAATCTCCCAACGTCGGATTCTGATCCTTATTATCGTCGGCAATTTTCGTCTGATTGTTACTCTGTGACGGTTTCTTCCCGGACTGCCTCGCCTTCGCGGCCTCCTTCTTCTTTTGCTGCTGTTTCTTCTTCGCGTCGGACGGCATTGCCTTCCTCTTTCACCTGTAATTTTACCCAGTCGTTACAGCTCACGAGCGAAAGAACTCGGTGAGACGGCCTATTGGCAATCGCGGCGTTTTCGCCGCGTTACGTAAGACGTAGGTTAGGCGCTTTTTCGCGAGCACGTGTCAAAAAGAAACACCGCGGACGAGAATTGACGAGAATGCGAAAATGCTCAACGTTATGTCGCATCGCCGTAAACGGTCCCAAGGAGAGTGGCGAGCCGTTACGAAAGAGGGCTCGGAAAACTCACCTCCAGTGGACAAAAGAAACCAGATATCGTTCGCCAATCCGTCACGGAAACTCGTGATAACGAGACGCTTCGTAAATTATCACACGTATGATTTTTCTCGGCGATTCTGATCGCGTAAAACACCCCAAAATATTATCCTTTGTGCGCCAAAAATCGAACGTGCCGTGCGACAGGCTAACACACGTGCATTTAATGATGGAGGCAACCAACCGTCAAAGTGACACCGTGCTTGTCGCATCAATGCACAGATGGCGCCGCATGTATCGTTTCGGACGGCCGAGCTTATCATATCGACAATACAGATGGCGCCGCATGTATCGTTTCGGACGGCCGAGCTTATCATATCGACAATACAGATGGCGCCGCATGTATCGTTTCGGACGGCCGAGCTTATCATATCGACAATACAGATGGCGCCGCATGTATCGTTTCGGACGGCCGAGCTTATCATATCGACAATACAGATGGCGCCGCATGTATCGTTTCGGACGGCCGAGCTTATCATATCGACAATACAGATGGCGCCGCGTGTACCGTTTGCCACTCGACAGATCCTACTCGCGACTGTGGGCTGTGGGCCAGTGTGTGGGCATGCTGAAATATTATTAAAGACTCCTGATAATGTAACAGAAGAAATTTCTCGTACATTTACGTCATCTGGGCAATTATTACGACTAGAGTCAAAAGCATTATTAAATCAAGGTGAGTACATATTGTATAGGTGATAAGAAAAGAAAACAGGATTATTCGAGAAAAGGAAAGTAGTCAAAATACTACATATATGTCTATGTTAGAAATATCAAAATATAAATAAAAAAGTGTGTAAATTGTGAAATTAGTGAAGAAGTGTAATTTAAAATGTTTTTACATATACAATATACATATCTATATTGTTAAATTTTGTTTTTAAATGCTTTCAAAAATGTACTAGAAAGTAACACGTTACTTTCCTTATTTATAGATCTTCATTGTACATTGTTATAATTCATTGTAAATCAACAATTACAAATATCGAATACAATTTATTTAATAATTTCAAATTAAATTTAACTTTTATTATAATTACTTTTACCGATCGCATTAGAGATTGTATGTTCATTCATGAATACTGTAAATTTTAATTATCATACATATCACACGTAGCGTGATGCGTTTCATTTCTTCTTTGGTTTATCGAACGGTTCTGGATTTTCCCGATTTGTGAAGCTGTGAAGCCGGTCAAGGTGTATTCTTTCCGATGAATGAACGAATGGATAAACGGTAGGGGGTGGTAAAAGAAGACACAGACTTGCGCCCCCGCGGCAGGTCCGAAGTCCGTGTGGTCGCTGGTGGTGTGGTGGAAGGGCCGCGAGTGGGGGTGGTTCGGGCTTAATTGCCCCGCATCACAGAACGTAGTATTCCCGTAGTACGTGCTGATGGAAGGGAGAAGGGGGAAGGAGGAAGGGGATGGAAAAAGGGGGAGAGCGAGCGTATCGGCGTTTGTACGTAAGCCGCACGTCCAGATCGACGTAATGCGTACGCGGCCGACCAGTGACGTATCTGTTCCACTGCGCGTCGCGGGCAGATCTTGACGATGGTGGATTGAAATCCGCGAGAGATACGATACGATCATAATCTAATCGCTTGAATAAAAATTGAGGAGGGAAAATTGCAAACACGGAGAAGCATTATGTACTTGATGTATCAGTAACGTTAATTATTCACATGATTAAATAAAAAAATAATTCATAAAAGATAGTCGAACATATAATATATCTCAGGTATGAAAGTTTTTTTCAATCTCTCTCAGTGAAAATTATATAAGAACGTCTCTTAGTTTTTATAGATTTCCGAAGAAATCTTCGATACATTACTGCGCCTGTGCATTTCGTGCGTAGATGGTCAAGTGTATGTGACATCCATGTGCACGCGGCAACGCTCGCGTGTCAACCATCGTAACCTTTAGTGTACATCGGGGGTTTCGAAGTGGACGAGGTTGTGAGTGGAAGAAAGGGGTTGAAAAAGGTGTGAATGCTGCCCGCCGTTCATTCAAATGTCGTCCAATCGCAGCACCGTACGCTAGAGTTGCGTTAATCTTTTTTTGTAGCATTTGTATTAATGGTGAATAACTCGTGAATAATCATCTTTTTTTAAACAGTTTTAGAATAATTACTTTAAATTTCGCAACTAAAAGTCGAAGCTATGAATAGAATCGAAATGATAAAAAATTTAAATTAATTTGTATAAGTAACAATGTCTAACAAAAAAAGGTGATATTTTTACTTACATAATTTTCATACTCAAGTAACTATCTCGTATTAACAATAAATATATAGATATAGATTTCGACATACAATGTATAACGTAATTATCTAATAAAATCGCTGCATTAAATTATTAATAGATCAAAATTTGCAATCTATGACATTTCCTATTTTGCCGTTTTCACAAGATGATTGATGTGTCGCGAGAGTTCGGTGGGTTTAATTAATCATCGATTATGCTTGAAAATTTAATCCGTTTCGTTTTAAAATTTATGAGCTGACAATCGGATAAGTACTTCCTTACCTAGGCTAAGAATCAATGTGACATCTTCCATACCGACAAGTGTTTTTGACGCGAGGTGATCGCCCCAATCGATCCCGGACTTGAATAACCGAATCGGAAGTAGGACATTTAGGATTGTCGGTAATGACAAAACAGCCACTAATTTAGATCTAGTCCTTTTGAATTGTCGATCACTTTTAAGAGGGGTTACTTATTAACTCCTCAAATGTAATATGTGCACTGTAAATAAGAGATTATTTTTTCCTACAACATTATAGAAAGAAACACATGCTAATGCAGTGGTAGAGAGAAATATAAACACAAATAGTTAAAAAAGCAATCTATCAATTCATTAATTATTTCTTTCGCTAAAAGTTACTTTCAATTATAAAACATTTTTAATTTTGGAATTGAAATAATTATTTGTTTGATTATTATGAGAAATCATTGTTTAAAGTAAAAACTGAGATGCCTTCGCAACAATAAAAAAGTTGATTAATTCTTTTACCCTGTTAATCGGTGATAAATGATTTGGATGTAATGAGTCGCGAAAACACAAACAAATTCATCAACTTGTCGATTCAAATAAACTAACAATCTCGCAAATATAAGCCGGTCATTCGCTCAATGACTGTGTTATATCGCTCTCTCTATATATATTCATCGATTATATAATGATATAACATACTGAAGTATCATTGAAATCAATTTATGATTATTGGGTACGATATTAGTGCGAAACAATAGTAAAGATTTAAATTAAGTGTTTTAAGCGATTAATTACAACAATCACGGTAAATATGTCTTTTACTATAATAATAAGCTATTACAAAGTACAACTATTATAAAGAATCGATATAATATTCGTCAGATGTGTTTCGCACGCATAAATCTGTAAAATTCACAACTATATATTAATATTTCAAAGAAATATATATATATATATAAATGTATAATATTTTTGTAACTTGTTAAATATACAATATTGCTATAGGGAGAGCAGAATAATAAAACACACATCTCGCTAAATAAAACTCATAAATATCCTTATAAATATCTTTTTTTTTTTTTGGATATATATAATGAAGAAAAAGGACATAGAAAATTTTTTATCAGTCTCATAAAAACATGGCTGTAAATTACGAATTTTGTTCATTCTTCCGAATCGCTAGTATTGCTTTTTGCGACAAGTAATTCTTAATGAAAATGTACTCCTTTATGTTACAACTTCTCGTGAAAGTTTGAATTTTAAGCGCTAGTCAAAAAGAGATGTCAGTTCTGATGAAAACTTTGAACACCGCGCCCCGTCGGATCTGTTCGGCAGCCTTTAAAGTTTCTTTAAGCATCCACCTTAGTAGTGGACTTGTTAAGATGTTCCTGTAATCAGTATGCAATAATCGACGCCGCACCATAACGCCGTTTCTCGAGGAAAATGACGAAAATTTTAAGTCGCCCTGCGTGGAGGTAATACAGTGTTTCATCGCTTTACCGTATATCAAATTTCCTTCCCTCTCCTTTTGTTATGCAATGTAGAGAAAATGTAAAATATACATAAAGACAGAGAATTTTATATGATTCGCATCGGGATACAATTCTCTTCGAGTGATAAAAATTCATAATTTTTTTCTCGATTATCATTCTTCTTTAACATCTCAAGAATCTACAATTCTATCTCTAAAGTGTAAAGAATGTTTACCCTTTTCCCTTTTTGCGGATAAAGAGCAAAATCTCATCGCAACATTATATCAAATAAATCGCGAGAACATGTAATCTTATAAGATTTATACGCAGTTTTCATCGAGATATAGGAGATTTTTCGGGAAAAAATAAATTCTCCGGCGAGGAAATTGGGAACTAAGGGTACGCGAGATCGATAGTTTTCGGCACAATTCGCGATCGAAGGCGTCTGGTTGGCAAAGATGAAAAACGGTCGACGCTTCGCATTATATCTATACGGTGTCGTCGTCGTTGTCGTCGTCGTCGTTGTCGTCGTTGTCGTTGTCGTCGTCGTCGTCGTCAGCCCTGCTCCTCGCACCCTCGTCGTCTTTATCGCTCGCTTGCGCGCTTGCGTGCGTGTCGCAGCTCTCGACATGTCCGCGCGACGGCGGCCGAACGTATAGTCGTGGTTATACAGCGGGGCGCGTTGCACTCCGCGAGAGGGTAGTCCTCAGTTCTCTGACGTAAGGGCAGCTCGCAATTCCCGCGCGAAATATACTCACGCGTGTACCCCTCACGCGCTCTCTTTCTCTCTCTCTCTCTTTCTCTCTTTCTCTTTCTCTTGTTCGCGTCGTCGCTGTGCGTGCGTACATGCGAGTTTGTAATCGTGCTTCTCGTGTCGTCGCCGTCATCGTCGTCGACGAGGTGCTCTTTCGTTCGCCGACCCTCCACGAGGAGGAGCAACCCTGTTCGAAGCGAGGAAAGAGAGAGAAGGATAAGGACGGAGATACGGTGCACCGTCCGAGTATACCAAGGTAGCGGGGGAGGAGAAGTGCTCTCTTTGGCAACGTACGGCAGAGTAGCGTACTATACTCCGGAGGGTGCGCTCGCGCGCGAGGGAGAGAGGAAGCGAAGCATCGCGGGGCGGAGTGGACGAAGGGTTCAGCTGGTGAGGGTGGGTGTCAGAGAGATAGAGAGAGAGAGAGAGAGAGAGAGAAAGTGAACGTGCGGGTGAGAGAGGGTGAACGAGCGTAAAGGGTGGTTAGTGCGCGACGAGAGAGAGGGAGAGAGAGAGAGAGAGAGAGAGAGAGAGAATCGTTCTCTCTATATATCGATTATATAATGATATAACATACTGAAGTATCATTGAAATCAATTTATGATTATTGGGTACGATATTAGTGCGAAACAATAGTAAAGATTTAAATTAAGTGTTTTAAGCGATTAATTACAACAATCACGGTAAATATGTCTTTTACTATAATAATAAGCTATTACAAAGTACAACTATTATAAAGAATCGATATAATATTCGTCAGATGTGTTTCGCACGCATAAATCTGTAAAATTCACAACTATATATTAATATTTCAAAGAAATATATATATATATATAAATGTATAATATTTTTGTAACTTGTTAAATATACAATATTGCTATAGGGAGAGCAGGGGTGAACGAGCGTAAAGGGTGGTTAGTGCGCGACGAGAGAGAGGGAGAGAGAGAGAGAGAGAGAAAAAGGCTCGAGGCAGGCGCGCGTATTGATTCCCGCGTGGCGTTATACGGCGAGGTGAGAAAGCTGCAACCGGAAGATTCCTCCTGCCTCCTTTCGCCGCCGGGGGAGGAGAAGGAGCGAGGAGAAAAATAGAGTCTCGGAGAAGAGAGAGCCAAGTGTGAAGGAGAGAAGAATCGCTCTCTTTCTCTCTCCCTCTCTTTCTCTCTCTCGCGTCCCGTTCTCGCGCTCCCGCTCTCATCAGGTACGTTTACGCGCCCGTGAGACGTCGTAACATCTCGATTTATCCGCTGTGTCTGTTACCGTTCAGACTGTTTCCACGCGTTTTCCAGAGCGTTCGTTTTTCTCGAAGACAGACAGGTCAGTCGTCAGTCGTCCACCTTCGTCTCGTCTCGAGGGTGAGGCAAAGTTCGCGAGCGAGACCAAGTGAAACGGGCGAAAGGGAGACGGAGCGAACCGAGAGAGTGGCCGAGAGAGAGAGAGAGAGAGAGAGAAGGTACTCTCGAAAAAAGGGTATATCGATCGGGTTGGTCCGGGACCATCGGCTGGCACGCCACCACACGATTTTCGTGGTGGCTCTACTCTCTCTCTCTCTCTCTCTCTCTCTCTCTCTCTCTCTCTCCTTGCCCGATATACTACCGGCATCGTATGCACATCGTTTTTCCCACGCGCCACCGGCTCGCTCGCTTTTCCGACCTCCGCCGCGACCTCGACGACCTCGAGTCGCTTTGCACGGATCCGTGTGCACAGGTGTCGCTCGAAAACTCCTTTTGCGTGGATGTCGACGTACCTCTTCTTCGCGGGACGCGGGACGCGAAGCGCGGTGAGTTCCCGTTGCTCCCGATTTTCCCCTTGGACGTATCTCTGGCCCGATATACCGGCCTCTTTCGGTTCCTCCGCTCATGCGCGATACCGGCTGTCTTGTCAGTGTCGTTGACGATGCCTCTTTTGTAAGATTCCTTTTTCAACGTTGTTTCGAGTGTACTTTACCTTGCTTCGACAGAAATTGAATCTTCGTCAAATATTACATTCTGTGCTCTTACTATTCTATCTAATGGTGGTGGACGATTGCCCATGCTCAAAAACGGCTCCGGTATCCTCGCTTTCGCCCCAACGTATTAAGGAACCTCTTTTCGCGATATCAGCCCTTCGTCGGCAATCGTTTCTACGATAACGATATTGCAAGTGACATTTATCTCGACAAAAGGCGGGTTAGTTATCGACAGATTCATCGAGAAGAAATCACGTCATCGACGCTTTAGATGAGTCCTTGTGCTTGAAAAAAATCGGAGTGCTTTGGTTGTTTTTACGGATTTCGCGATTGGCATAATGACAATTCACTTTGCGTAAAAGTGGACGTTGATACATGTTACTGATAAAATGATAAAATAGCGACACGTGAACGAAACGTCGTGGCTTATTAAAGTTGCAACATTTTCCGATACTGAAGAATTTAACATTTTCTCTATTCAACAACACATTCGTTACATCTTTCTCGATATTATATTCTATTTAAGAAACGAGGTTACCGTGTTGTTCCTCTTGATATCAGACGCATATCATGCATTTTCTTGGTATATTTTATATTTCTTGGAGACGCGTCGTAAAAGCGACGCGACCATCATCTCTTTCTCTTCACTCGTCTGCGTTACGACCGCGTGTCACGGGGTGCGTAGTGTAGAATGAAAAAGAACAAATATTACACATAGCGTGTAATACCTTTTGCCCTCTCTCCGACGTCCACCGACGTCGGTCTCTCCGTCTTACACGCGCCGGTCCCTCCTTCCAACGTCGTGGTCGTGGATCGATATAGCGTAGGAGGATCGCCACGGCGAAAGGAATCGAAGAGTGAAGTTCAAGAACCAGTTGAATGTCGGTTATGTAAATGATTATATCGAGGACGGCGTCGTGTTGCCACTGTGGCGTATCGGTTGATACGCGTCGATGACATACGCGATGACTCTACTGTCTTATCGGTCCGATTCACCTGACTCGCGTCCATTTCCACTTTAGGTATTCCTCGCTTTCGTACTTTCGTCCCCCGTTTCCGAATAAAGTAAATCCGGGAAATGAGATTTTATGTTAGAAGTTTATTTGAGCGGAAGTCTTATAGTTTTGACAGAAGAAAGCGAAATATATCGTAGATCCATGTTATATTTCGAAAGAACTTTTATTATATATATATATATATATACCTTTTTTACTTTGTAAAAGTTTTTTTAATTAAATATCCAACTTTCACTGTTTAATGATTAAACGTGGAAGAATCCAATTTGGATTCTCTCGAGCAAGGCGAGAGGAATGCGAGCGAGTTGAACTAGAGCTAGAAATCGAACAATTCCGCGAGTTTCTTCGGCTGTGCTTTTAGTATACCAAAAAGTTTCACGTGTGGCTGCTTCGCTTTGTCGAATGCCCCCTCTCTCTTCGTGAATTTTGTATTCTTTTGGCAGAAACTCCAACAATCAAATGTATTTGCGAGCAAACATTCGCATTCTCGCTCGAATCTCGCGCGATTCTCATTATTCCTTTATATCGAATAATCCCACTTTATTGACACGTTACGCGTAGATAATTTTTGCGTTAAATATCGTACGTCGAATAGATCGAAAAAATCTCCTATTGATATCGCAAACATTCGAGCAGGTAGATATCTGCGCGTTCGATACTAATTATTTCCCACACGATATGTTTGCCGACTATCGAATGTTTGCTAATTTTTAAAGAGTAGAAAGTAGCGCGAGAGGAGCCACGGAAATTTCTTCGAAAGAAAGACACATTTGCGCAAAAACGATCGACGAAGAGAGCTAAAGTGTCATTTAGGAGAAAAATTGCCGGGCATCGTTAAGTGTTAAGTGGCGTGTGTAAAGGTATTAAGTAACTCGTGGCGTGATACAATGTAGTTAATCTTTCGTGTGCGTAGAAACGATCGGTCAGTTTTTTTTTTACACCTTCGATACGCCATTAGCAAACCGCGCCGTTTAAACCCTGATGTTTTACTCGGGGAAAAATTGCCGTGCGTTTACCCCGATAATCAAGCTTCTTCTCTCTTTGTTCCTCTCTTTTTCTATAACGGCGATAATTTATTAATCGGAGTCACGTGGCCGTGATTCGCGTAATGGTAACGATCGCTCGTAATCTTTCAGGACAGAAGAGGGTGAGGATCGGCGTCCAGCAGAATGAGAGAAATCATCGGACACCGGTCGAGCAGGGACCCATCGGCCCTTCGCACAAGAGATGATTTTTAGAAGGTATGTAACGATCCACGGAAAAGGATGGAGAGGGGGAAGAAGCACGTATTCTCGTGTCCCCATTTAGCATCGCATTTAACGCTTTGCTTGCCAAATAAGAAGGAATTCGATCTAATCGAACGTGCTGAAAAATGGATGCAGATCCGCTATGAAAAAGCTAAAAGCAACTTTAGTGGGATAATGAAAAGCATGGGATAAATGATAAAATATCAAAAGTCGATAAATTATAAACTAGATAGCGAAGAAAAAAGAACATTCTTTGTTTTATGTCTCTTTTCTCTGCACTATCTCGAAAATGTGTGTATGGCATGGATACGGGCTCAAGTACAGCATTTCAAAGTCATCTTTTTCAACGACAGTTTGCGCGATCTCTGTTTCTTTCTTGTTGTAAATCTTCTCTGTTAAACGGAAATCATGTGCCCAGAGTTATTTCTTTACAACTTACTCTGGAAAAATGGAAATTGCATGTAACGTGTAGTAAAAAATAATAATGCTCTTCTGCAAAGTCGCGTAGAGAATTGGCGATTGAGCATGACAGAAAATTCGTATCGGTCAATGTTGCTCAAATAAGGTAGCTGTTTATATATCGCGTAACATCGAAATCTCGATACAAAAAATTTCGCCGCTGTTTTCCCGTATATAGGTATTAAATACTATTACAAACTATAAATTTTTTTGTTCATAAAATACACGTATAAAGAATATTACGCTATTTGATGAAATCCACGAAATTTCGCCGTGATAATATATAGTATAGTCAATGTTTTAATCAATATTAATGGTATCGCGGTAAAATTCATCTGTTAAAGTAATCTCGCTGTGAGTGAAAGTATGTTTGCATAAATCAATTTTTTTACATTATTATTTTAGCATAATATAAGAAATAAAAAATGCACTCTCTTTACATTTAATTATAAAATAGCGCTGCAAAATAATTTGCTCCTCGTAATGTCATATCTCCGGTAAATCAATCTTTTATTTTTTAAAGTAACAAAGATTTGACTTATACTCGACAATATTCGCTAACATCGCATTTCACCTGTCATGCATTCTGTCATGCATTTCCAACGCTGTAATCAGTACAGACCTCGAGGAGCGTTAAGCTTAATCACGGGCAGTAACAATGAGGCTCCATAAAGCATGAACGGCGTGCTCTCGAAGATTTACGCGATTGCGACGAGGGGATTAGGGGGGAAGGGGATACAAAATCGGCGCACGGCACCCACGGGAGCGCGTGACGGTTTATCTTCTTCCGTTGCATGCGCATTATTATCATTATACTGCTCGTTCCACCTCTTCCCCTTCGACCGCTCTCTTATTCTTTCTTTTTTTTTTTTACTGCAAACACTTTCCTGCAACGATGGCGCCGGCTCGAAAGAATTTCGCATGGGAGCTATTGGCCGTTTACTCGCAAACTATAGCGACACTGTTTACGATCTCGCATTACGATGCATAGTGCAATAGCCGCGGGATAAGCCGCTGCAGTTTGACCTCTTAGCGGTTATGGCTTTTCTTCGGTCACTGTTTATCAGGAAACCCGACCGGCCGGTGGCGGATTTCGCGAGAAATTATCGACCCTGGTGGATGTATCGTCGAGACACGCGAGAGATAAATCGAGTGGAATCGAAAATGGGAATGCGAGAAACACGAAAGTATTAAAATTCCATATTTCACATATCTGTAGTCGCAGTTGTTAAAATATTTTATGACGTGCGCGTTTGTATATAAGATAACAGACGTGTTAAGAGACGTGTCGAAGAAACGGAATTCTCTCTTTTCTCCCTTTAAAGTTCAAGACAGTTTTTGTCAAAAATGTTTTTTTTTTTTTTTCTGTGAAAGAGTAACCCCTAACATGCTATTCAGAAATATACATCTTAAATAAAAGAGGAAAAAACTAGCTTAAATTCTCTTGAGAACAATGCTAAATATATAAATGTGTTTTTCTTACTTTTAAAAGTACTATATACCTGCAAGCTTGCAGTAACTCTCTCTTGCGTAATAAAAAATTTTAAGCTTCAAACTTCATAACCGAGAAAGAACCAAAAAGTAGGAAAAAGTATTTTAATAATAATAGTCAAATCTTTTTCATTGGGTGCTTTCACAAATTCCTTTGTTACTCGGAAACTGAAGAAAATGTGACTTGATAATAATAAAGCTCCTCCATTCAACGGTTCAATTACGCGGGTACGTCAACTGTGTTTCAAGTAGAACGACACTTGCGTTTCCTCGCACTCTCGCCGTGCTCCACTTTTGGTTGGCATGTGCTCATTTCGGATAAGTTTCTGAATGAAACTCGCGCCTGGCTCTAATTAAATCGCGTGAATGGGCGCGAGAAGCCGTCGCCAAACGTGCCAAGGATAATAAATTTAACGGAAAGGTAAACCTATCATGCTAGACGAGAGAATCCGCACGAGGATCAAACTTCAAAAGTATCGTCGATTTATTCGCGATGCGGGCGAAGTAAGACTCCGTCAGGAGTTTGGGACCGAGTTTGGTCAGAAGCCCATATATCATGGGTAATGTATCACTGGCTATTGACAAGTGACAAAAACTTTGCCTTTCCGTTAATAATAGACAATCTCGCTTAGTCTTAATTTATTATTGAAGTTTACATATAATAATATAATTAATTAATTATTAAGCTGTTTTCTCTCTCTCTCTCTCTCTCTCTCTTTCTCTCTCTCTCTATTTTCTCTTTAATTAGCAGTTTCTAATTCTTTTTTTGCTCAGGACACAAAAGACCTTTCAAATTCTGCTTCGAGCGGCAAAATCTCGAATGCTTTTGCAATCCTGTTCCTATACAATAGCCCATTAGATGCGTTAAATAAGCAGAAATTTCTTCGCTGAATGCGTATATAACACGTTCATTATAAATAATAATAATCTAATAAAACAATTTATCAATTCTAGCGCGTGCAATTAAATTCTTTATGAATTCTATTATTCAGCGATATTGTTAACTATATTAAGTGATTTAAGTCTAAATTCTGCAAACAAGAAATTAAATTGCATAGACTTTTACAATATAATATATAACGTTATCGAAATTAACATTTCATGGAAAAGTTACGGTCTTCGTCTTTATCTTCGTTCGCAAAAAGAATTAAAGAACGATTTAGAGGAGTTATGTAGAGGGTACGCGAAATCCCTTGGATAGACTTGAAGGAACAAACGAGCCGAGGGGGAATGTCCTTTTTTAGGGTAAGATTCTCGAACAAAGGGTCAAGGTTTGCTACGCGCAGGCCCTCGACACGTGCTTTGGGATTTCATTGATTCTTAATGAGCCGACGCGAGTCCGACACAGAATGTCGTAGAAATAGTAATCCGAGCGGTTTGGCATAGTCGGACTGACGTGGCTCATGAGATTCCTGTCATGCCATGCCATGACCCCAGATCAACCGTGATCACGTGTCGGCATGTACCATTAGATTATCCGATCATATTCGATATACATGTGGGCTATCCGAGAAACGGGTCACCTATAAGTAACTCAACTAGAACCAGAGTAATAATCGATCGATGATCACTGTCTCGTAAAAAAAAAAAAAAAGCAAATTTTAAACAATTGAAAGTTTTTGAGAATGAAAGTTTAAATAATTTACGATAATGAAGTAACTTAATAATTCGTAGAGATCAAAGTGTTTATATTGAAAATATAATTTTCACTCCTGTAAATTATGCATAATATTTGCATAATTTACGCAAGAAATGAGAAAGTTATAAAAAAATGTTAGCTCTTAATGAAATTTTCAATGACCGAGTAAAGTTCAATGGAATATTTTCAGGAAAATAAAACTTACGATTAAATCTTAATCTAGACTTTCGAATTGTGAATATAAGCAGTTTCTGACAGGTTCTATTTCCATGATACTTTGGATAATCTCATGTGTGCAACGTTATAAAATTAATATAAATTATAATATATGTATAAAGTATAATGATTATATTTGAAATGAAAAATTAGATATCTTCTGTTCTTTAATCATTTGAGAAAATTTTCTGCTCGTTACATTATTATTTTTCCATTAAATTCCACAAGCTCAATAATGAACGATAATCGATCTTTATTATCATGATTATTTGCGGTACTTGCCATTATGGATAAAATTTCATTTTCGTTCCAGTTATGTTTTATTAAGGATACCAGCGGAAAAGAAATGATACGGATTCACAGGCGAGAGATGTCTCGTTTAATTTCAGCGACTTTCGCGTGTACAACTGTGATTTATTAGTACGAGTATGCGCCGGCACCGGCACGTAGTATCGATTGTCTTGGAGCAGCCAGTGATGTTTGTATTATGCCCTGAACCGATCCAAAGCAGGTGGCGTTTAAATATTTGGCAGGCTCGCGCTTGTACCCTTTGACAAAATTATATTTGCTCCGATTCGTGTCGCGCGTACTAACATGGAAATAATTATTAAATGTGAATGCGAAACTGTAAGCAATATGCCGATCAATTTGACCAAAATGCGTAATTTATATACCAATTATAATGCAATCAAATTACGGTTGGAATTATATCGCCAATCACAAATTCTACGATTTAATATTTGTTGATATGTTTTAATCGAGCACATATTTCTTACAATTAGTATTGTATCAACAATGGAATGTGATATTCTCACAGTTCTTCTATTCGTCCAAACTTGATATTATTTTCTTTAAAGATAATTTTATAATTTTATAATTTTATAAATTATTTCAACTTTTGATAAATAAAAATTGAAATTTTTGGACGTTTAAACATATTTTATTGAATTATTCGGCTAAGCCGAATTAGAAGACTCCGATATTGCAAATGCGCGACGACAGATTTGACGATATTCGTCATTTTATCGACAAGTCGTACCGATGCATCTCGGGATGCGTATTCAAATTATTAATATCTATATCATGTGTCACGCTTATTTCTGAAAAAAAGAAGGAGGAACATTTTGCATGGTCGAAGAGAATATAATGGAAATGTAGGACGAGAACGTGGGAGTACGAGGGAAAAATTGAAAAAGAAATAGACAGAATACATGCATATTCGCGTTCGACATGCGTTCTCGTGGATTTATATAACTGTCGGCGATCCGGGAAAAGGAAGGGGAATCATCTGCATGTGCGAATTGGTAATCGATCGCGTGGATACAGGCCGGCCGTTAATAAATTAAGATAACCGTGAATCGAGGAACGAGAGGGAAAATAGGTTAATGAGACGTGACGGGGGAAAGAGATTCGCTAGGAGAGGGAGATGAGCAATTGAGAAGCGCGACACGTGGAGATTACGGAGGGATCCATTACAAATTTATGATTCACCTATAGATATAAAATATGAGCGCCTTAATATTAACTGTATATTAACACTAACAATAAGAATACAATATCTATTCGATACACGCACAATACTACGATATAGACTACTTGTACTAATAAATTATACCCGAATTTATAATTCTATTATTAATAGAATATTTTTTTAGACACATTTTCATTTTCTCTACTCATTGTATAATTCATAGTCCAAGTGTGTTATCGATTTAAAAAACATATTGTTATCTTACCAAATGGATATATTGCTTAATATTATTAATTATTAACCATACATTTTGTACCGTTTTAATTTTTAGGATAGAAAAATTGTTCTCCAGTTTTTCTCTTTGCGAAAAATTTGTAAAATAATTCTCGCATTTTGACACCCTGCCATTTCCTATCATGATTTTAGGAAGAGGGCATGACGCACCGAACTCATGCAGTGGCGAAAACACGTGCGCATCAAGTACGGTGGTCGAGTCGGTGTCGGTCAAGGACAACGGGAGCGGGAACAGGTGCGGCTGCAGGTGCGCGTGGTGCAGCTGCAGCGGGAAGGGGGCGCAAGACTCAGCTACGTCTGTCATCAGCCTCAACTCTCGTCGACGGCTCGCCGCAGCTGCAGCGCAACAACCATGCTCTGCTGCGGCCGCAGGAAAGTAAGTGCAACATCTAACGATAAGTAGTAGAATGCACGATTGATACGTCGGGGATAATAGATCTCCCCGCATTTGTCACGGCGGAAAGCATCTCATGGCATCCCGAGGAACTCATCATACGCACAAATCTGATCCGTGAATTTTCTTTCACGTTTCTCTACACAAAGAGTCGCGTTTGAATATTTTTCATAAATTCCGTGTAAATATATATGTATATAGTGTCCAGATTTCTCTATCAAATTAGCACAGCGAAAATATCAAGGCAAGTTAGTTTATTAGAGAGCCAGAACCTTCCTTCAAAGATCAAGTCTAGACTTAAAAATTGGAAGCCTTCTCGATAATTTTGAAAAATGTTCTTTTCAGAAACGTTGCGTTATGTTACGCAATGGAAAAATTTCTATTATGCATTTCTATCGTTGATTCTAGTGTGAGAATCGCGCATTTATATCATGCTTGAATCACATTTTATGTATACGTTAAAGGGCAGATGTGAAAAATCCAGCTTGTCCATCACGCGTTCATTCATATCGCAACTTTTATCCGATACAATATTGTGCACAGCCAACGGTGCAGAAGTTATTCGTATGAGCACATTTAATTTTACATTCTATATATACAAGATGCTCTGTCACTATCGCGTTTTTGTCCATGTCCATACTTTTTGCGATAATTTGATACAAAAACTTACAGCTCTTGAATTTTCAATAATATGCAATATTATTGAAGCGTTAAATCAAATCTCCGTTAAAATAATTCTCCGTTTGCAGTAGTCAATAAAGAGAGAGAGTTTATCTACTTGTACATTTCAAGTTAAATTCGTCCAAAATTTTATTTCTCTCAATATTAAATCTTTCATACTCGTATACAAAGAGCTTTTTAGTAAAGAGCAAATTTTCGTTCTAATTTAAAGAAAGTAATCAAATATATTAGAAGCATATTACAACAAAATTGTCATTTACAATAAAAAGAATGCAATATTATCAATAAGTTTGATTGGTATTTAATGATGTATTCCGATTTCTAATAAATATTACAATTTTCTGAAAATTTTATTTAACGATACAATTATGTGTGTGACATAAGGATTATTTTCTTTTTTTTTCTATCAAAGTTAAATCCTCACCACATTTTCGGAAAATAAGATATTTTGATGCATGATACTACAAATGAAGAAAAAGTACGTTCATGATGGAGCATCGGGGGTGAATGGGTTAACCGAAGTCGTGTTCAACCATCCCCACCCTTCCCTCCGTCGTTTTATATCGCGAGCTGAGAAACGACGGCGCCGGAATCACGAAGCCGAAGTCGTTCAAGCACACTGCTTTCGAGCACCGGCTCCGGATTGCCGTCCATTCAATTTGTCTTAATAAATCGTCTGGCGGGCTTCCTCGCGTCAAGCCGGCCGACTGGTCGCGCTATTTTCCCTTTCGTAAGACTCATCCTTGGAGTCTTCTTCGAGCTTTGAGCAAAATATTGCATTAACACCACATTAAAAAAAAAAAAAAAAAAAAAGG
>NW_021849240.1:180347-212558 GCF_003651465.1 Formica exsecta
AAAAAAAAAAAAAAAAAGGAATTAGTCATCTCGCATTTCTCTCTCTTGATCAATCTCTCCATCTTTTCGAGGAGTATTATTAAAATATTAAAAAGAATTATCCTCCCGAGTATGAAATATATTAAAATGTTATCTCCTGGTTTTTTCGTGCATATTGCTTTAATTATGAGAAGAGAGAAGGTAACGCCACGATCGAAAATTATTTGAGAAAGACGTTTAAGTGTTAACATCGACGATTCTTATCACTACTATAATTTTCGATAGTACGGACACACGTTCGGTTTATCTAAGATAGGTTCTGCCCTTTCCGCATATTTCTCGCGACTACACCGCCGTTCTGTCGCGCACAATTTGCATTGCACCGACCGTCCGAGCGCGTCGAACGATCGCATCGGCGGCAAGTCGGGATTAATCGGGTTAATGTCACGCACTCTCACGTGTGCGGCTCCCTCGCCACGTGCATTCGCCGATGCACACATTATGGACAATCTGAGGATAGTGTTGCAACCAAATTTATCATACGGTCTCGTGTAAATAAACTTTATAAAATATATACGTCATTTTATATCACACGCTTTAGGTATAGATTGTCGCAATATTAACGTCAGATAACAAATTTTATGACTTACTTAGCAATTTTTAATTAATAAAAGTTTGGCAAATCATCCTTGCTTTTTTAGCGATTTTAAATGTCCGATATTGGAATTCAGATTTAATAAGGATGATTTTTATATCAAATACTTTTATATCGTTTGTAATTATATATAATTGCGCCGCATTCCGCGATAGTATGATACAAATCGACGTAACGAGAATTTAATAATTTAATTGAATTATGCAAATTTATATTCTCCAAGCAAGCTTTATTAATATTTAATAAAATTACATATTACATATATTATGCAGCTCGCGCATTTGGCATATGGAAGTTTATGAGAGCAAACGATAATTTAATAAGAGAAGAAAACGATACGTTTTCTATTATATTAATCGATCTAAAAGAGACCAATGTTTTCCGATATATCAAAGGTTAGCTAAAAAGTTTATTTGTAACTAGAATTGCGTATCCTTGAGCCCGACGCATTGTAAATTTCTACAATACATTTTGAATCGTAATATCAATTGTTATTTTTATTTTACTTAAACATTTATTTTATCAATATAATCTCTCTTCCGTAAATTATATTAAAATATTCTATGTTAAAACAACAAGATACTAACCGTTTTTCTCTGCAATTATATACTAATATTTTATTCTTTAGACTTTACTTGCTAAAAATATACCGTTTGAGAAATTACAGAGATATCATCCAATGAATGCAAGTCTCTAAATAGTCATCGTAGCGAAAAATGACATGTATAATGCGAAAATATACTCGACCTTAAACTGCCCCATATATTCCGCGAAAAGTCTCAGATCGATACGTAACGCGCGAAGATACATCTTTGGTTTAATTCGCATGGAACTTTTGCTCGCAATAAAATCGTATAAACTTCTCGTTCGTAGTCGTCGGATCTTCGAATTGATATTGTCGAGAGTACGCGTTCGCGGGATGGAAAATATGATACTGGCGGAGAATATCGGTTCGCGGTAAATCAATATAGAGAGATACGGAACGGTACCCCCGGCCGGGACGGGACGGGACGGGTCGGGTCGTAAATAAACTTTATAAAATATATACGTCATTTTATATTACACGCTTTAGGTATAGATTGTCGCAGTATTAACGTCAGATAACAAATTTTATGACTTACTTAGCAATTTTTAATTAATAAAGGGTTTATCTGATATATTTGTCACAGTCGCGCCCGCAAATATCCGGCAGACTGCCATTATTTTGCATTCTATCGGCGTCCGAAGCTCGGGCGAAATAAACGCGCATACATTTTCTATCGCGGCCCGCGCGTTCTATCGGGGGGCCACGGTCGAATGCATGGTTTTCGCTACGCGGCCGAAAAATCGGCGAAAATGACAAAGGGGGACCGGGGGAATTTATTTATATATGCGTACACGCGAGATGTGATTGCCAAACGCAATTAAAATATGAACGCGCAAGCGGATTATTGTTTTTTTGCATCAATAGCGTGTTTCGCACAAGTCGAGGAAAAATTCTGAATTTGCATGAAAGAAAACTTTTTATTTATATCGAGAAATTGTTGTTTAAAGAATACAGAGATGTTCTTTAAATAAAACAATCAAGGAGAGGTATGACAGATTATCGTGAAATATCACGGCCTTTGGCATACGCCATCGGCGACGGTATTTATCCGCTGACATCCGATCAGAACGGAAGGGATGGCCAACGCATCTTTTGAAAGAGAATCTTGTGCAAGTTCAATGGATGCGAGAAGACAATCGAGACGCGTCATGAAAGAAACGACGATGGCGAGTATGCACGGGATGCATACATGATTTCCTTTTGTATTGCCTTATGTATTATCTTCTTTTGTTAAATATATAGGTACTTCGAAAACGCAATAGAAAAAGACACTCGGCGCGATGTTTTTTTTTTTTTCAACTGTTATGACAATTTATTTAAGCCTCGTCAGATTAATAATAACATATCTATATATGTTTTCGATTGTCTAGTTTGAATAGACTTTGTATATAAAATAAGTTTATATATTATACCCATATTTTTAACTTTTGTATGCATTATATTTACGTACGTTTTCTAATATAGAGAAACGCAAAGAGGAGCAATATAGATAATTAAACTATACAAAACTAGAAAAGCAAAATGTACGTAAAAGATTAAAAATTTTTGTTATAAACTTGCTTTGTATTAAATTTTGTACATTCCATATTTTCTTATAATTTCTGTCATAATATAATTTTACGTGAAAATTAATTTCCTTCAAACAACATATCCTGTTTCTACATTTCAAAATCATGCAGATTAAATACATTTTAATTCCAAAATAAAAGAAATATCTTTTTGCACGAATTTTTAATAGCAAGAATCATGGTTAATTTAGCTATACGAAATGCTTAAATCCAGCCGACCGTGTAATTACTGTTATCTCCGAGACGTTGCGTAATCTGTGGTCGTTCATTATCACCGATTCTGTTTTGTGCTCCTAAATCACTTTTATCGCTATTCTCATCGGGTGGAAGAAATCGATTTAATAATGTGCAGTTGTCGCCAGTTGTTATTAAGAAAAAGCCAAACATATAAGTAACGCAATCTTTCTTTTCGCTAATATATTTCCATGTTATTTCTTCCGTATATCTCATTTTTCTATTATTATTATCGTTACAAGTGATTTCTAACATATGATAAAAATTGTCAAATTGAAAAAAATGAAAAAAAAGCAGCAAACTTATATTTCCGCGTAAAGTGACCAGGTAAAATTACGTCGGCAATGTGTCAACCGGCGTGTCCAGCGATGCGGCACGGTACGAAACTTATATCGTACCGGTCGAATGAGGAAGCAAGTTGACAACTTTAACTTAAATTCCACTAATGACATCATTAAAATAATAAACGACGTCGTTTAGAAAGTAGAATGCGCCGGCTGAAGCACAACCGGCCAGATGTACTCCTTCTGTCGCGACGCAGAAAATATCGAATCGGAAAGTTCTCATTCGCATCATATTCTGTTGCAAGTCGCCGTGGTTCGATTATTGGTGTTCAATACTCGAATGTTTGATACGTTGTCGAATGCAGAAAGATAACGAATTAAGGTAGATACTTTCGATCTGCAAATTGTACGATTGCCAAATCAATAAATATGTGCATGTATGTGTGCTCGCACGCACATACAGAGTTCGAAAGGAAAAATAGTTCATGATTTTGTTTGTGTTAAAAAAAAAAAAAAAAAAAAAAAAAAAAAAAAAAAAAAAAAAAAAAGTGGTATTCTCTCTTGTTATATAATCCACTTTTATCTTATTTTTCTCAATACAATTAGTTTTTTTCGCTAGGCGGACTCTGTTTACTGCCTTCGATGAAAAAGAAAAAAATTTGACAATGTACACTAAAGTACGCAATAAAAAAATAGATTTCACCTCAATCGATGGATATCGGTTTCGGTTCCTTTTATGTACGAACGTCTCGCTTGACAGCATGCTGAGGAAAGAGTCCGGCACATCATAAAAGTAACTTCTGATACGATATTACCATAAGTGTTGCGACGTCAGAGCGTACGGCTATATAAGTTTCCGGAACTTGGTTTTACGTTCCTTCCGCGTATCATGCGTGTCGGCACAGGCGAGCGGATATTTTGCATGCTTCTGCGAAAATCACTCCCGCCCCCGCAAGTCCACCCGCGATTCTTACAGTCCCGAGAGGAAGAGAGAGAGAGAAAGAGAGTGCATTACGTGCAATGCGAGTCCTCCCCACGTGCACGCAAACCGGATGTTTCGTAAGGACGACGCTCGTGCATAACGAGTGTCACAGAAGCGACACGATTCGTTGTTACGAGAGGCTAATTTGAATTGTAATTGTATCTCGCCCCTGGTTTCCGCGGAAACGATTATTTCGCGTCGAAATCGCGCTATTCTATTTCGAAATGCTATCTCTTTTCAAGAGAATACGTCTGTAACTAACTGCAAACAGAGCAAGACACATTTTATGTGGAATTAACTAGATTAAAATTAATTAAATAAATGGAAAAGATATCCTTAATAACAAATCACATCCTATAAAATTTTTTTATTCGATGCAACTTTGACAGTGCCTTTCTACTTTCTTAGAAATTCAAGAAATGTGCAATGTATCCTGTCGATAGAGAATCCATTTCATCGATTATATGTCATTAATTTGTTATTAGTTTAAATTCTCGTACATACATGTGTATCGTTAACTTTCGAGCGTTAATAATTCACGTCCAAAAATTGGCCGTTCACTTCACGGATAAAGCGAAAACCTTTGCCGATCCAGGATTAGGATTCGAATATCGACGAGCGAACGCGACGGTGCAAAATTCCGGATTCTCGGACGTTTCGTTCGGAAATACGCCCGTAGTACAAACGATATTTTGCAAATATAGGTGCGACCTACTGGATCAAATAAATCATTCAGCGTGACCCAAATTTGTGGCTGACGTAAATCGAATGCTCGACAGAGAGAAATAGAAACAGATAGAAATAGACAGAGAAAGAGAGAGAACACATTCACGATTGTACGCGAGCGTAAATGTACGCGAGCTTACGTGAGAGAAGTTTAATTACGCGTATATAATTTAATTTCACATGAACCCAGCCCGCGCATTCATTCGCGGATAAAACTTTCGCGCAGAGTAGCAAATAATCCCTCGAACTTTAACTCTTGCAATATTATTTTTTATGCAAAAAAAAAAAAGAAAAAATCTCGTGTTAAAATATAACTACATATCTGAGCAATGGAGAAGTTTTCTTGAAAAGTATTATAAATATCACATCAATTATATAAACTACCATCAATTATTTGCTTTCTTCAAGATTCTTATAATTAAAATTCGAACACCATTGCATTTGTCTATTAAATAATCTGTCTCAAGGAGAAAGCAGGATGATATTTAAATCCGGATTAAATTATGCATGACATTCTTTTATTTTGATTCAATCTCGTCGCATTTCATTCGAATAAATTAGCTTTGAAAAAGCAAAATGAACGAAACTTCAACGATTGTTTTACGTTCATTTTCTCAAAGAAAGTTGGTTGAATTTTATACAAATAAATGATCGTAGTATAATCCGATAACAAGAGACCTCTTGAGATTCTAGACGGATAGATATACATCCCAAAGATTATAATTTCTTTACTTCTCCTTCATCTCAGGAATATTTGTTGCGTCTCGAATTCCTCGGATTGCTGCAGAAACGTTAGAGTGAAATACGAAAAGCGAACAATGCCTGTATTACATCCAAGGAATACGAATATTATTGCAAGGATTCTCTCCCTCTTTCCGGCCGATTCGTACAAATTACATCCAATTTAAAGCCCTTGAATATTTGATCGCATGACTCGTTCCTTTGACTATTATTATTAGCCGCACGCACTCACGCTCGCGCTCATTACTCGATCATTGTTATTTTAACTCACGACAAAGCTACAATAAACACTTATCTATTCACTTATCCTTTGTTCGTTTATCCGTACAACTATCTATGTCGCGGTTACTTCGGCGAGCGCGTAAATATTGAAACAATCTTCCGAGAACAAAGTGCAGTGCTCTATAAAATCCGCGACTTCACACAATTTCTCGGAAGAACCATGTAAAAAACCGCGCGCGACTTGTTTCGCAGAAGCCGGTTATATCGTAAAACAACGGCAATTACATCACGAGCGAAAGATTAAGTAATTCTTAAATTCTTACATCAAAGAATTCACTGATGTTTGCAAAAAAAGATTAATCGAAAATGAACAATAAATAAGTACTTTTAAATGACTTACAATTAGAAGGCAATAGTGCGAATAAAAAAATTATTATAAATACACCAATCTCTATTAATTGATGTATCTGCATCGAAAAAAAAAAAAAAAACCGGTAATTTGGTAAAAGAGAGACAGATGTAATCAGAATATTTGATACTTTGATCCAAATCACTGAAAATGTCAATATAATGTAAATTTATTTTTCATCGATTCAATCCATTTCTTCTAAATTAATGTCACGCTAACTAATTATCTTATCTTCAAAATATTATATTTATTAAAATTTCAAACTCTAAACCGTATCATGGAAATATACGATCTATAATTTCATGAAATCGAAATCGCGAAAATTTAATGAGAGAGAAAGAGAACATATCTCGGAAAGTTTGTTGCTGGCGATGTGAATCGCGCCAGATTACCGTCTAGGTGGAACAATCGGCGTGGACGATTTCAAGGAGAGACAAAGAAAAGGAGAGAGACGAGCAGAAGGAATGGTCGCGTAATGCCAAGAGGTTTCAGCCGGTCTTTGATTTTAATGGATCGACCAATGAGCGACGGCACTCGTTATAACACGTTAATGAATAGCCGTTCTATCTTAGCGCACTCTAATGTAAAATCAATATCTAATTATCCTTCGCCATTCCGCAATCTTCGTATTTTGGTCAATCCCAAGCTTGACATTTTTACGCTAGAATCGTAAGAATATCCCAAAGTTAACGCAAATTCTAACTGTCGATATTAGATAAACGATATTTGCCGTCATACGAATATATGTTGTATCAACATTATATCTGTCACAGTTATTCGCCAGATCTACGAATAAATATTTGTCTTTTTGTTTATTAACTAAAATCAATGCGATGTAAAAATATTATTAATTCAACATTCCTGATATCGCTCAACGTTGTAATTATAACTGTTATCCAATTTTTTTTATTAATTACAGCCCTTTATTAATACGCGGCTGTATGCGCCATGACGTTAACACGATTCCGACCAAGATATGAAATGGCGTGACGATTATAGCGATCAGAGTCGCTCGACGTGTTAATATGATATTAACCATCACAATATCGTCCCATGCTGGCATTTTACGATTAAACATGCAATTATCACAATTATTTACAACGCGTGCAATGAAAATTACTCCATGAATATCTAATTATAAATATGTATGATGTATATATGGAAAGTTCGTCCCCGAATGAGTTATCTTTGCGTAGTTACGCGATTACTCGCACGGCAAATATTACTCTATGTTCCGTACGAAGCGACGGTATAATTCGGCAGTATCCTTAAATGAGCAGCCATTAATTTCCCTTTGTTAATACCTACATTGTTATATTTCTTTCCACTCTTGTGATATTATTTCTTAGAACTATTCTAATAACTTACTTTATTTAAAAATTTTTACGGAATCTATCGTCTTTATTTGTCAAAATATCAAATTTTTTAATTTATTACTTTTTTCGCAACGTTGTATAAAAAATCATCTTGATTTTCAAGCTTCCCGAACTGATACACCTCTTTAAGTAAGTCATCGAATATCTGCCCCAGTTTGTCCCTCTCTCTCTCTCTCTCTCTCTCTCTCTCTCTCTTTTCTTCTTGTCTCCTTCATTGTCTTCGTACGCCTCTCACCGCCTGTACGTATCGTGCCACGTGCCGTTATATTATCCGAGATGCATTCTGGGATGCATCCCAGGCCGAACCGGCACCACGCCTCGCAGTTGCGCGTCGATCGGATTAAAGTTTCCTTCCGCAACAATGCGGCGCAGTCGCGCGAGTATGATCATGCTCGCTCGCATTCTTGCTCGACATTACACGCGTGCCTGAACGCAGGTGTAATACAGGTAACTCCGTCGACAATTGCGCCATGAACACGTGCCCGGAAGCCGTGTATATATCAAACTCTCGCATAATATAATATAGAACTAGAATTGTACGTCAATCCGTCAAAATTCACAAAATTCATCGATATATTATATTGCCGTTTCGAGAAACCGCCAGATTTATATTACATTAAATGGAATGTCATTGGAATACTCTCTTTCTCATAAAAAAGAAGGGAGAAAAAAACAATAATTTTAGTTTAAAAAAGATAAAATATCGTAAGTTTCTCGGAACTTTCTTTCATCTAAAAATTCCTTGTCCAATCTGAAAGTTGGCCGATTCATCATTAACTATTCATCGATCAAGAAAGCCGAGAAAGATCCGTTCGATGCAGACTAGAGTGTACCTATCATCGACGACTCCCTTCATCGACTGCTCAGCAAAAGTGCACTTCGGAACATTCGATCAGTTGCACGCGCGTGTGCGACATGCACTCACACATGCATACGCGACATGTCCTTAAGCGGCTCTCTCGGGTCACCCTTTCTTTCCGCGTCACGCGTTACTGCGCCGAGGGAGGTTTCATAATTGAGGACTAATTGTCGCCCTGCCTGTCAGGGGTTCGAACGACGAAAGGAGTGCTGAGAATAAAAGTGAAGGGGCCAGAAACGGGGAGAAGAAAAAGAGAGAACAAGATACTCAATAAAGAGACGTAGATGACGAAAGGCGTACATTATTATATACCCGTGATACATATATATGTACAGGATATTGTTAAGATCCGTAAACGCAGTTTCTTTGAGAGTAACCGAGGTAAGAGAAATCCATCGTCGGATCTCTCTTTTCGACTTATTTATTTCTTTATTATTATTATTATTATCAAACGTTTTTCATCTTAGGAAGAATCCGCAGTATCTTTCACATTATATTCATAGAGATACGTGATGCATCCTTATATTTTTATAATTCCCAATTGGATTTAGTTTTTCAAATTCGTTTTAAATGTTGAGATAAACGATAAGTTTCTTGAAAATTATCTTTGGCAAAATATATCATTTCCAAATACGTTGAAAAATCTGTTGTTAAAATTAAAGTCGACAATTTTTTGAAACGTACTGTACTTAATTATACGTTATCTGCCGCGGTTTTCAGATCTAAATAAAAAATAATAACCGGTGCGATATCGCTGATGGAAAATTCGCTTCCTCTGCTCGCTCCGCGACCGAAATCTCTTTTCTCGTCGGGAAAAATGGTATCCGTGGATTAAAACGGGATGTCGTCCAGACAGACGGGAGAACGGGAGAGAGGGGAGAGAGAAAGAGAGAGAGAGAGAGAGAGAGAGAAGGAGTAACATCGGACAGAAGGGAGAAGGTCCCTTTGATTTTCAGACGGGCCGCAATTATTTCCTCTCCACATGCCGGAACTGGAACAAGTGGATCGTTACGATGTGCCTCTCGTCTGTCTCTCTTTTATTTTCTCTTCCATTTCTCGTATGTGGTTTATCGCGAGAACGTATGAAAAGATCTGCGGATAAATCATCGAGGAAACCTGCTAGCGATAAGACACGAGAAGGGAGGCTGGATCCATGATTGGAGAACCGAGTCGCGTAAAGAACATGTATCGACTCATTTTGTACGTCTCCGGTTTACGATCATTAAAAGCATCAGATTCGAATTGCATCGAAGAAGATAAACGTTGCTATTCTTTCGACGGTTTCTAGGTTGATTTTGTCTTCATCTCAATTCTTTTTTCTATTGCGCAAACTCATTTATAGTTGCAAGAATTGTGAATTTGATTCACTTGTTTATCTCGTATTAATAAATATATCGTTATTTATTGCGATTGCAACTTTAGAAATCTAAATTTACGAAAGTAAATAGATAGATTGAGGTGTTTAGAAGAGTATAAATTAATTCGAACGAGCAAATTAATAATAGGGTTACTGCAATTATCGCGCTCTTGGAAATGAAATTTTATGGGAATGTCGGCGCGCACGACACAGTACACAATGTTATTTGGATAAAATCGTGAGCTAATAATTCAATATAGCCGCTATACACCGCGAAAGACTCCATCGGGAATATTGACGATAGCAATCGGGTCAATTGATACGAGAAGAATGAACCTCGCGTGTGTCCCTGAATTCTCTATAGAACCGCTCGTAAATTATCGAACGCATGGCGTTTCGGAGGAATTTTGTGCGCCAGGCAGCCTAAATTATTACATTATTCGATAATTGCCGCTACGACTTTTACAAGCGCTCTTTTTTGCCTTTCTTTCTCGTCGGTCGTTTCCATAGCGCGCCTACGTGCCATTCGATCTCGGCATATTTAAATAAATTACTCTTTCCTAGTTATTTCATTAATGTCGCTACCGCTGTCCTCGTATTACCACGATGATATATCATAACGAGACGCATCGTTTATTCATCTCGGATAACGTATAATATTATAATCAGGACGAATATACGTATTAATTATGGATTATAATTATGCCCCTTTTCATGCAGACTAATTACGACTAATTATAATAATTGATAATAATTAATTGACTTGATATAAAACTCGCTCAATTTATCTTATGTTATCGAGACAATTTCGATTAAAGCGCTAAAAGTTAAATTATGTAAGCTTTATTTTGTTGTTATTAAGAATTGTAAATATTTCTGCATATACATGTTATATATGGATACGATTATGCATGCACGAATGCAGAAATAATCACTGAAACGGGAAATTGTTAATTCGTAAATGTTTGGCATGCAGCTGTTAATAAGCAACCTTATTATCACGGTTAATTTTTTTTATTATATTTATTTATCACTGCGTAATAAACATTTTTATAAACTTTTATTGATTTTCTCGCATATTTTATTCAGTTCATATTAAATTGCGCAGCCACTTTGCGCTAATTATGATCCTGTATACCAACGAGTAATAATGTAACGATAACAATTACGACGTACAGATTGGCCGAAAGTTCCGGACATGTTTGACATAGACAGTCGCATAGAATGCCAACTATGTGTGCAACTGGCTATCGACTTTGGGAACCGTCAATCGATCTTCCGACAACAGTCTATAACCTTTAGTCGAGGCATTTCGAGAGTTTGCTTTACATTAGTTATGAACTGAGTATGTTATGTAAGGGATGTAAGATAAATGCATGGAGAGAAAATGCAAGATCAACGAGAATCAAATAGTTTTAGAATCGAAAGATTCCACTCAGTTTAAAGTATAGAAATTTGAATAAAACGAGTTTTAAAATTTCGAGTACGTATTTGAGAATCCGAACGCTTTTCAATACAATCAACGATTTAAAATTCCGAAAAATTTTTATAATTCTTGTTAAAAACTTCAAGTATCTTACATTTTAAGGTTATTGGAACGTTGTAGAAAAATCGGATGACAGATTTCATAATACAGATTTCATTACTCATGCAACGTTGACATGTACATTACGGAATTTTGAAGTGAAATCCATTCTATGCGATGCATAATGCATGACAAAGGCTCGTAAAAAAAAGAAAGAAAAAAAAAATATATATATATATATACATTCATATTAATACATATTTATGTGTATATATAACTACATATATAATATGCATTATTAAAACATATCTTGTTTTTTAGTATAGAAGGAAATGCATTGTTAATATATGTATTTATATATATATTCTGTTTTCAAAGTTTATGTGTATTATAAAATTTATCCGTATTCATACAATATATGAAAAATTTATAACACTCGAAAGCGAAATATTTTGTCGCAAATTTTGATTTATAAGAGGATATACGTCACGACACACACAATCCTTGTTAATGTTTTGCATTATTTATATAGGGAGATCAGGAACGGCCTTTTTAAAAGAGACAGATGCGAGAAAATGGTTGATGCGAACGATGAGAGGGTGCGACGTTTCTCTGAGCGGAAACCTCATAGAAGTCGATCGCCGTGAAATCGTTATTATGCCATCATGATTTTACAAGAATACTCGCGTCTGACCCACATTTTCCCCCCTGCCAGCGCCAGGCTTTTCCATTTATTATTGTTAGATTCTGGCAATTGTGAAGTGATACTATTTGAAAAAGATCGGATGTCATTTACTAGGATTCAAATAGTGGACATGTCAAAACTGTTTCCATTTTTTTTTTTTTTTCATGTTCCCATACGTCTTCGTGTTTATGTGGTAATATTTCAATAAAATCTGTTTAAAAGATCTATTTGCAGTCACTTTACTTGATTTAACGATGCATTCAAGATCTACAAATTAAAAGTGCAAATTAATACTTGTTGTTTTCAAAAAAGTCATTGATAACACTACGATAGATAAGCAGAAATGTAATGTGAAATAAATAAGAAAATTTTATTTTCCTCGTTTGGATCGGTTTAAAAAATTCCGACAATTTATAACACATAATAAATATGATAAATTTGTAGAATTCCAGGCTAAAGTTTTTTGTTTAAGATTTTTCGAAAATTTACTTTCCGATAGAAGAAGCATCTGCGACTATACGCGGTTCTTCGATTAGATATTTGCGGGTTATACCATGATAGCACAAAGAAAAGAAATTGATCGACAAGAAACTTCGATATTAAATGCATAGTTTATAAGAAGTGAAGAAAATGGATATCCGCGTTTTGCGTTGCTTCGATTGCGCAATCTTGATCGACATTTCGCTGCTCTCCTCTTGCATTATTTTAAGAATATTTATTTTTGCGATATGAATAAATTAATTTGCAGAAAATACATTCAATAAATATTTTAGAATGATATAAATTTCTCATACATTAGGCAACAGTTATTATAAAACATTGTTTATCTAAAATAATATTTTAAAAACTAATTATTATGCGCATATTTTTATTTGATCTTTAAACAAATATTTAATAAAATAGATTACATAAGTATTGAAAGAGCTATTCTCGGGTATAAACTTTTGAAAAATTTGATAAATAAAAAGATCTAATTTTTCAAATAAATAATTATGCATATGTTTTTCTTATGCTATTCGGAAGTATACGACAGAGTTTTGAATAAAAATATATACTTGTTCTATGTGTGAATTTTAATATTTTCATTTTTTTTATTTAAATTGCCTTCCTTCAAAATGCTTTGATCGCTGCGCGCTTCTTTGGCATCTAGCCCATCAAATAAATTCCTTTGCCGCTCGAAGTAGAATAAATCGATCAGTATCAATAGCCGACGTGCTGTATACATATTTTTGTCACCAGTTTAATTTACGAATAAAAATGATGTATATTGTTCTTAAAGAACGACATAAAATCATATAGATAAAAATACGAATTTCTCGAATTAAATATCTTTTTCTACTCAACGAGTAGATAAATACATTTTTTTAAAATATAGTATCAAGTTTAGGATTATATAATATTTGAATCGTGATTTTCTCTTTGTTTAAAATGTTTCTAGTTGCAATGTCATGTCGTTTCTTGTCTCGATACAAAACTAAGGAAGAATCACCGTTTCGCGATGTGTGTTGGCTGTTCTATAAATATGAGAAAAGATGCACTACTCGAATTTGAATATTTCCCTTTTATTGGATCCCTTTATAACGGAAAACTTTCACCGGCGCCTTTTGAATTTCAATTCTTCGCCGTGTCTCCGCCTCGAAGTAGAATAAACCGATCTGTGTGTAACGAGCGTCGAGTCGGACGGATAGATGGATACTCGCATATTTGCCTTTCAATACGATTATACGTGTACTTCGCGCTCGAGTGACCCGGGCATAGCCAATATAAGCCGCGCGTTTCTCTCTTCACTTTCACGGATAAAGTCCCGAAGAGCGTTATTCGATTCCTACGGCGATGTCTTGCGAGTGACCGACTCGATTTTGCCGTTTTTCTCGGAGTCAGAGACCTTTTTCTCGACTTGCGCGAAAGCTCATTCAAAGCTTTGCTCTCTCTCTCTCTCTCGCTCTTTCTCCCTTTTATCGGAATGTCAGTCATTTGTGTGTGTCGCAAGATTGTGGAAAGACAGACGTTGCACATGCACACACCTACGCGCAACCGATCGATCCTCTTACATACTTTATAAACTGATGCATGGTAAAATTCAGACAAGCGACATCGTTAGACAGATTTAGGGTTCATATTATGGTTAACTAGGAAACTATGGTTTAATCTGCGCTAGGCGAAAGAGAGATCGTTATAATCTTTTGTACATATCTTACAATTAGATTAGAAATTAATAAAACAAAGCAGAGAAGACGGTTACATAAGATTTAATGTACATTTTACTACTTTTATTGGATATAGAATATAACAAAATTAATTTCGCAATCGACATAGAAAAATTTTAAACTTTTTAAATTTATCCTGTAAAATATTTAACATATTAGTTAAATTTACTAAGATAGATAGACCTCCTGAAATTTAAAGCTCGAAATATATAATTGCTGTTCGCAAAATAATTTTAAAAAAATTAAATGCGTGCACGCGTACGTGTACGTATATGTTGTATACAATCATTTGATAAATTATATTTTATACATAAATACAGAGAGAAAAAATAAAAAGAAGAGAAAAGAGAGTGCGACTCTTTGATGGGATACGATGTCTCCGGAGGATATTTACGGCTAACGATATCCTCGAGGATACGGCAATCGAAGTAAACAGCGGAATCGATGAGTTGTGGCTTTCCGCTCTTCGACAATTTCAAGACAAAGTTTCTCGTTTGCGGCGGCGATCCGTCGTGCAAATAATCGTATGTCGCGTATTGCGGAGAAAATGGAACTTTGTTAAAGAAAAAAAAAAAAAAAATGAAAGATAGAGGATGAGCGAGCGGAGGAGTACTTGAGCCCGATTTCTTTTCCTCTTCAATTACGGCTCTCTCGTCGCTTTTGGCAAAGTTGTCAAGACGGCTGCCAAGACGGTTGGCAATTCGCAAACTCGACCGAGCGCGTTATTAAATTATGAAACATCGAATCGCGCGAGAGGGTCGTCGTATCGCACGCGGACGGGCGCACGGGATCGGGTAGGTTACCGGCAATTTACTTTGCTAATTGCAAAAGTTGGAACGGCCAGGTGCCGTTCCGCTCCTGCTTCTCGAGTCGTCGTCGATCCTGAAATGTCGTGCGCTCCGCGCGCCCGCATAACCGCGTCGTGTCGTACGCGACTTCATGTCGGGCGCATAATTCACCTACAGCATCGTTCATTAATAGCATCCCTAATGTTGTAGCGTAATTAGTATCGTCTAGTAAAACTCTCTCTCTCTCTCTCTCTCTTTATGCTCTTAACTCTTTTGTGTATATTTTGTTAGTACCTTCTTAAAAACGACCAAAAATACTCTTTTGAAGTCTTGTATAAAATATCTCAAAATGATCGGGGAAAGTGAGACATTCTATTTTAAATTCATTTTAGACCATTATTTATAATACGCAAAGGAATTTTATGCTTATAAACTTATATACCATGTAATATTGTATTATAGATGAAAAATCAAAATATACCACACATATAAAATTATAAATAAACTTTTGTTTCGATTTCTATCGCGAATTATAGATCGCCTAAAGTGAGATCCCAAATAAATTTACGTTTATCTTGACAGCTAATGTATGTTATTGGTTATCGATATTAATAATATATAATTATTATTTATATTTAGGCGACAGAAATTATTTTAAAAAGCAAGCATGCAAGAGATGACATGTATTCCTCTTTAGTAGTTGCGGATAAAATGGTCTGGTACATTAATTTTGATAAATTTCGTTTATCTGATAAAGCGGAGAGAGCTTCTGGTTAATTTTCTAGCAAACTGGGTCAATCTCGTTTCGCGTTTTATTTGTAGTAAAAAAATTAAGTTATTTTTTCATAATTTCTTTCCCTCCAATATAGCACTACACATTTACACGCGTATATATATATATATATATATGTATATATGTGTGTGTGTGTGTGTGTATGTATAATAGATAGTATAGTAGTAAAAGATGGAATAATACTGCCATTAATAAGTAGTATTATACTTGAGCGTACATCGACTTATCATTAGTAGAAAACACAGGTAGACATATGAGAAAATGCTGTAACGTGTATATAGAGAGCATTGTTGAGAACTGCATAGAAAGTGCCCAAAAGATCAGATTTCAAATATTTAATTTCAGATTATTTGATAAATAAGTGCATTTATATACATATATATATAAAATTTAAGTAAAATTCATTCTCTTTTTTCATCAAAAATTAAGTTAATATTAATTAAATTAATAAGAATAATTTTTATTATTTCTAACTTTAAATTATCTAAATCTTATTGTTATTCACACATACACACGAAAGAATTGTATTTAAAAATTCACAACTCATATGTTATCTGTATTTTGAGTGTCGAGAGATAAATTGATTAATGATGAAATTGATTAATTGGTGAATAAATTTTGTTACGGCACTGGCACAAATTTTGAGCCATCCTGTATGCACATATATGTCATATAGACATAGGCGCTATTGCGTTTGCACCTGTTTAATATTTCGACATTGCATATAAATAAGAAGTTTCCATTGCACACGGTCAGAGAGCTGCGACATGTTATACTCAAATACGTGTAAAATTCTTCGCACGTCGCTGCGCATCGTTACGCTTTCATACGGGGCAGTTGCGAGATACGCGAGATACACACTCTACAGATAGAATAACATAAGAAGAAGTGCGAAAATATTTGCGGGTCGTGTGTGCGTTGCGAGACTCAAGCTGAGAACGTGCATATGTGTAGCAAGGGTATCTGTTCTGTGTGCGAGTCGAATATTACGACATATATGACGTCGTGCGGTTGCGTCGAAGCGCAATATTTGTACCACCACACACACACACACACACGCACACACACACACACACACACACACACACATACACATACACATACACATTCACGCACACATCGGTATCATGATGCCTGTGCACATATGGGATACGGCAAATATAGTTGCGGCGGAAATTAGTTTGACGGAGCAGAGGTTCCGAAGGTATTTCCCGAAAAATAGCTCCCTATTATGAAACCCGGTTTTATGCAACAATGCGTAAATCCTGTATGGTAAAATGTATTAATTAAATAATTATTTAATTTCTAAAATTATAAATTTATAAATTTACGTGTATCTCTATTTCATGATCCACATGATGTAAATCCTTTTGTAATATAAATCTCAAACACAATGAATCTTGAACAAAATAAGACTAATAGAGAAAGAGGTTTCGTTCTCCAAAGAATGAATCTCATAATTGGATATTTTGAGAATACAAATATTTTTTTAAAAGGAAATATATATTTAGCGCCCAAATCTCTCGTTATATTTATTTGGTATTTATATTTTTCTAAATATTCAGTATTTTATATTACTATCCATTAAATAGAACATTGCTTTACTTACCCATTCATCGATTTTCAGGATGAATGTGTCAGATGGGAAATGCATTAACGTACTTTTATTTTGTCAGTTTAAATGACCTATATCGCTGCACCGTACGATGCTATGTCGTTTTATCGAAGACCGTATAAAACAATGCGCGTTCCTATATATTTCCATTTAAATTCCCTTTCGGCCCCCCGCTATAAAACGATCGCGACGCAATAACACAATCATAACGAAGGTGCGATACATGAAAAGCTATCGATCGCTCGTTTTAACGACTAACCGCAATAACTGTCACGTCGATTCCCATTTACGTTATATCCCTATCACTTGCATAGATTTACCAGCCCCAATTTGCTTAAATCGCGAAAAATATATTGATAATGATGCGAACTATTTAGTTACTTCAAGCATAAAAAAGATAATTGCACATTTGATAAAAAATGTAATCGATTTAAATCTTCAAAAATACAGTTATTTTTTTTGTTAATGCTGTCGGTATTATACTATTGAACTTAATATATTACAATACATTTTCTATATGAATAACGTATTTGCAGCGTTCTTCATTTCACTTACAACAGAATTTAATTGTTTAAGTATTAACAATTTGAGTTTAATCCTTATTTTGATATAGTAATCCAGTAAATTTATTTTAAATGTACAATATGTGTATGTGTGTATAAAACAAACAGCAATTGTATTTATGTATTATAGCTATATAGCTTCAGAGTTAAAATATAAGCGAAGCATGCAAAATGCATGTGTATACATACTCGGGGAATGAAAATACTCCGAAATAATCTCTTTACTCCATTTATAGCGAATTATTCGTCGATCGATTGTAGCCTATTTTTTCAGAATACTTGTCCACGCTTTGGATCTTTGAAATGGATACATTCCGGCAATCTACATTTGTTACTGTCCCATAAGCTGTGCCGCACCTCGGGCATGTTGTTGCAATTTATGGCAGCTTTTTGTCCCCTTGAATCACGCGACCCTCCGCTCTGAAACGTTCGCCACATTTAAGTCACGTACCCTCGATGTTACACGGAAGCTACAGCCGGTAGTAGCTCGATTGCAACCCAGTCTCGGTTAACTTAATCGTGATTGAAGTCTTGGTTATCGTGCAGTCGCGCCGGACGGTTGGATAAGTCAATAGGGACCATTTGCGGGGCCAATTGTAACCAGGGACAATTGTAACACTGGCGATAATTGGAATCCTTAGCGGTCGTATACGTCGAGAGAAGGCAGTTTAGTTGAGTAACCGCGCAACATATATCGCCTTCTTTCTATAAAATATAAGAATTTAAATATAAACGGTTCCAAATTTTATTGAAATTTCAATCGATTTCGCGCAGCTCTAATCGTTCTAATTGAGAAATTAGATGAGAAACATGAAATATTTAATTAACAAGAATTTATGTCCGTAAAATATTTAATTATGTCAAATTTTATTAATACCATTTTATGCTAAAATTAAGAAATTATATAAAAATATATGATTTTATAAATTTTAATTTTAAACTTCTAAATAGTAATAGTGGATTTTCCTATTTTTGCAACAAGAATTTATGTCCGTAAAACATTTAATTATGTCAAATTTTATTAATACCATTTTATGCTAAAATTAAGAAATTATATAAAAATATATGATTTATAAATTTTAATTTTAAACTTTTAAATAGTAATAGTGGATTTTCCTATTTTTGCATTTCTTAATGCAAAAAATGGACTATCAGCAGATTACAATCTACTATCAATGAATAATATTGTAGTTCTACCCTGTGAGACTACCCTGTGAAATTATCGATCACCCATTGTCTAGTATGAAGTACTTATAAATATCAAGAGAACCGTGAAAGAAAGATGAGACGCGATTTCGCGAAGATCGTCATTCGCGTCGCGCTCGCACATGTATTATTTTCTCTTGCGTGTGTGTATTATATCTCATCGTGTGTAGACACATGAAACTCACACCAGCTCACATCGATCAGGCGGTGGACACACACGAGTATAAGCCACAGGGTGGTAGCGTGCGCGGTCAAGAGCCGGGCGTGCACACGCGCGAATTCTCTTCCACCTTCCACCCGCTCTCTTCGGGACCGCAAAACGCAGGCGCGTTGAACGGATATCGTATTGCAGGATGCAGAGTGCCGTTTCCCACTCTCCTCTTTCGTTCGCATCCCTTTCCTCTTCGTACCTGTTCGCGTATATATACCGTGCGAGCCCTCTTTTTCTCGTTCACCCCTGCCCTTTCTACCTCGTTTCGCATTCGTCTCTTTTCTCCTCTTTCGACCTCAAATCATTCCTCTAATACATCCTCCTCCTCCTCCTCCTTCCCCTCCTCCTCCTCCTCCTCCTCCTCGCACCGACACCGCTGATACCAAACGTGCGTACGCCTGCGTACACGTCGTATTACTCTACTTACTATATGTACTACGCTTTACTACTGACAACTCGCGTACTACTACGATCAGTGGGGTATCGACGACCTTCCGTCCCGATCTTTGCCCCCGAGAGTTACGTGTGAGATTTCGGAAGAACGCGCTTCGCATGCAGTGACGCGATTTATGCATGCCATTTCCTCCCCGCTTCCTCCTCTCAAAGTTACCACATTACACGGCATTACATTACATCGAATTTCAATGGCACATTGTTACGCGCATCTATTTTATTTACTAGCTTTCCCCATCTATTCCCTTTATTGCCTAACTTCTTTTTCTAATCAGAATGATGGATAGGGGAGGCGTGTTTTAGTCCTTAATTGCACAACTGATAATTAATTTAAAATTTGATCATCATCAAAATTAAAATAAATAATTGAATTGAATAAGTTTTTGAATTTAAAAGTAGAAACATTTTATAGAAATATTGAAAAAAGAGAATAAGAAAATATAGATTACTTTTTATCGTAATTTTTTTGAGATTTTCTATTTCTGAGAAAATCTAGGTTGAAACCAACGAAAATTCACTGTTCAAGATATTCGTACTAAATTGAAATAGAGGCCGGATAAATTGGTCACTACGGATTCAATTTCATTGGGACATATTTCTGGATTGTGGGCCAGACTTTGCCCTTATTCTTCATTCTTAACCCCTTAAGTAAAACTTCATTTTCTGCTTGGCTGCGGGGATAATTTTTTCCGAGTTCTCTTACGTGCGAAGGGGAGGTTTGCAGCTCCAAGAGTAATTTATTTAAAGAACACAAAAACTAATGAAGCGTATAAATTCGATAATGAAATTAATCGAATTATTTCCCGAACTTATAATGTAAATTATATGTTTTTTCATTTTCTCGACGAATAAAAATAAAAAGTATATATACTATATGTTATACGCATAATTCATAATATTTTTCTTAAATAGTTTTTTCCAAGAATTTTTTCCAAGAACACGTTACATAAAGTTTTGCCGAAAGATTGTAACTAACGCAGATCAGATTGCAATTTTCACTCGACGAAATTAAAAAATTCACATTTTATTTAAAAGATATAAATAAGCTATACACATTTAGGACTGAATAAATGTCAATGCAATTCTTAAATGCATTTCTCGATTATGATCTTTTTATCCTTTTATGTTAGAATTATTAATTTTTACATATCTTTTATTAAAAATGTTAATATTTTTCATATATATCTCAAAATATATTTGTACTCGAGTATTTCGATTTGTGTCGGAAGTAAAGATATTCAATGTGGTATCAGATACACTGTGTGCGCAAAACTCATGTTCGTAAAACTTTCTATCCCGAGTGGTAACGCGAAACACACGGGAAAGCGAAGCACGAATTTAGTACCCGTTGTCAAAAGTTGCACAATATCCATGCTGCCACTTTGCCAGCGAGTAACTCGACAGTACGAGAGTTCGGCAAACGCGTAGGTCGGGAAACATTAAATTCAGAGTCCCTTCCATGGAACAAATTATCACTGACTTGCGTCCCCATATAGGGGTGACGTAAATTTGTGGGAATGCTCGGTGGGCCGCGTTTACACCAGTGTTTACAATTATATCTGGCGGGATATTAAGAGGTAATGCATAACCATAATAGGGGAAGGTCGATGAATGATGCCCTCTTGGCCATTATTCATCAGTCTTCCCATATTATTGCGAAAACAGAATTCCCTTATTATCGTGAGTTACAGAATAGAAAAATGTGATTTAATTTTGCATACTGTTTAATTAAAAGTCTCGATTAATACGATTAGATATGAAAATCAATTATTTTTTATAATTAAATTAAATCTGGATCTTTGTAATATATATAAAGGGCGAGATACTTTAATAAATTCCCGTGCGACGGTTATTGTGTAAGCTGCGAATATGAGGAATCGGAAAATCAATTTTTCCTTACATTAATGATCCGGTATATCGTTAAGGTATTTCCGCCTACTTTATAACGTAGGCGAGTGTATTGAGAGAGAAAAAGAGAAAAAGAAAGAGAGGAAAGGAAGAAGGGTGAGGGAAAGGGAGGGAGAAAACTGAGGGTGGAAAAAGCGTAGCGGATTAAATTGGAAGCGGAAAATGTGTGTGTGTGTGTGTGTGTGTGTGTGTGTGTGTGGAGCACGGCATTAATATATCGCCATTACAATATATTTTGCTATCTCCGTGTTATACAACGTGATACTACTACTATTACTATTGTCAGTGCTATCCATTACACGATCAGTATCCTCGCGCCTTACTATTCGCATTTGGTGGGGAAAAATTCGAGGTCGCCTATTCATTCCCCTACCTTGTGATCGTCGATGAGCATCCACATAGGAGGATGGTGACCCAACGAAGTAAGAGAAGGATTTTCTAAGCGCATGTTCCAAGATCGCCGCGAGTCAAATTATCGTAAAGCATCAACAGATTTTCCAGGAAATATCGGATTACGAGTGTTTTAGCAAAGTGAAAATTAGTTTAAATCGCATAGGAGATCGTTACCTTTCATATATACATACATTTTCACTCACAGATTTTATCGCTGCCATTATCAGTGAAATTTTAGTCGCATTAATTTTCATTTCATAACCTTTGATGTTCCCGACGATATAGAATTATTTCTCTGTAAGTGACATCGTTATTACGTTGATTTTCCATTCTTTCGAGTGAAATAAAATACGAGATACCGCGATTAATATTAAATAAAATCCCTCAATTAAAAAAAAAAAGTCTTTTCTGCGAGATATCTCCTACATCTGACTTTTTTCTACGCTGGTTTCTGCTTTGTCAGATTTGTTATTACATTTCGATCTTTACGAGAGAGATAATATATAAGATTGCTGTTCAATGGGAATGACATTGAACATTTAACGATTGCGATCGTAGCATTCAACGTCTTCTTTCGTTCAACATCGCTTCGCGTTTTTCACGAAGAGATGCCCCTCCAGCTGAAAAACGACTCGCATTATGTCAACGAGAGCACGATGATATAAACTACTTTGGAAAGTGCATTACCGGCGTTTCTCACGTTTGTCCTGCGCCCCAGGCTTATTTATCGCTCCGGAGGCGAGTCGCTAGCTTCGAGTCGCAGCTGCTGTCTGTAATGGAGTTGCGTATCATCGTCATATGTGGAGCAAGAAGTTGGCACGATGGGGAAGTAGTAGCCAACTCGAGAACAGATGTGACGGAAGGATGAAGAACCTCGAGAAAAAGCAAATACTATGTATATCGAGAGCATAGCGAGAAAAGTAGCGGAGAAGGGTGAAAAAAGAGTGAATACACACATCGGGGATAAAAAGTTATCATTAGGGACATAGTGGATGACACGGAAATCGTGTAAAAATATGCGATGCGCAAATTGATATCGAGTGGAGAGACGAGTAAGAACACAACAGTAGTAAAATGAAGTAAGAAAAGCGGATAAGGAAGTGAGATACGCGCGGAAGTAAGACGAGATATCGTCATGATAGAAGAAACGAATGATCGGAACGACACTTTGATGCATGGAGAATGAAACGCGAAGTGCGAATCAGAAAGAAATCCACTCTTACGAATCGCAAAAATCCGTTCTGTCGTGGAAAAAAGCGCGAACAAGGTTGCCGCTGTCGTGTGAGGTGAGATCGACGGAGAAATCGCGCGACCGCTGACACTCGTAAGTGAAGTGCCAGCGACTGCAATAAGAAGTAAACGAAACGGGGAAAATCCAATTGAGGGTAGCCGCGACTGGGAAGAGATAGAAGGCTGGAATTGTTGGGGAGAAATGAGAAGAGGAAGGGAGAGCGAAAAAACACGAGAGAAAGAGAGAACGAAAATACGTCGCGAAAAAATTGAAAGACATGTGTAAAGCGATACGAGAAGTATGAAGAGCGCCGCTTAAGGCAAAACAGGCACTTTGCGTAGCTAAGAAAAGTTCGGAGAGAATGCAAAGATAATTAAGAAAAAAGAAGGAGGAAAAATGCTTAAAGGAGAGACAGAATGGCTGATGCGCCAGGAAGCGAAAGGAAAGAAAAGAGGCACGATCCTACGTAACTCAGACTAAGCGAAAAGGCGCGAACGAGATTGCCGAAACACTCGGAAATACCTGAAGAGAGAGGAAAAGGGTAGGAACGCAAGTACGGGAATCAGAGATCGCCATCAGGAGGATAGAGGCGGAGAGGAAAGGAACGAAAACAGGGGAGCCAGGAGGACACCGTAGACAGCAAGGACCAGGGTAATGAGAGAAGAGAACGAGGTGAAAAGAAATGGCGAGCGCGACAGAGAGCGGAGGAGAGACACCACGTTTAGTGGTATGTTGCGAGGGGGTAGGAGTGCCGTAGAGAGAGCGCGTAGAGACGGGACGTAAGAGGGAGACGAGAGGAAGGGGTGGCTGTGCGAGAAGAGTATGTACGTTGAGGGAGGTAGAGGGGGTGAGGTGACGTCACGCCGGGTCGATACTCACTCATACTACTCGGCGGCGACACGGTAACCTCCCGGCGATGGCGCACGCGCGCCTTTTACCCTTCTCACCGAGACTCGTACTCGTTCCTGAACGCCGCTTCCCGCCATATTAGCCACCATGGGGTAGGCGAGAATGTGCGACAGGGGTGGCTCGGGGTGTTTCTTCTTCCGAAAGGTAATCCGCGCGTAATCTCTCTTTCTCTCTCTCTCTCTCTCTCTCTCTCTCTCTCTTTCTCTCTCATTCTCGTTTCTTCATTCTCCGTCACTCTCTTTATCATCATTCTTTTTCTTTGTCGCACTCGTATCCTCATCGGGCATTTAGCTATGCTACGTCTCCTACGCGCGCCCTTTCGCACGGTTCGCCGATCACGTGAGACCGGAAGGAGATTGACGGCTTGCGGAAACGCTCGAGAAGAGGGACAGGTCGGAGGAAAAGACCCGCCGGTGTCTTCGCAGTGCTAACCGAGGATAATTCGCGCACGCATGGGACCGCCGGCGCCGCGAGGAGATAGTACGACACGCGCGGCGGACGGGTTCGCCCGGCAGACGGGTGAGACGGAGAGACGGAAAGAGAAGACGGACGGGATACGGGGGTGGTGGGCTGCGGGAAGGAAGGGCGGCGAGGAACTCCAGGAACCGCCGCCGCCAGGTAGCGAAAGAGGCTGTAAATCGGCCACGGCAGCGTGGATGTCCCTGCTGTCGCTCTGCGACCGGATGTGCGGTACAGCCGCGTGGCTCGTCCCGGTCACATGCCTCCGCGGGGTGCGTGTAACACGGTTCATCTTTTGCGCTATTCTCCCGGCCAACCGCAATAATCCCGACTAGTCGTTAATGTCTCTTGAGTGCGCTGACAGCTGAACGAGCTTACTTGAGACGCGTGCAATTGGTCCAAGGTTTCTTTATTTTGTAAAAATCCTGAGTTTTATGTAGGAGAGAGAATAATTCTTTCGTATCCTACGTTATAATCAATGCGCGCGCGCCCGCAAAGATTTACGACAGCGTTTATGACGTTGAAATGTGGCAGATGGATGATTTTAAGAGCGGCGTTATAATCAATGCGCGCGCGCGCGCGCGCCCGCAAAGATTTACGACAGCGTTTATGACGTTGAAATGTGGCAGATGGATGATTTTAAGAGCGCGTGTGATTCGATAAGAATGTGCTTCTCTCGATAGTCTCGATGAGATGTGCATCCGGATGAAATCACGGTCAATAAACATGAGGATTTACGGTGCTTGTGTTATGCCAAAGTGACAGATTGATGAGTTTCCGTGAGACACCGCTTGCTTCGTTAACGGCCTCTCGTGCTTCTGAGAGGATCGTGATGGGTTTTAGATTTAGATGTCGCATTTATACATCTCGAATAAATAAATAATATTTTAGATATTCCTTTCTTCGATTAAATATTCCGTAATCTCATTGTAGCGCACATGATCGCATAATCATATTATGTTAATCGGATTTATCATGTTGATTGAAATTAATACGAGATTTTCAAAAATTAAGGCCACCCACTTGAAAAATGTTATTGTACTTAAAGATGCATAATTTTTGCCGCTTACTTTTATCAAATACATCTTGTCGATCGTGTTGATAAAGGATTTGATTTCTTTATTAAAAGTAATTAAATAAAAAAATATAACATATTTATAAAAAGGAAGAAATTTGCTTGCATTCGATAAAACCAATGAACATTTTTGTAACAAAATTTGTTCATCCATTTTGTAACATAAGATTTATAAAAAATATCATATAATTTATTATATATATTTTAAGTAAATTGATTGAATTAATTAGGAATTTTTGCTTCAAAAATGCATGTTCATATCGTAATAGGTTACGTATTTGTGAAAAATATTTTTCTCCTCTATGGTTTTTTTCTCTCTCTCTCCCCTCTCTTTCTGTCTCATGCATTCTAAATAATCTATTATCATTTTATTAATATTAGCAAAATCATACAAGCTTCTAATGCACTGTGGTCTTAGATAATATAAGATGTCCACGTTATGCAATTGCTAATAAAATATGCCATATATGTAGTTGATTTGTGGCATATGTAATTTGACTATGATTATCGTTGATTTAGATCTTGATTAATCCGTTTTTGATAAAAAGATATCGTTTAAATTATCTCGAAATCATCTTATTGCCAACAGCAGTGCTCCATTTCAACGACACGAGATTTTTTTTTTGGTCGTCATTCATTCATCATTCTCTGTGTTATTAATTGCAGTAATTAGCCTAATTTGTTTTAAGATTAATCAATAGTGAAAATAATCGGTCATTGTTTTCTAGGAGGGCCGGGGGGAAGTGACAGACATAAGCGCAAGTCCTGGGAGGCAGGCACCTGCCAACCAGTTGCGCCCCAAGGAACCACCCCCCATGGTCATTCAAGGAGACTTCAGGAAGGTAGGTGACACTTCATTAACTCGTTGCCGATACAATGGATGAATTTAGTGCTCGTTGCGTCGGCAAACTTCAATTGGCGGATAGTGTGACGATAGATTCCGACATTCTATTGTGTTGCTCGTGAAGTTATCTCGACGACTGGTAGAAATATGTTAACACGTGCTTTAGTCGTTATGCATTATCCACATAATCTGATCGCTATTATAATAACATACAAAATATAAATTAAATTATTCTGTTTCCGATCTTTGAATAAATAAGCAAAGTAGAAATGTAAAATATAATATCTTACTCCGCTATAGATACCAAGAGAGCCAGAAATTGTTTTTAACAGATATAAAATTTTACTTTGTTTAAATAACATTTTGTACAATTAAACTAATTTTATTGGACTATATCTTTCTCCCTACATATTTATGTAGCCGATTATATAATTACCTCACTTTTTATAGTATATTCTTTTATTTAAAATTTTTGAGAATTTTGCTGCATCATAAAAATTATGAATAATATGGCAATGAATTAAAAAGTGTTGCTTTTGTCGTCGAGACAATTTCATCGATCCACGCACCGATGATAAACCTTCGCTATACATTCGATAAAACAGAAGGATTTACCATTGCAGGTGAGCGGGATCAGTACAGAGATCTTCAAGCAGATCGAGACTGTCGAAAACGATCATGACGCTTCGACAGCGGCGGCCCTCGAAGCTGTCGAACGAAGAGGCGAGATGGTCGTGCGTGTCATTGAGCCTCGGCAAATGGGTAGACAGGCTTCCGAGGCGGCGAAAAAATTTATCGCCATGCAGGTATGTTATCGATGGACCATCTGTTTCCGACAGATTATGATTCATTCGCGTTGAAACGTAATATCTTGTCATAAATTAGTACTACACGCGCAGTGTTCTTTTATTATCGTATTACTTCTATCTGTTCACCGTATTTTTACCTCTTTATTAATTTTTTATATAATTTAATTACAGAATAATATATTGCTATTTTATATCTTATCATTGTTTGGCGATAGAAAAAAAAACGTGTGAAGATATACACGTGTAAGGTAAATGTCCCAATGGCCGGACATGTCCCAATATCCGACCACATTGAAAAACAAAATTTACCATTTATTTAAACAATTATGAATGAAAATAATAATTATTGTAAAAAAACTCCAACATTTGACCATTAAACTCGCCGGACGTATGTGCAAATAATAATAAAAAAAGATAAAAAGAAAAACAGGGAACAAAAAAGACTGTAAAGAATTAAAGAAATTGAAGAAAAGAAAACAGAGAGAGCTGAAATGGTCGGACACTGGGACAAGTTATGTCCGGATACTGGGCCGTAATCTATTTCAGCTGTCCGGCCACTGGTACATTGACGCGTTCCATTACTTATGTAAATATTTAATTAATAATTGATATATATGGGTTCGAATAATTTTTCCCTGCTTATGGGAATCTTAAGCTTTCGATTGAATGCAAATATTTATATTAAAAATCTTTCTAATATTATAAATTGTATTATTTGTCACAACCTACGCTTAAACGTCCGGCCACTATAGTTTTAGAGACACAGACACACACAAGCAAAACTCAATGTAAAGGAAATAGGCTATACAAATGCAGAAATGCATAATTCAAATATTAAACTGGATATGAAAATTTAAATTAAAGTTAAACGCAGATTGAAATAAAAATTTGTGTCTCAATTTGTTTAATTTTTGTGAATAAGTTTTTGTTATCTTTAATAATAACTATAACAAAAAACTGATAGTGTGGCTAGCAAACAAATCGTTGAAATAATATTTGCCGTGAATATAACTTTTGAAACTAAACAAACAGGTATAGCAATATCTGCTTGTATTGCGACCATTTGCCGCACCAGAGCACGGCGAAAATTATTTTCACGACAATGGAACAGTTTTGCGAACCGTTCTAGTACACGCAAACGCTGTGAGATATTTTAATCGTACGAATTAAAAATATGTTCGCTTGCGATCTTCGTTTCAGGATCCAAAGTACCCTATCCACTTTGTCGAGATAATCAAACGACCAGGACAGACTCTCGGTCTCTACATACGCGAGGGCAATGGCGTCGACAGGAACGACGGGGTTTTTATTTCCAGGATAGCTCTGGAGACTGCCGTTTACAATAGTGGCTGTTTAAAGGTGAGAATCCTCATCTTTGCCTTGTCCTGCAAATTTTCACCTTCTGTCGCCGCGGCAGGGGGATACCGACCGACGTGACGAAGAAAACGAGGCGGAGCACTAAATCGTCCTTTCGCCTTTCCTATTTTTTTCTTTTTCTGTCAAGCGAAAACTTGATTGCCGCCGTTGCTCGAAACAAACTGGTCATTTAAGAACGGAGTCTATTTCGGGACGCGGTTTCGGTGGCGCGCGAAAACGCGTCGAATTAAATTTATACTTTTGCACCTTGACATTTCGCGAGTCGGGCATCGATCGTACATGTCCGCATTCGGAGGGAGGATGTTTATTCTCTCGTTTGTCTCGCGGCTAGATCGTTTTCTGTGTATAATTATCAGTTATCCGCCATCATGCATTCGCACTTACAGGTGGGCGATGAGATCCTGGCGGTGAATCTGGTCGACGTGACGCATATGAGTCTAGACGACGTCGTCATCATCATGTCGATACCGAGGCGACTCGTTTTGGCCACAAGACATGGTTCACATCAACCGGTTTCACATGTTCGCCAGACTGAGCACAAGGCACCACCCGTGGTAGTAATCAAGAGGGAATTGAACGAGGACGAGAATGACCACGTGACTAGTAATCATGTCAGGTATTGCCTTTGCTGATTCGCCTTTCTTATATCTCGAGTAATTATATATTTTGATAATAGTTGAAAATGACAAGATATCTTTCTCTCTCTCTCTCTCTCTCTCTCTCTCTCTCTCTCTCTCTCTCTCTCTCTCTCTCTCTCTCTCTCTCTCTCTCTCTCTCTCTCTCTCTCTCTCTCTCTCTCTCTCTCTCTCTCTCTCTCTCTCTCTCTCTCTCTCTCTCTCTCTCTCTCTCTCTCTCTCTCTCTCTCTCTCTCTCTCTCTCTCTCTCTCTCTCTCTCTCTCTCTCTCTCTCTCTCTCTCTCTCTCTCTCTCTCTCTCTCTCTCTCTCTCTCTCTCTCTCTCTCTCTCTCTCTCTCTCTAATATTTTAAGATAATAATAATAATAATAATAATAATAATAATTTTTTAATATTATCTAGCGTTTATAATGTAAAAAAATATCATTTTACTTTGATTCATATGTATAATATCATTATTACATATATTATATTATTTATCTCAAGACCATCATCAATTTTTTGTCGTTTCTGCAATCTCGATCCGATGTAGTTATATGCATAGATGTTCTAGACGATGTGGATCGAGCACCATTTCACACCTGTCTGCACCAATTCGATACTTGTTTATCCTTCACTGTCTCCAATGAATGCTACTTTACGACTGAAAAAAAGTGGTGAACTCGTGGCAATGTCTCGGGACACTTGCTGTCGCGATCTCCGAGTCTTTCGGATTATTCGCATTGAAAAGACCGAAGAATAATCCGCGAAACAAGACTTTTTAATATTGTACCGGAAAATGTATATCAAATCATTACCATGATCCCGAAAACAAACTTCCCGCAAAGATAAATGTGAGAAAAGATAAATGTCTGAATTTTTTCCGAACGACGCGGAGGATCGATATATATATATATATATGTATAAGAAACTGTATAAGATATTGACGTAAGGTATTTTTTAGCGGAAGAAACGGGAATATTTATAATTCACAGCGATTTGCAATCTTAAAGAAATCTACTTACGCGATGTTTATGGATTGTGATTAAAACTTTTTTGTGTGATCATATGCGAGTGTAGGTACACCCCTTCTACACGGGGCCCATGATTGTACCGGAAAATGTATATCAAATCATTACCATGATCCCGAAAACAAACTTCCCGCAAAGATAAATGTGAGAAAAGATAAATGTCTGAATTTTTTCCGAACGACGCGGAGGATCGATCCGCTCGCGTACCGACCACGTGTTTCATATGACTAATCGGTTCTATGAATGAATGCTACATTGAAATTAACCAGGATTTTACAAAGGTAAAAACAACACAAACTTTATCTTGATACCTAGACTTGTGTATGATTGCAATTTTTTGTAATGTTTTAATGGACGCGAGTGTATAAATACTCTCCCCTCTCTCTTTTTCTCTCGAATACTTGGCAACAAACGAATGCACGAGTGCACGCATTGCATTTTAAATTCCATTCACCGAACATTAATCACATTCAATTTGAAAGATAAATGGCAAATTTTGATTTTTTTGTTATTTTGTTAGTTTAAAAAAGTTCAAGTAATGATATCAAGACCAGTACGAGAGCCTTTTCAGCTTTGCAGCATGAAAAGATCGGATAAAATGCGATTAATTAGACATGAAAGATTTCAAAAGTTGCACACACACGTATCTTTTATTTTGCTTTGTAACATCTTTTTCGATTGTCGAAAAAAATTGCAGAATAAGTTATATAACAACAATTTATAAGTTATTCATTAATTAAATTGCTTCTCGTGTAATCATAAAAATTGCATTACTAGTAGAAGCTTGTAAAGCTAAAGTTCGATAGAGATTAATAAAAAAGAAAGTCCGCGGGGGACTAAATTATTCTGCAATAGGATATAATTATAAAAGTTAGTAAACGGAACGAGAGATCGCGAAGAGTTTAATAGTAAATGACTGAAATTTTTAATCATTCTCCACGATGCACTAGTGCATTCGTTTAACGAGTTTTGCCTAGAAGAAACGTAATACAAATTAATGGATATTTATATATGTATATATTTAAAACGTAGAAATCGCGTACACCTGCTGCCACTGTTTGTGTGATGTGAACCCTAACTTTATATTTCCTTGCTGTAAGCTTGCTACTTGTTCTTTCGACTGCATTTCCCGTCAGTGTTTTGGATAACGTTATCATGATTGAACGATTATCGATTGCTAGTATATTCTGTGCGTAGTATTATTCCATAAAGCTGTTAAAAACTTTAATAATTTATCAAAGAAATTATATTGTGTAAAACTTTAATTAACTTATAGCATATTTTAAAGAAATTGACATACATATAATTATATGCACAGAATTATATTCTTATAAACTGTATTTTTTCGTATAAAAGTTTTGCGTTTAACATATCATTTTCTGTCAGAATATATACAAGCTATAGCCTAAGTGTAAAATAAATGTCGTTAACAAGAAGCAATCGATGTCATGGATTGTCAGTATTTCTACAAAAACATTATCGTTGTAATCGCTATTATTTTTCATATAAAAATTCAAATTTTCAAAGTTAAAACATAT
>NW_021849240.1:213035-257810 GCF_003651465.1 Formica exsecta
TATATATATATATATATGTATAAGAAACTGTATAAGATATTGACGTAAGGTATTTTTTAGCGGAAGAAACGGGAATATTTATAATTCACAGCGATTTGCAATCTTAAAGAAATCTACTTACGCGATGTTTATGGATTGTGATTAAAACTTTTTTGTGTGATCATGCGAGTGTAGGTACACCCCTTCTACACGGGGCCCATGATGCCCTCGTCGAATGGCCGACGTATGTCGACGGGTGGCGGAATGCAATCAGTCGGCGGCAGGTTGTCGGGTCAAACCGCGCAATCGACTCATTACGGCTTCAGCCAGCACACCGGAAGTGGAAGGATTATGCCGAGAAGCGGTTCCGACCAGCACCTACCCCGAGTCGATTATACAAGTATCACGACGCCGGCGCGACATACCCTTCTTAGATCCAGCTTGAAATCAGGTTCGTAATGAATTGATTTACGGTCCAACGCAAGGCTTTCGAGACTTACAAGCGACAAATTTCGTCAGTATTTGTGCCTTTCCACATTCTTATATTTGTTCTCCAGAATAAATTTTGGAGAATACTCTTGTAATTTATTTATTCTCAAATTTGATATATTACTTTATATAATAATGTTTTGAAAAAATATGCAATGGATAATATATCTAGAGAAATTTATTTTCCAAGAGTCAAATATGTTTTAAAAACAGAGAGAGAGAGAGAGAGAGAGAGAGAGAGAAATTAAGAAAAAATGTAATCTAATTATTTTCTTTCTGTGATATATTAGATTTATACGCTTGTTATATTCTAAGACAATTTTCTGTCATTATTAGGTACATCAGCATTACGTTACAATACGAGGTATGGTGGACAGACTGACATAACGTCCGCCGCGCAGAGACAAGGACAATTTGGCACCTTGACGAGGCGACATCGACCTTCATTGGACTATGCCTCCGACACCGAGGCTACGTGCTCCAGCTCGCCGAAATCAGCGTATTACTATTATAGGCACAACATGAACAATCCACCTCAAAGTAGCGTCGTATCGCATTTAGCTACCCTCTCGAGGTCACAAATCGGTCAGAGTTCCTCAGGTGAATCGAAATAATTCAAGTTTAAATTATGTTCCGCTTTCTTTCGGAAATCGTATCATTTAGATTTTGATTGCGATTAATAAACTCTGTGCGGTCCAAATAACTTTTTCCAAATAAGCAAATATTATGTTTGCATTTTAGCTTCATTAGCGCGTAGTTTGATATAACAATTAATTTATATTATTTATTAGAATCTTATCAAAATTCTGAGAATGGTTTATTAATTATAATGCAATATTTGGAGTATCTAGAAAATTGCCAAGTTTGCTTTGATATAGATTGCAAATGGTTTAAGCATTTCGATAGCCTTAAATCTAAAGCCTCTGGCAAAATGCAATTCTCTTCGAGCGAGCGCCATAAATTAGGAAATTTGTCATACAGGTTTAAGGTCAAACTCGTTACCACGAAGCGGTCGGACGTTGCCTCAGCAACCCGGTCTCAGATCGGGTCTCAGCACGGTCGCGTCGGGCCTGATCGATCAAGAGGACAGCGACGGCGCTTTATCGGCGCCGGAATTGCCTTCCATCAGGCGTGACAGAGGTAAGCTTAAATAATGAAGACGATAACTGAGAACACAGTTTACTTACCGTGGATTGACCGTGTCGATAAATCGCAACAGGCAGGATACCGTCCTCGCCGAGCGTATTTACGTCGGACGAGTATCGCGCCTGGCTAAGTCGCACGCCAAGCACCAGCGCCTTGTACGAGCAGATCAGGGCGACCACGAGTAGACCACCTCGTTACACATACAGCGCCGAGAATATTCACGCAGCCGTCAATCAGGTATAGCGTAAACTGATTAATAAACTCGAAACTTCTGTAATCAATCGTTAATTTTATCATATTAATTTTGTTGAATAATTTAATGTGATGATAGATCTTGTTTGATTTTCTATCGTTTATTATTAAGTACACAAATAACATCATGATTCGTTGTTTTATCTTTAACACATTTGTTTTAAGAATATAGATTATATAAACTTATTTTTTATTTTGAAAGATTTATTACTTCGTATTTAGTACTGAAATTTTATTCATTCAAATTTTTAATGATTTCAACGTTAAAAAATCTATATCCTTTAGCTTATATTTATAAATTTGTATTTATATTGGCGCTTTCGGATAAAAATTTGTAATTATTTTTCAATATTTTTCAATATATCATAAATTTATTCATACTTTATAACGTATCTATTCGATCGAATAAAATTTCAATGTACTAAATATCAAGTAATAAATCTTTTAAAATAAAAAATAAGTTAATATAATCTTTATTCTTAAGAGAAATATATTATAAAGATAAACTCATCTACTTAAATCGAATGTTAATAAAGTAAATTATTTTCTTGGTTCATGTAGGGTGAGTATGGCAGTTATGGTGGGTATAGACCGCTCTCGAGCACTCTCGATCGCCTGTCGACGAGATCGGCGTCGGCCCAACAGGTCAATCTCGCAAATCTCAGAGCGTCAACGGCAATCAGCTCGACGTGTCATCGAGGTACAACGAATCCAAGGCCAGCCTCGGTAGCGTCGAGCGCACGCTCGTCGCTCGTGACCCAGAAACCGTCGTTAACGAGCTCCGCGAGCCAAAGGGCGACATCAGTCAGAAGAATTAGAAATCTGTTGGACCTTGAGTCCACGAGGAGCATACCTACCCCAACGCCTACTAGAACTCAGGGTCAAATACTGCTAGATATTAATCCTGCAGGTGAAACTAATTAGTCTATTTTATTCTATTCTTCGTTTATAATGTTTTATTCTTAAAAGCAAGAATGTTGAAGAATTTTTTTTTCTATTCAGAGTTCCTCAAGTATAAAATAGAGAAGCCGCCGACTGTGGGCACTCCGAGCTCAACGAGCTCCCTTTTGAGTTCACTCGGGGAGACGACTGGTGGCGATTTCGCGAGCGGAGTTAGCGGATTATTGTCGGTCCATCTCTTAGCGGGACGCGGGCTTCGAACGACTACGACCTCATCGGCTGCTACTACACCTTCCACTCCCTCCGGTCAACCGAATTTAGGTTCGTCAGATGAGACAATTTTATGTTTATGGACGTTTTTCATCCAAAGTCGGCAATATTTTACTCGCTTTATTTTACTCATTTACATTTTTTTTCATGCTGATTTCACACACTCGAGCAACGCAATTTAATTGCTAATTTTCAATATAAAAAATTTATATTATATTACGCTGTTATGAATAATTTTATTTAAATAAATCTATTAATTTGTCAAAAATAATTACAGCTAGTTGTGGCTTGAGAGACTTGTATTGCGTACTGGAGTGCGACAGAGTGCACAAAGCGCGAACAGTAGTGCGAACCGGCGATTTAATGTTCGACTGGGACGAAACCTTCGAGCTGGATCTCGTAGGCAATAGGCAGCTGGATCTGCTCGTTTATTCTTGGGACCCGCAGTACAGGCATAAACTCTGTTACAAGGGATCGGTGCATTTAGCGAGTCTGCTGAAAGAGTCGCCGGAGCATCAACTGGCTGTCAAAGTCGAACCACGCGGTACAATCTACTTAAAACTGCGATACACCGACGCTCAACAAACTTTCCGTCGAAGAGGTCTACCGGTCATATCTTTAGCTACAAGAGTCGCACCTCTTTTCGGAGTTGATCTGGATACAGTGGTAAGTTTTCCGTCTTTTACAATTTTAAAAAATTAATTTTTTCTATGTCAATTTTCAATGTTCACTCAAAAATATATATAATTATATTTTCGATATTTTTTTTTAATGATTAGGTAAGTCGAGAAACTAAGACTGGCGGAGTTCCCGGTGGAGTTTCCACGGCTTTGGCGATGGGAGTCCCGAACATTCCGATTATCGTATGGCGTTGCGTCGAGGAGGTTGAGAGAAGAGGGCTCGATATCATTGGTAAATATAAAAATAAATTTCAAAAATATTGCGACAAGAATCGTCACATTATTTCGTGCAACAGGTTTGTATAGACTCTGCGGTTCGGCGACTAAGAAGAGGATACTTAGGGAAGCTTTCGAAAGGAACGCACGGTCCGTGAATCTATCGCCCGACAACGTACCGGATATCAATGTCATCACTGGTAATACGCCGCGTATTAAATACGTCAAATTGTTTCGAGAATAAGCGAAATGACGCAAAATGACTAATTTGTGACCGCGACATTATTTTCAGGCGTTCTGAAAGATTATTTACGAGAACTCCCGGAACCTCTCTTCACGAAGTGCCTCTACCAAATGATGGTCGATGCACTGGCCGTCTGTTTACCAGACGACCCGCAGGGCAATGCTAAACTTATGTTCAGTATACTAGATTGTTTGCCTAAGGTCAATAGGGTACGTATTTATGCATAATTCACTTTTAAATGCATTAATTACAACAGAGAAATGAAAAAATTAATATAACGAGATTTTTGCTGAGATTATTAATTTCTCTAATTATCTAATTTTATTAATTGGCAATAGTGCACATTGATTTACTTGCTGGATCATCTGGCGATGGTGGTGTCACAGTGCAATAAAATGTCACCAGCAAGTCTTGCCGTTTGCTTCGGCCCGGTATTAATGTTACATTCGGACGAAAATGCACCCCCGCTGGATTTCCAACAACCGATAGCCGTACTTAAGTATCTGCTGGAGATTTGGCCGGTCAAGTCAGGTAATGTACTTGTTTTTAATGTATCTCTGTAAAGAATCAGTCTTTTCGCGAATTTAAGCTAATTATTTTCATGCATTCCGCGCGATTTAGTCAAGTTTGAATTTTGACTTAAAACGCTGCGCAAGAATGTAAGAAAAAAAATAATAACGTTTTTATAAGCGTTATATATGCAAAGCGACATGCATTAAGAAGAAAACATTAGCTAAAAGCCGAGTAATCAGTAGCTAATTTCACAGACAGTTCGGAAGACTTCTTCAGCCGGTTCAACACTTCCTCGAGTTATGCCAGCAGTCGAGCGCAGCAGCAGTCAGCAGCATCTGCAACAGGCGCAGCAATTGGTGCAACAACAGCTACAGGCGCAACTACAAGGAACATTGGGACGCACAGGGCTGCCTTGGCAGCAGCCACCCTCACTTCATCATCAACCCCAAACTACGGCAGCCGCAGTCCTCGGGCCCTCCATTCGTCCTCCACCACCGGTCAAACCTCGACAGGTGAATCCGTCATTTTTCGTGCATCTCTTCGAGTTCGATTCGAGTTCGATTCGAGAATTTATTATTAAGAAAATATTAATCCTAAACAGTACGAGCAGGCTCTGACTTTCTCGATTGCAAATTATTTTATTTTTTTTATTCTAAATAACAATTATTATATATCTTAACTTTTTCTAAAAATTTAAATAAATTTATGTAAAGAAAATACAGATTTTGAATCAAAGATTTAAAAAATATGTGACAAATAAACATTTATTATTAAATATAATATATTGGGTCAGAGAGACACACAGAGAAAGAGAGTGTCAACTTTCGACATTTTTATGTAAGTAATATATTTTACACTGTTTAGGATTAAAAACATTGATTTTTCTAGTTTCTGTGAATTTATATATTTGCGTAAATCTCTCCTCGAGCTATCAGAAATTTTGCAACTAGAAAAATCAACCGAGAATATGTCTGTCAGATATTCTAAACGTATATACTCAGTTTCCTTTATTCTCGCTTTTCTTCATGTTCTATGTATATTGAAACGTTGTGAACAGCATGGTAGGCAAAGTACTGATTCTATTTCTTCTTTGTTCGCTTCGCAGACAATCGCGCGATGCGCTTCTATGAAATCGAATCTATGCCATTTAGTGATCATTCATTCGCCCTGCTTATATGTACATCAAATGTTCAATCATTCATGATAACATTTCAATCGGAGAACTTTTATTTATAGTAAACTCGCAAGCTAAAAAATATGTGACAAATAAACATTTATTATTAAATATAATATATTGGGTCAGAGAGACACACAGAGAAAGAGAGTGTCAACTTTCGACATTTTTATGTAAGTAATATATTTTACACTGTTTAGGATTAAAAACATTGATTTTTCTAGTTTCTGTGAATTTATATATTTGCGTAAATCTCTCCTCGAGCTATCAGAAATTTTGCAACTAGAAAAATCAACCGAGAATATGTCTGTCAGATATTCTAAACGTATATACTCAGTTTCCTTTATTCTCGCTTTTCTTCATGTTCTATGTATATTGAAACGTTGTGAACAGCATGGTAGGCAAAGTACTGATTCTATTTCTTCTTTGTTCGCTTCGCAGACAATCGCGCGATGCGCTTCTATGAAATCGAATCTATGCCATTTAGTGATCATTCATTCGCCCTGCTTATATGTACATCAAATGTTCAATCATTCATGATAACATTTCAATCGGAGAACTTTTATTTATAGTAAACTCGCAAGCATTTTGGTATGTAATGTTTTGAAAAGTATATAATTTGAAAGATTGTATCATATTTTATTATAAAGAAAAGAATGATTTATTCTCGAAAAAATTAATTTCTGGCTGGAAAAGCTTAATCTCTGTGCTCTGAAAATCATTGCTAGCCAAAATGATTTATGATTGCCATTCATTATCATTATCATTGATCATCATATCTCGCGATTTAAGTTTCATACATTTATCATGTACATATATTTTACATATATCATTTATATGAAATGCCTTCGTGCATGTCTCGATGTCATCTCTATATCTTTCATATTCATATATACATATATATATACATATATACATATTTTGTGTATATAGTTTCAACGTCATTCCTATTATAATAACAATTTACGTTGTCTTCTTTATCTTTTTTCGTTTGGGCACGTATTCTTCAGAGCAAGCGCAAATTGCCGGCTCTACCAAACCGCTGACAGCACAGAGACGCCGCTTCTTGCACAGGTATCATCGTTATTATCGTTTATCGTTTTCATTATCATGTACATCCGCTATTTTAGTTCGTTGTCACATGCATGGCCCGATTCAGATATCAGAGAAACGTATCATTCATGTAACTCTCATTCTACCTTCATGCCATCACGTTTCATCGCAATCTAAATGTTACCGACATATATACTGAATATTGTAAATACTTGTTTATATTAATGTAGCACATATTTCTACGTATGTTCACAATTGCATTCACTTCCACGACTCTCTGGTATCCGCAAAATTATGGAGAATTGATTTAAAAATAGCAATTTTGCACAAATATTAAATTTCTGAAAATATATATCAGATTTTGTTCATAACATAAATTGAACAATACTTAAAAATATAAATTTTATGCATTGTTGAGTTTAAGATTGGAAACTATCTCTTCGTAATATATCAGAGAATATCTACAGCGATTCCCGAAATTGGTCAAGTGTCCCAAAAAAATTTCAAAAAATTGCAGAAAATATTATTATACGTATTATTTTATATATTATAATATTATTCGCATCTCTCTTTCTGATAGTAAACTATCTAATTCTGTTTTTATATCTTATTCGTCGTCTTTCCGCCGCTTTATAAGAAGAAAAATTTTATGGAACTTTTAAAAAACATTTGATCAGTTTCGTGTATAAATACAGCCGGAATTCCGGCATCGTGCGCGACTAACCGACGCACCTTGACGGTGGGTCCATTTTGTACGCGCAGGTGATAGTCTCATCTCCCGGTTCACCTAGTAGCGAGGAGTCGGAGGCCTCGCCGGAGCCGATTAACAAGGGCCTCCTGGGCAATTTAGGATACGAAAAGAGCGACGAGACGACAACGACGACGACGACGACGTCGAGCGCGTCAGGCGGAATTAGTATCGGCGTCGGCGTCGGTGCCGGTGCCGGTGCTGGTGTCGAGCAGATAACGCCGACGAGCAGCGTCGACACCGAAGAAGGTAATCCCCACCATCCCGAAGAGGGTGAGAAGGGCGTCGAAGGTGATGTTGAGGCGAGCGACGACGATCGACATCAGCACATACCTAAAACGCATTAATCGCTGCCATCGCGCGGGCAATGAACGCAGTGAGTAACGAAGAGGCTGCGAAAGGAGACGACTTTTCGCGAACAAACGTACTCCAAAGTTTGAGGACTGCTTCGTGACTTTGTACGTATTGCTTCGTTCATCGAAGTTGGACGTATGGCCCAAAGGATAGGTCGATCAACCCAGAAAATGAAATGGAATATTGTGAAGAAAATAGAGATTACTCGTTAATTTCATAAGATCGTCCTGTAAATGTTCTCGGATTAATTGTTTAGTTTTATAGATACGAGATAGGAAACATGTCAAAGTGAGTAAGCCTTCGGACACAAGTTTTCCCGGTCTGTGTGTGCACGGTGCTAATACTCGAATGTCGATTCGTAAGAATTGCACATTTGTTGCACATTTCGATCGAAAACTATCGCGATTAATTGATTTTAGTCAATTGTGTTGGGCATGGCTGCTTGCGAGAAAGATTTGTTAAAATTAAACGGAAAGGGAACAAAACAAAAGAGGTAGAGATGGGAAGATGACCTCGTTCGGTTATTATAGCCAAATTGTGCTAAAGAACTGCTATGTAGCTATGAAATTAAAACTAACGATATACTAAATTCTTCCCTTGAATGTTACGTCTCATTTTCTAATTAAAAAATTGAGTTTCGTAAAAAGATAAAGTATGCGATTTATAAATTTATAATAGTCATGTATTTATTTAAATGTATGAAATGCGTTACTGAAATGCATTACTGAAATAATCAAGCTATCAAACGAAGAGATGCGAGTGCTACGACTGTTACTCATTATAAGAAGGCAGATCAAAGACACGTTCGTTCTGTCAGACGCAACAATAGCCCGGATAAATAGAACCGGATCGAAATGATAAAACAAGTTCCGCAACAAGAAAGAGGGTATTTACTATGTTAGAAAGTCACTACTGGGAAAGCAATTCCAACAATCGAACACGTTCAGTCCTCCATACATTATGGAAGTTTCTCCGAGTTATGACCTTTCGAGTCATGATCTCTTAAAGCAGATAGTAGATTGCAAATAAATGCATCGCATACATCTTGCCCTCGATGCTCTTTTCCGGGAGATTACATAAAGATGAGAAAGGAAAAAAAGGTGGAAGAAAAGAAGGAGGTAGAAACAAGGTTGCCCCTCCGCGATCGTCATCGTCGGCATCTCACTATCATCAACATGACACACAATGATAACACAATACACAGAGCTTAAACAAGCGAGCCGGTCAACGAGGATGCGCACGTGGCATACATAATAATCAGTTTATATGCGAATATACTATATATACATATTATATATACATATGTAGACTAGTCACGATATTACGTGTGCTTTTGATAAAAGACTATTACTTGTAGCGTTAGCTAGCTCTCGTATACAGAACAAAAGGATACATGAACAAACAAATCGACAAACAAACAAATTAACAAACAATTAAACTAGACGATATACATAATATACATATAAAGATGTTATATATACTTTGGGGAAGAGAGAGTGCGAAGACACGACGGTGTTTCAACATGTCGACAATAGGACACGTAGGTATCGTTTGAACATGTTTGCATCAAGGGTGTAGTACCGGACAATCAACTGGCTATTGTATCAATACCGGTCGATTGATTGTCCGAGATTGAATCGTAATTGAAGAAAAAAGAACATAAAAAAAGAAAGAAGTGGTTACCGCAAGAAAAACTGACCGAAAATGATAATAATTACGAGTAAACAAAGAAATGCTACGATTAATTAATTATACTTTTAAAAAGAAAACGTAAAAACGAGTAAAAAATAGCCAGTATTATTATACGTCTAAAGCTGTAAAATGATGATCGCGCGAAAGAAAGAGTGTGAGAGAATGAAAGAGAGAAAGAGCAGAGATATGCAAATAGTCTAATAGAAAAATAACAAACGATTAAAGAAAAAGAGACGGAGAAAAAGGGAGGGTGAAACGTAGACACGCAAATGTCGCCCTTATTAAGAACAATTGGACGACGATAAAATACGCACTACGAATTCAGAATAAAGCCACGAGCGGATCGCGATTGCCTGTCATCGTCATAATTATCACTGTAACGCATCATCGCCATCATTATCGTCATCGTCGCACGATCTCACACTCGTGGTTTGGTTCGCAAACATAAAAAAGATGCACTGTAATCTGTATAAACACGCACGTATAAATAGATATATAAATACGTCTATATTCTCTTCTTTTCGCACAGTTAGTGTTATCGCGCGGATTGTGAGAGAATGAAAGAGAGAAAGAGCAGAGATATGCAAATAGTCTAATAGAAAAATAACAAACGATTAAAGAAAAAGAGACGGAGAAAAAGGGAGGGTGAAACGTAGACACGCAAATGTCGCCCTTATTAAGAACAATTGGACGACGATAAAATACGCACTACGAATTCAGAATAAAGCCACGAGCGGATCGCGATTGCCTGTCATCGTCATAATTATCACTGTAACGCATCATCGCCATCATTATCGTCATCGTCGCACGATCTCACACTCGTGGTTTGGTTCGCAAACATAAAAAAGATGCACTGTAATCTGTATAAACACGCACGTATAAATAGATATATAAATACGTCTATATTCTCTTCTTTTCGCACAGTTAGTGTTATCGCGCGGATATTTAAGAAGGGAGGAGAAGTATCCGCGAAATTGAGACTAATTGTATAGTTGAGTGTAATGTGTATATATACATATATATACATACGTATATATATATATATATATATGATTTGCTGTAATCCTAATTATGTATATCCAGCCCCAGACCGTATGATTGTCGTTCGATGTGCATGGGCGAGGGAATGCCGGATACCGCAATATTCTCTTTTTTCAAGACCGAGAGATTCATTTTCTTTCTTTCTTTGTTCGTTCGAAGCATTCGAACCAAAATTTTGTCCAATGCTGACGTTTTACATTTTCACTATAAATTATCGTTTACCTTTACTCGCAGAGATCTAATAAAATATATATTCATAAATAAATTTAGATATTTAGATATATAATTTTTTGTAAAATTAATTTGCTGCAAATTTTTAATTAGATTTATTCGTCAGATTGAGACGTCACGTAGTTCCTATCATATCTACTTGTTCGTAGAGGTATTGAATAATCATATTGAGTAAAACAAACGTGAATTGCCGTTTGCGAAAGATTACTTTCTTAACGTTGTAGAAAAAATGTATATGTATTGATATATAATGTGAATTGTATGAATTATTTTTTAAATAGTTGAGCGACAGTATCCACAACACGTAATTTAATTTGAAATATTTGCGCTTTAGACTTTATATACTCTGAAACGAATAAGTTTATTAATATGACCCATGTATCTCTTTGTTTTTCGATATGATTGACCGATTAATATATCACGAAGGAGAGACAGACAAACACAAAGACGGTATCCAGCATTCCTCGCTGTCCTGATTCTAGTAATAAATCAATTATGCCGCGAAGAAAGAAAGAGAAAGAAAGAATGTATGTGCATATGTGTGTATATGTATGGGAGTAAGATTAACTTAACTATTATACGTGAAAGCACACTGCCGCAATTTTATATAATTATATATATTAACCGAGACTTAGCAAGCCGCGATACGTGTCGATCGCGAGGAAGTACAGGACATGGTCAGTGAGTTAGTTCAAGTTAGTTTCTTTCGCTAAAAACAAGTGCAGGTCCTTCGTCCAAAATCGTAAATTAAAATCCTTCAACAAGGGAGAAAGTCATATTTAGTCCTTATTGAACAATTATTACGTATTTGGGAGATTCTAAAATCGCACATTTCTATACAAAGTGTAGATATCTAAATATTAGATATCTAAATACAACTAGCAATATTTATATTTTTTGGATCTTGCAGGACATTTGCGTATTTAAGAACGTCCAAGTATATATTTGAAAAAATAGCCAAGAATATTTAAAAATAACTATTAAATATTTAACAAACTTACAAGTATTGGATATCAATGTTATAAAGTCTTCATAAGCATGCAATTTTCCGCATCGTCAATTTCTTTTTTTTGACGAGAAGAAAACGTGGCAAGCGCAGTAGCTAGTCGAAGGATCGGCAAAATAGTGGAAGGTCGTTAAAGAATATTATTCATCGGGATCGTCGTGCATCCCGTATCAGCAATAAATGATATTGTAATAATTTTATCTCTATTTTCGCGCGTCATAAACTGGATGTTACGCGAGGTCCTTCCAGAGTCCTCTCGTATCGCTCGCAAAGGATAATCTCTTGATCGAATCGAGCTAGTTATGGAGCAGCAGTAGCCCACAGATGCAGTAATTTGTGCTCTCGACTTTTCCACAAGTGATCCTAACATTTTTCTTTTCTTTTTTCTCTTCATATCACCTCCCTCGCGATACCAAAAGATGGTAGAAAAAAAAACAAAGAGTATTCCAATCGCGCATTATTGATTGGTTGCAATTATATGGTCGAGTTTAGTTTCTCATTACAAACAGACGATTCGCAAAGTTAGCAGCATTTAGAAAAGATATAAAAACATTTAAATAAATCGGGTTAGATGAACGGAAAATTCGGAAAGACATGAATTACAACAAAATTTGTGGGGACAGAAAAAAGTTAGTTAAATACGCTCGAGAGCCACGTTAGAAATTTGCTAGGACTTGCTTATAATTACAATTATAAAATGATGGAAGTATCGAAAATAAATAACTACATGAGAGAAAAAATATCGGGCAGTAAACGAGCAAGAGGCGTAATATCGATATACAAATATAATTTTTTAACGTGCTCACATTACCCGATTCACTCATGCAATCGCATTTCATTTTAATCGACTAATTATTATTATTGTGAGGGAATTCGCGTTAAACAGATCCAAATACTTGTATTCTCGATTTTAGAATTTATATCGATTGAATGGTCCTTATCGAGACATTTATATAAGAAGGCTTGATACATATGTAGATTTCTTTTTATTTGCATTAAATTAATAATTTATAATAAAAAAATAATTTGATTAATAATTAAAACACACTTCTTAGATATTTTACATATTTTTTTGAAATCTGACATTTTCAAAACGTCTTTGAAAAAATTAAATCTTATACTAACAAAAATAATATATTTTATTCATCACTTTTTGTTTTAATTTCTATAATCAATAATATAATTATTTATTCGTGGCGATTAATTAAAAAAAAAATATATTGATTTATATATTTACACAAAAATTTTTGACCAAACAAATCAATTTGTAACTATGAGAGACTACAAGAGCGCACAAATTTCACGTGTTTTTAAGCTTAATAATATATGAACGCTATTGCGTACTTCATTTGTACATTACATTATCGCATGCAATATTAATAATGACATTATAAGAAATTTTCAAACATTTATACAAAATCATGAATACAAGTTTTATGGATCTCTCTCTCTCTCATCGAATCTTACGATTAGCACTAACATATAAATATATATACGATGGACCACGTTTGTCATACTGAAACGTTTCTAAAAAAAGAGAGATAGAGAAAGAAAGAGAAAGAAAGAAAAACTAAAAATTTTTCCATGATTTTTCTATAAGTTAGAAGCAGAACATAGCAGGACGCATCGGTTTTTCTTCCGCGCTCCGACAGCATAAATTTCGTACGTAAATGAACTATAATTATCGAACTTTCTACAATTAATACTTATATACTATATATATATAGTTTTAGCTATTTCTCCCAAGGTCCTCGAATCTTTACGAGAGTGACACATCCACATCGGCGATCGATCCTTCGTAAAGACCGTTCATCAATCACCGATGATCGATAAGCCGTAAATTGAATTGTCTTATTGTTAGATTGGCAAAGCGTTAATGTCTGCGAAAATTTCATCAAGAAAAAAATTTAAGAACAATCTTTTTTAATGAAAAAAAAAAAAATTAAATCAACGTATATACGGATGGATCGATCGCGAATGCTGTTAGTTTAGCTGATGGGAAAAAGTATTTTGCAATGACCATTATATCGCGTATCTTTCGTTTAAGATAATAATGGTGGTATCATTGAGAAATCCTATGTATCATTTAAGTTACAAGGACGATCGGATTTCGATCTGATTGTGAGAGAAACTCGAGTGTACCGTCGGTGCCTCTGATTTCTTAATACTACAAAGCGATCGACAGGGCGCGGCGCTTAAAAAAAAATCTCGAAATAATTTTCAGCTCATTTTGACTACGATTTACGTTGCTCTTCCTTCGTCTTTCCGGATACCGGACGATCCGCGGAGAATCTTTTCCGAAGACGCGCGAGAAAATCGCGAAAGAGTCGAATTCCTCGAGTCACTAATCGCGACATACGTGTGCAGAGTGTTAGTATGTAAATAGTCGCTGAAAAATGAAGCAAAACCGAGATTAATAATGTACTGTCATTCCTTTTGGTGCTCAATGACCCTGAACAGATAATAATAGCTGATAGTCGGTATGTTAACAAAATATGTAAGCGTAGTCAATCCGTCTCGCCATCGACGCGATCACGATCAATCTAATGCGAAAGATTTCAGTGGTGAAAACGTTGTATCTGTCGTATAGCTGTGCTCTTCTTATGTTTCATTGTTAAATGTAATATTTTCAAGGTTACTATACATACGATCACACTCTTTGACAAATGTAGATTTTTAATTAGTTTCATCATCATCTAAAACAAGCCTTTACGGAAAAATTTATATTTGAACGTAAAATTACAATATTTATTTCTTATTTTCTGTAATTAGCGATTTTAATATTAATAAAGAGAATATTATGCAGTTTAGTGTTTAAAATTGTGTGCAAATTTTAAATTTTTTCAATTAAAATTCTAGGGAGATCAATTTTACAATTACGCCGTGATATAAAAGAATATCGTTTTCACCACATTGTGTGAAATTTCTCTCGACTTCAAGCAACAATGTTGAGAAAAGTCAAGTTTCTTCTTCGAGAAGAAGAATTTTCGAGCAACGAGATGACCTGTATATAATAACGAAACAGTTATTATTAATAATGATTAAACAATCATAAAACGCGTTACTCTCGAGAGAGTTTCGAACACACAAGAGGGATTAAAATCATATTAAACGGAGAAAGTCGAGGAGGGAGACGGAGACGCTGCTTGTAAATAATGAATCACGTTTTATTTATCATATGAACAAGGCGCATGTGAATCATGCAACACGCTTTAGAGAGGAAGCGGGACACGCACAAGCACATACACATACACGCATGGAACATACACGTCATATACATGGTCACATGTATACATGTATTTTCGACCATAGCTTTTCTCGTGTATTTATCGAAATATGTATATCATTAAAAATCCTTCTGAACACATATCCCATCCAGGATGTAGGTATTATCTTTCTCAAACAAATGTGTGCGAGTTGTAGATAATTGTGAATAATACCGAGAAAGATGATTAAACGCTGCTTTGAATGAATAATTACAATGATAATTATGAAAGTGTTAATGATACTTAAAATTTTTTTTCGGTCAATACACAATTTATGAAATACGATAACGTTTTTTACGTTGTCTTATATATGTACTTTATCTTATTTTGAAAATTTTGGAATAATATATAAATAATTATTTTGTGTGTGTGTGTGTAGTAAAATTGCAGGGTATGCATATGATAAGTTCTTTATACTTGTGAGAAACTGGAATTTTACTACCTATCAAATATATTAACTTACACGTTGACACTAAGAATATAATAACACGTATAATATTTACGCACTTTTAAAATTTTTTCCAAATATTCAAAACACACACACACACACACAGACACACACAGGAATTTTATAACATTAGGATTTATTGATAAAATTGGATTTGAGCTTTGTAAAAATATTCATGTTCCAAGTAGCGTTTTGCAAGATTTTTCTCACGCGATTGATACGAGAACGAAATTATCGAATGGATCGTATGCCTGATCGTTTCCACTCTTCATCGAATAAGGGCATCACTAGATTATAGGGCTAATTACCCTAAAGCTTTCATCGCATCCTACATATCATAGGGAAACAAAGAAGAGAAATGATTTTCGTTTCTTAAGAAAGAAAAAGAGACGGGCCTACGAACATGACAGAAAATTTGCGATTGTATTTAGAATTGTGAAAATAGAGCAAAGTGCGTTAGGGGTAAACCACAAATAAGCAAAATGGGCCTCACAATACTATGTATTATCTGTTAGGGAAGTGAATTGCGTTTCGTACAGTCGAGATGAATGAGATAAACACGCTTTTAGGATTAGTCGCAGTTTCGACCTAGACAAAGCACGGAAAACACGTACTGTACCTCTTGTGTCATTTTTTTTTTCTTTCACCTATTACATAGCATTATTCACTCTTTCTCTCTCATCTTTTTCACATGCCTATCAATAGCTAAGATGTAGACACGATGTGCAAAAGGATAATTTAACTTGTTAAACTCTTCTCATACATTAAAATATCTTGTATACGAAAAATATTATTATAATGACATTGTTAAATATCGGAAAAAATTTCTCAAGAAATTACTGTTCAGAATCTTTGAGGACAAAAATAATTATTCTTAATACTTAAAAATATTTTTTTTCTGTTGTGGAATATCTTGCTTTCTCAATACTAAAATTATACAAATAAACTTCCACAGAGGATTTTTGCACATTGATTCTACGATTATAAAATTCTACAATAAATATCATTCGAGAGATTAAGAGTGACGCAGAAATTAATGCCGCAGCCGAATTCTCACATAATTTTGTGATGCAAAATCGCGATTTGGTTGAACTTGGATAAAAAACCAGTACAAATAAAATTCTAAAGTATCTAATTCGACACTTTCTTCGTTTTCGTTTCGCGCTTCATTTAGCACGTAGCTTGCACAAATCTGCAACTTCCAGTTTACATGATGAAATCGAACATATAATCGTTTTGATGACCGAAGTTCACCTACTTCTTCCAGTTTTCATAAAAAAGACGCAAAAACAAGAGGAAAATGTAGAAAAATAATTTGTTCGGGGTTCTGCGAGGACGACGAGCGTCATCTTCGCGCGATTAACGATAATTATTCTTGTGTCCATTACTTGTTTCACGATAATGTTCGCGAATGTCGCTTCATAGCAATCCTTTTGGTAAGCTTTTCCCGCTTCTATATTGTATAAATCGCTGCCTGCATTGTTTACCCGCATGAAATAGGCGTGAATACAGAGACGCATTCGTTCTCCCGCAGACATACTATATATCATTGCAAACTATATCATTATCGATCATTATCGCGCGAAGAGGAAAGAGGGGTGAAAGATTGATTACTCTAGTGCTTAGGAACGAAGCCTGTAAACTCTCTGTTAGTCGAAACTTGAAGATATAGTGCGAATGGGCAACCACAGTTAATAAATGTATCATACACGACTACTGAAAGGGAATTTGCGAAGACGTTAATTACCGTCAAAGATATACCGTTGAAAATTATTTTCAATCGATTCTTCCATACTTGTAATTCAAATTTTCTTTTACTATGCAGGTGTGACAGAAAATAAAAAAATGACTAAAATTAAAAGTAGCATAAATATAATAATGCAATAAATATCAGAGAAATATCGGGAATTAAAAAATAGAATTATTTTCTATATAATTAAATATATTTTGAAAATTAAAGATATCCTATTTCTTATATAATTTTAATCATAATATAATGGCAAATTAATTATTACGGAAAGTTATGAAACATTCAATTAGTTACATGAAAAATCTGAATAAAATTTAAATCTGAATAAAATTTGAATAATAATATAAACATTACAACCGTTTTATATCAAATATGCAAAATCGCAATTTATAATTTCAGCTATAACAATTATATGGAATACAAAGATTATGTGCTATCAAGATTGTAAGCAGAGAAAAAAACATCAATTTAAATAAATTATAATAATTGGCGAGTAATCGACGTCTACGAGACTAAATAACTATAATTAATGTACATTGAAAGAGCGAAAGGAAAAGAATGCATCTGATGCGAAAATGCGAAACAGACGAGGAATAAAAGAGTAATCGTGAAAGAAAAAGAAAGAAAGAGAAAGAAAGAAAGAGAAAAAGTAGGAGGGCATATATAAAAAAAGAAGCGAAACTGCACAGCTGAGTGATTAGATCGTTCTGTGAATTGAAAATTCTAAGTCTAAAAATATATTTATGACGGAGAGAGAAAAGACAGAAATGGGGGGAGACGAAAAGGAAACGAAATGCAGATATAGATGCAACATGTAAGAGACAAAAGTAAAAGAGAGATATACAAATATAAATATATAAATATAAAAAAGATACGAGAAAGGTATAAATAAAAAGGCAAAGAATAAAAACAAGGAGGGAGAGAATGAAAAGAACAGACGAGATACTAGAAGCTGGTGATGCAACGTAAAAACGACGCAGATAAGTATATCTATCAGTATTTATGCAGTAATCGAAAACTATCGTCGCGAGACTTATTGTTAGATAAATATTATTGACAGCATTTTTCCTTGGATCCTCTCTAATCCTATCCTCTAATCGAGACTGCAGCATTAAAAGATATACAAAAAGAGACAAGAGATAGAGAGCAAGAAAAACAGAAAGAAAAGACAAAGATATAATATTTGAACGCGTAAGACGGCTGAGAAGCGAGAAAGGCTTGGGCGAACGAAAAAACATAGTAAAAAAGATGAAAAAAAGAACAACTATCGTTGATCGCTATATCAAGCAAGTAGATGTATATTTAAGAGTAAACGAAAAAAATATAGTAGCGTGTCGGTATATTAGTGTTACAATTGCGAAGATGCGTCGCCGCGTGTCTCATGCCCGACCATTGTGGCCGCTTATGCGAACCGATGATACATGAAAGAGAAAATACGAGAACTCAGTATATAAAGAATACGAGGAACGATTGCGTATTGTGCGTATACGAGTGTGTGAGAATATGTGTCGGAGAACGAGATACAAATTGCGTCAATTGTAAATTATGCGTTCAGCCTTAACATGAGCGTAACTTTTATAAATTTTGATTTTTCCTAAAAATTTTGTATAATTTTATAATTTGTATAAAATTTAAAAAATTTTTTAAAAATAATTTGATTTTGAAATATTCATTTGTTCCCTATTATACTATGTACGATGGATAACAATAATTTAAATTAAACGTAATTATAATACTCTATTTATTTAAATTTTACTTACTATTAGATTTTACTTACTGTCAACCTTATTTTAACGAAAAAAAAAGATCTATTATACTATGTACGATGAATAACAATAATTTAAATTAAACGTAATTATAATATTCTATTTATTTAAATTTTACTTACTATTAGATTTTACTTACTGTCAACCTTATTTTAACGAAAAAAAAGAATGGTATAAATGATGATATCCGTTACAAAAAAATTGTTAAAGCTGAACGTATCTTAAGAAAGTGCAAGAGAGCGCAATGTGCGAATACAAATTGACTTTAACACCAACAAGAAATTTTTTGCAATACAAAAATTAATCTTTAGAGGCTCCTTTACAATACGTTGATGATTAGATCAAATAGTTCGATGAATAAATTGACGAAAAATTGGGACAAGATTTGTTAAGTATCTTGTAAATTCGGTAATCGCGCGATGCGCCGAATGTAAGTTTCGTTAAACGAAATTTAGCATTACATATTTCATTGTTATTAGGTTTGTTAAATTTGAGGATGCGAAAATGGTCGCTGAATTTTAGTTGCGAGAAAAAAATCATTTATTCTCAATCGGGAAAATTAAACAGTCGCATTTCTCGAATGCTCGAACGAGTTTTTTCTCGATTGTTAATTTCGAATGAGCTTTGTCAAGTATATCAATGTGAGAGATGATATACGTATAGGACTCCGGTTTCGCTTAATTGGTCGTTAAGCGACGCTTAAATCGGTGTTAGATTGGCGCTAGTCAATCCGGCACGCGAGTCAACGATACGCAAATAAGCGATTCGTTAAGCGATTATAAACAAAAGAATCAACAGTAGATATAGTAGAGCGTGAAACAACTTCAAAGGGGTAATACTACCGTTGTTCCGTTAATTGTTTCTATAGATTTTATTGCATCGCGACCGCGTCGAGTCATCCGCGATCGGGAAGCAAGCACAAAAAGGTAATCGCTCCTTAATCGCGGAAATTATTAATTTATTGCTATTCTCAATAAAAGAAACAACGCGCGCTGCAATGTCAACTTATGTCACTAATTTCGTTCAACTATATATGATAATTATGTTTGAGATTAAAATCTATTGATACCCGATTGATAATCTTGATGTTGATAATCTTAAACTCGATAAAACGATAAAAAAATAAATTTTAGAAACTCGAAATTTTCTTTGTTAGATTACTTTACGTGATTTTTCTAGATACACGATTTGTTATGAAATAAAAAATAATTGTAAAAATGATTACAATAATAAATCAGAAGAATAAATATATTAGTTATATAAATCGCGTCAAAATTCTATAAACTCACTTTCATTCTAAACGAGAAATTGAAGATTTATAGAATGTGACATATAAAATAGAGAAAGATATATTGATTTTTCATTGTATGTTGAAGCTGCGCGTTTGTTCGAAAATATAATCGTCGATCACCTATGCGAAATAGATCAAGGAATCGATAGAATTCATAGATAGCACTTTGGAGGAGATTTTCTCCGTATCTCGGAAACGAGCGATCGATCTAGACCATGAGATTTCGATCGGCTGATTTAGTCAATTAGATAATCCTTCCGAATATTTCTCATAGGTGGATCTGGACGGACCGCGAATAAGCCCCGGATTAGAGAAAGATAAAAAAAAAATATATATATATATAGATAAATATACATATATATGTAGAGTATATGTCAAATGTACACAAGCACGCACGTAGTAATATCGATCGCTTTTGAAGGATCGATCGCGCGAGAGAGCGCACGCGACGCGGCCGCGGCTACTCTAGCCAGGACTATTTTTCTAAGTTGCAAAGTATAATAAATTAACGACGTTGCATTATCGTTACTAGAGTATATTATAATGTATATTGATATTTTAACTAGGCGAGATAAGTATGAGATAATGTTACGAGCGCGAGAGTAATATAACGAGACTATATATCATAATTATTATCATAATGATTATCGCGCAGCCGATAATCGATAATTAACGGCGGTTCGCACGTGTGGTCGGTGCGCGTGTGACGCGCGCGACGCATTTAATTAGTCGAATGCGTTAATCGCGAGATGAATCGACGAAGCGCGGAACGGAACGGAATCGAAGAATCGCAATGGGAATAAAATGACGGGAGGAGAATGCTATTAATTTCGAGTGATTTCGTCGATTCGCGAGAGATAAGCGAAAAGAAGGAACGAGAGAGAGAGAGAGACCGATAGTAGCAGAATGAATGGATAACTATAAGAGTGAGTGTATGAATATACGAGTGTGAATGAGCGAGGTAGGGAGCAATGAATAAGCATGTATCGTTCTTCGGCCGCGGAGAGTAATAAGAGAAATAATGAATCGTTCTGTCAGTCACCTCACACCTATATTATACAATATCATAATAATATGCTGCCATACGATATAAATATATGTCTACGGTAAGGAGTATATTAATAAAACATTACAAATAAATATGTTATAAGTAATCATCTGGAATGCGTGCCTGTGTTTCCTTCATAATCGATTCTCAGTACAAAATACAAAATACAAAATCTAATGGAAAACGTAAGTTATAATTGCACAATTAATTTATGTATACTATGTGTTTATAGTTTACATGTACAATTATGACGAAAAAATTATTGATCTTAATATATTACGGTAAAAGAGAGAGGTAAAATTAATATAGAGTACAACTAATCAGTGTTTATAAATTAATAGTTTCTCTTAATATTACAAAAAATAAAGAAAACTGAACAAACAATATTAAAAAATCTCTAGTTTACGTATTTATTAATAACTTATATACGTGTATGTACACGGTGCATTATTTAAAGAATTGAAGTATTTGATGGTCGATTCTGTTAAATAGCTGTTTTATATCTATCGTACAAACAATTGTTTTTGGAAAAAATAAGAATTATTTTATAACATTATTTTAGATTGATGCAAAAACGAGAAACAGAAATGAAAAAAAACGCGCGCGCGCGCGTTTGGGGGAAAGATATTCATCATTTACTACTAATTCAACTTACATAATTTAATTGAATACGATTGCATGATTGCAAAACTCATTCGACCAGTTTACACAAAAATTAAATGAAAGAAATGGCCTTTACGTTGTAGAAATTAAATTAGTTTCCGCGTCGTACCAAGTATGCATACGTTTTCTAAAATTATTTAAAAGATCATGTGTTTTCATAATTCATACAGATTACATGTTAATTACATGAGTTTATACACGTGTGACAAAATATTCACGTAAAACAGATGCATATATTCTCAATATATTTACACCAACTTCTTTTATGTAAATGGACAATGTTTTCTATATGTCTGATGTAGGATATTTTGCGAGAAAACACGTAGCATAATTCACTTTGTGAAAGCGATGCATTGACACGTGCTCAACTCTGCGTACGCAATTTCTGCTGTTTGCACTGGAGGACGGTATGACACAGTTACATCATGTTAAGGTGAACGTCGTAGTTATTCGCAACGAAAGCGTACCGACGTACTAACATCGTTGACAAATATTAATGAAAAGAGCCGATTATCAATCAAGCATTATCGATCGATAGAGATATACGTTTAGATTCATTTTGGACTCGGCACGTTCATAAAAAAAAAAAATAATTATAAAGTAAATAAAAAGATATTCTACTTTTTGTCATTGTATTATGAAACTCTTTCTCAATCTCTCTCTTCTAATAGTTTTTATATGATATTTCTACATTAGCAAAAAAAAAAAGAGAACGCTAAACAAAGTTCGATGTAAAAGAGTATGAAAATGAGAAGAAATAAAAAGATGAACAATTCGGAAGGATTTTCGTTGTCGGTGTGAGAGCGAAACTTAGGCAAATGTTGGAGCAGTTAGGCTCTGGCAAGCGGAAAAGCGGTTGCGCAAAAAGAAGGCCGCTAATAGAAGGTACGCTTTCTATAACTGGATAAAGCCCGCCTCTGGGTGAGTCTGACGGCAAAGAAAAACAAAAAGCGCGTCTCGTCGATCGCAACATAAACGCGAAGCATTTCGACGAGGGAAGAAGAGAAACAATAAGAAGAATAAAAAATAAAAAGTTTGGGAGAAAGTGGGGAGGCGGGAGGAGAAGAATGCAACGACCTGTACGAAGGACACAAGGCTTCGACGATCCAGTGACAAGATGCAGTCAGTCAACATTCATCACGTTCTTTTTGCCTTACTGATAATCGCTGTTACTACATCAATTGCTGGAAAATTGCAATCTGGTGAGTGCAAATGTACTACTATATTGACATAATAAATAGATGATCAAATTTGCAGCGTGAAAATCATATTATTTTCGTTGCGTTATTTTATATATATATATTCGTCATTTATCAATTATTATTTCGATATTTCTATATATATATTTTTGAAATAAAATATATATCTATAGGACGCTGTATGTGTGTGGTGTGTATATGTGTGTCTGTGTGAGATATAAATATAAGACTTACTTATGAACTTTCACATTAAATAACTGTTAAAAATAATGTTAATTAAATAACGGTATTTATGGTTTAAAATATAGTTGATTCATGACATAATCAATAATTTGTGATGCAATTGCTGTAAGCAATTGTTGTATACAGGATTAATCAAAATAGAATCAAAATACTCAGATATCTCTATATTACAAAAATATTTAAAGATATATGTGAAAAGATAACATATATATATACATAAATATCACAAAATACCACTATATACACATTCACTATATGTACAAAATAAATATTCGCAATATTTTGCAGATATGGAGAGGTAATAATCGTTATTTTGCAACTTATAAAATTATATTTGCATACGACACGCTTTCACTGTTATTATCAATTACATGATGCAATATTGCAACAGATAGTACTGTGATGGACTGAACTGACATCGTAATTATGCGAATGCAAGATATTGCGTCTACCGACGCGCACATCGTACTGAAGTGCATAATATTGTACGAATAATAATTTACTGTGCTCTGAGTGAAAGGAAAATGCAAGTGGGGCTGCGATGAGGCAAATAAAATGTTGGTCAATAACGTGCGGCTGCATTAAATTTCGTAATTAAAGTTTTTTGTTATTGAATTTTTCGTAGGTAAAACGTGTTTTTATCTTTACAGTAAAACTTCGCGCGGCACGAAATCGCTCAATGCTGAGACGGATTGCCATCTTTCGCGAGGAAAAATCTAAAGTTTGCTACGGTAAAAAGACATAAATTTTACTTTTGTAATTTTAAATAATGATTAATAAAATATACGAATGCATTAATATGAACAAATTGAATATAAATTTGATATAATTATGTTAAGCACAGCTTTCTCTTTCTCTTTTCAAAAAAATATGTATATATCTTTAAACATATTTTTTAATCATTTTTTCCTAATATGCAAATATTATAAAATAGAATAAAAAAAAAGCTTCAAAAAAAAGAAAGAAGAAACGTAAAACCATGGTTAATTCCTCTAAACTTAAATATGTTTGTATTTTAGGGAACATATAAATATAATCTCGATAAGATATATATATATATATATAATATTTATCTTAATATTAAAATAGGTAAAACATTTCAGATTTAGTTGGTTGCTTCACGGATCCGCCGCAACATTTATCGATAAAACGACCGCCTGAACATCCTAGTGTGATTCAAACTAGATTCTTTCTCTATACACGTGTAGATCGACAAAATCCAGAACCCTTACAGTACGGTGACGACTTGAGATCCATTGTACATTCCCGTTTCAATGTCACTAAGCATCTCAAAGTGTTGATACATGGTTACAAGGGCAGTGGGAGTGATATCGGCGCCATACGTGGCGTTAATCTGCTTCTCGATACAGTAATGCTTAACAATTTATAAAATTTTTAAGCCATTATCACACCGAATGTTAACATTTCAAAATTTCGTTTAACTCCTCTCATACAGGAGGACGCAAATGTCGTCATCTTGGATTGGACGAGGGGAGCAGGCACTACTTACGCAGCTGCAGTGGCAAATAGCGAACTGGTTGGCCGACAATTAGCTTTGATTCTTTTGGATACTATTAATTTGGGAATCAATCCTATCGACATCCATATGATCGGTTTCAGTCTTGGCGCGCATGTGGCCGGCTGCGCCTCGGAAGTATTAAAGAGAAAGAACCTGCTTTTAGGTCGCATAACAGGTCTCGATCCAGCGTCACCATTCTTCAGGCATCATCTGTTCCGAGAGAAGTCGAGAAAATTGGATGCCACTGACGCTCATCTCGTTGATGTCATTCACACCGACGGTTCCCAAGATTTCGCAGATGGCTTTGGTCTACTTAAGCCGATCGGACATATCGATTTCTTTCCCAATGGCGGCAAAGAGCAACCCGGTTGTACAGATGTTAAGAATTCGGTGGTTGTCAGCCATTTAAAAGGTGCAACTAAAAGTAATCTAAGCGCGGATAAATATTAACTTATTTAATTTAATTACTTGTCTGTTTGATCGTTTAAAATTTTTTTTTAAATTGTTATATTATTATAATTAACAATATTGGTTTGATAAGATAAAAATTTGTCGCGTCCAAATCAAAACAGTTTTAAATAATTTTAATTTTCATAAATTATATATATCTACGTTGGTTTTATTAAGGCATTCAAATATTTTTAATTTTATTAATATATGTTGGAAATATATATTATTATATATAAATCAGGAATTATATTAATTAATGACTCTCCGAAATGAATAAAAATTTTAGATTTACATTGCACACATTATGTCAAATTTAATCCGTTTCTCATTAAAACATATATATCTTTATAAAGTTATAAATTATTTATTTCTCTTAATTATTAATTTTAGAGGAGCTATTGGATCGCGACATAGCATGTAGTCATTTAAGAGCTTGGCAGCTCTTTATAGAGAGCATCCATTCGCAGAATAAAAAGTGTAAATTCATGGCGTGGCCCTGTCCACAAGGAGGTATATCTTATGCAAAGGGAATATGTTTCCCTATGGAATCGACCGATTGGAACCAAGAAATGGGTTACGCGGCTAATCGTGGACCCTTGGGAATCTATTATCTATCAACCAGAGCCGAAACACCATTTTGCGGTAATAAAATATATAGATGATTAAATTTCTTTATTGAAAACAATAATTTGGCAGGAATAATATTTTATAATTGCCCAAATTTTTTTCTATAAAAATTAATAAATTGCCTTCTTGAGAAATTTTTGAATAATTCATTTAGAAAAAAATTGAAAAAGTAAGCTTAGATAATTGATTACACCAAATTAGTATTATAATTGCGACATAGTTATATTATCTCGCATTATATTTTGCAAGTCATAATTTAAGAAATCTCATAAATTCTAGGCCAGCCACTCAGAGCATCAGTGATGATGTCCGAAGATATGCCGAAAACATCTGGCATATTGTTTTTCAAAATTTTCCTCGGTAATTCTACCACAATCTTTAAGATACACTGCACGTAAGTAAAAAATATTCTATATATACATATAACATTTATTTACTGATTTAATTGACAGTCTAATGATCTAATTGCACCAATGCTATAAATATGATAAATTTCATAAATTTCAATGAGCGTCAATTGCAATAACATCAATTCTAATATTAATGTGAAAATATTAATATGAATTTACTAAATATTAATTTTATTATATTTTTATAACACGATTCATTGTACAATGATCCATTGTACATAACACACACATTGTACAATGTACGCGACATAAATATAATATTGCTTAATTTGGAAGAGAGATAAATCCTCGAGTACCATGTGCCGCTAATTTATTCGTAATAAAATTAATTAATTGCTTTAAATATTATTCTAGCTTGTCGAAACAAAGAAACGAACGAATAATGTTTTATAATATTGCGGCGGCGGAAATCGATACTTTATTTGAAGATACTCCAACAATCACCGGCATCGTCTCATATCAACGGAACAATAATAAAACAGAGGGAGATAGTACATCAAATCCAGAGACGGACGTAATACTTTTTAATAAACTTACCATCGAAGATCGTAAAGGCCATAGGTAAAAATATATGAGGCATAATAATTTTACTAGAAATTCGCTATGAAAATTGTTTGAAAACCGAAGGAAAAAAATATCACAAATTATATATATATTAATTATATGTACAATTGTATATTGTACAGTACATCATTATTTTCTTATATTTCAATCAGGTGGGAATATTGCAGAACGAATACCGCAATCAATTCGCACGAGATGAATGAAATATTGTACGTAGAATTGAAAAATGGACATTGTACACCGTTGTAATGCAATTTTAATGTGACAATTTTTTATTTGAATAAACGAGGTATTCGCAAACATGCGTACACTTATTCTCTCAGAGATCCTAAATTTCTATTAATTATTTTAAAATTGTTTAAATTAATTCTAAGATTTGTAAAGTTATTTTTGTCAAACTTTGACTTGATTTAAATAATATAATTTTATAAATAATATAATATTTCTAAATTTGATTCTAATAAATTTCTATCCCGAAACATCTCTCTAGCATACATATATATGGCGTACGCAATATTAATTTATGTGATTTATTTTTCGTTACATTATTTGCCGCAAATACGTGAAGAGCCAAATCTCGATAAGTAGATAATAAAGCGGCAGCAAATCATTGCGAAGAAAATATATGAATAATTATGTAAGCGCATTAATTAAACTTACTCACCGAGAATACCACTCTTGCCGAATTCGCCGTCTGTGCCATGTTGTCCGTTGTTTTGAACAGTCATTCGCAAATACCTGTCGAATCAGATAATTTAGATAATAAAGCTGCAATAAATCATTACGAATAAATGAATAATCATGAATGCATATGCATTATTTAACCGACTTACCAAGACCGCTCCTGCCGAATTCGCCGTCTCTGCATCTCTCTATATCGTTCGTTATTTTGAACAGTCACTCGCACAAATACCTGCCGAACGAAAAACACGGCTAATTAATATCATCCGCGCGTACAATGATCACTCGCCACTTTGGTACAGCACTCTCATCGCTTATAACGCGTGTTAAACACGAATAAATATCACGAAATATGCTGGTCGCACTCTTGTTAAATAAACTCGTTGAATAAACGACGTGCAATGAAAAAGACGCGCGGACAATTTCGTGTCGAACGCGCAAAATTTGGCGCGAAAATGGCGACGCGAGTAATATATGCGAAAAGCGCCATCAATGTGCGAAATGTACTAAAATCATGCTGTCGATAAAATTGTGTAACTAGATAATTAACCGGAGGATAATTATGTTTGAACTATATATAGTCGGTAACATGACAAATACGACTTATCGATTCAGAAGAAATAATCTTATTATTGCAATATAGCTTGAATGTGTAAATGTAACGCAATGAATACTCGGAACTCGGAATACTCATCCCTCACCCTCTCTCTCTCCCCATGCATGGAGCTATTTGACGATGTCACACATTTGCATTACCGATGCGATATACCGTATTCTGATATTACATACTTGTTTGCACAGGCGATATTCATTTTCTCGAAAACGAAATTTCTCGATAATTTTATTATTACTATATACACTTAACATTTGAACTATGATCGCGGTATCTGCATATCAGAGAGAAGCCTGAGAGGGGTCACGCCGCCGTTTTTCATAAGACACTTTTTCTAGCTGAAGATTATTCGCCTTCATTTATATCCACCAAACGCTTCGAAGCAAAAATAGTGTCTAACGGAGTGCATTTATTGAATATATAAAAACATTTATAAAATTTTTATATTTCTTATATTTTGTATGTTTGTATATTTTGTAATGTAATTTTATTTAATTAATAAGAAATTTGCAAATAAAATGACATAAAAAAAAACGCGACGATAGATCTGGCCATGTAGTTGCACCGGCTTTAAAATGGATCCAGTTAGCGCCACTGTACCAGCTAGGAAAACAGTCTCACGAAAAACGGCGGCGTGGCCCCTCTCAGGCTTCTCTTTGCTCAGTATGTTCATACAAATACTGTAGATAATAATACGTCCAACTCTTGAAAAATCCTTTGTCTTGCAAGGCAACCACTGAAACAGCGCCATCTATTAATCTGAGGTGATAAACTCTTGCTTCATAGAGTGCTACTGGCTGGGTAACAATGTAAATGATAAATAAAAATACGTATACAATTGTGAGATATTTTCTTTAATTTAACATTTTTTTGTAATAATAAATTTTTTCTTCTTGCTATCATTAATTTTATTAACATAGGCTCTTAATAAAACGTTAAAATATTTGTCTAAAAATATTTTATAACAATCGTTACATATACACATCCTCTACTAAAAAAAATACTAACAACTCAGGCCGCGTGGTAGCGCTAGTGCGCTGTATTGCCTGTTTTTAATCGAAGTTTTGGACGTATTATTATCTACAGTATTTGGTTCATATGTGCAACGGCTTGTCTGAAGACAACTATGTATATTATTGATAGTATGTCTTAATGTTTAAAGTAATAGACAACAAAAGCATTATTTAAAATGGATAAAATGGCAAGCATATCTGGATATATTTAAAAATAGGCGTATATATAGTGGTATATTTTCGTAACATCGTTTAAGTCTTCGTAAAAAGTGCCTCTTGATAATGAGTTACATCGTAATTGTGCGCGCCTTCAAGCCGGGCGATGAGATAAGTTGCAAGGAATTAATTAGAAATAGCGTGATGTCTTCCCTGGGTGCCACGTTTCGCGGAATGTTGTTTAAGGAAATAACCTTTCAACTGATAATCTTACTTTCTGCAATAATGTTTATTTTCTTTGGAATGCCACTGACCATTTGTCTTGTGGTTATACCTTTAGTTGCAATATTGATATATGCTGGCACATACATAAGCTTTGCTGCAAAGCTAACAGAGATTAATGAAGAAGTGACTAACATTTCAAGGTAGTATATCATATGTAGATCTTATAACAGCTTAATAAGTTATCACATGATAGATGATCCAAAATATTTTAATTTTCTTTTTTTTATATAGGCTTTATATGTCTAACGGTTTTTCATGCTTCTGGGTCGCCGAAGCATTTCAGCCTTACTTAATGACACGACATCCTAAAGAAGTTCATTATACTGTAATCACAGAACAACAGTATTGCCAAGCCAACATGGGAGTTTCTTTGCTGGCCAAAAAGATTGTGGGAACTATTGGCTTGTCCAAGAGTCATAGATTAGATAAATGTGCATGGATAAAGAGACTATGTGTGCACAAGGAATATCAGAATAAAGGTATAGCAACGTGTTTGCTCAATACTGCTGTACAATTTGCGATTGAAGCAGGTTATAGTTGTGCTAATATAGTGGCTTCCGAATATACAGAAGGTGGTAGAGAACTGTGTCTTAAAAAGGGATTTGAATTGAAACAAATGTATCACAAGTCTATCTTAGGATCATACATAATGATATTAATGTATGAATTATCTTATCAAATCAAATCTAGTGAGGATGATTACTTACCTCAGATTGAAAAAAAATTTTTAAGTCTTTACTAATTATAAATATTAACGGTATATATATATATATTGATTAGGATAACAAATCTCTTAAAAAAGGGATGAGACTGATTGGACGAGTCTGTGTTCTCTATTAAGCGAAATGCTTCAACCAAATAGTGATCTTTACCTCAGAGTGATATATATTAGTATTATTCAGTTTTATAATTAAACCAAAAAAATAATAAGTTTATTATTTTTTTATGAAATGTTTACTAGATATTTCAAATGATGTTTTACATACTTTTTCATAGAACTCAAATTCCATGAGTGATATATAGAAAATGGAAATAAAGGTATATTTTTATCACATTTTATTCTTCATAGCTTTTCGGTACATTTGGATCTCTTTACCTTCCCAATGTTGATTCTTTATTGTTGATAGGAATCTAGAATAAATAATTTTATTTTAGTTTAAAATGATAGGCTGAAAACAATTAAAATACAGAATACTTTGTAATAAAAAAGAAAGTTTAACGAGGATTACTTTTCTTGAATTTCTTGCAAAATTGTTTTTTCTTTTTCCGTAATGCCGTTTTGCAAAACATCCAGATTCATTTGTAATTGCTTTGTGCTTTGTATTCCGATCAAATTAGTGTCCACATTCGTATATTGGATGGAATGCCATATTGCCAGTTTGGAAAGCTCCACATTTTGATCCTGCATATTGTTTATATTATTAATTTTTTAACGGCATTATATATTATATATTGATCACACATTAAACAAATGGACAATACTTTAATTATCAATGTATAATAATTATATAACAAATTTATTTGACATTCTTATTAATGAACCTTGCAGTAATGTGCAGCATTCATACATTGTTCCTTTGTCTCGTCAGAGGCTGGATGCCAGCTCGGTGGACCGTTATTTGTTAAAAGACCCATAGATAGTGCAGCAGCATTGATTAGACCTATATTATGCTTCTACAAAATACTCGAGAATTAATAAAATTTTGTCATCAAGTATTTGTTTACGATGCGCGAGGTAAATAAAATTACAAACCTTGAAGAATGGTATATAGTCTAACAAAGTGTCGTCGATCAGAGTGAGTCTCGCATAACTCAAGACACAGGCTATATTTATATTACTCTTTTCGATGCATTCTTTCAGTACAGATACTGGATATCCGGTTATACCTATATGTTTAGCTTTTCCCTCGGCTACTTGCTTTGATAGTTCCGGCAGAGTTTGCGTGATGATTATATCTAATGAGGATGCAAATTCGATATCGTGAATCTAAAAAGTTTACATATTTTATTTTTATATTTTATTAATTTACAAGTAGATTTTTTTATAAAACGTTATCAATTTCGATATGAAACAATATTTGTTACTTGAATAACATCGACGTAATCCAATCCCAATAGTTCCAAACTCTTTTTAAAACTCTTTCTAGTTTTCTCGACAGTGAAATCAAACATATTGTCGTAATCCAACTCGTATTTGCCAACTTTCGTCGCTATATAATAAGCTTTTCGCGGAATCCCTTTTAATGCCTATAATACATTTGCAAAGTTACAAAAATGGGCTATGAAAAATATTTGAAATATGTATTATATATATTTCTAGTAAATTTTTGCACCTTGCCGAGTGTTGTCTCGGATCGACCTTGACCATACCATGGTGCTGTATCGATATAATTGACACCTTGTTTTATCGCTTGACGTACCGCTTCGATGGCATTGGCCTCGTCATACGTGCTAGCAATAATATAATTATTTAAAAATCACTATTGTATAATTACATATAAAAAAAAAATATTCATGCAAATAATCAATAATTTACCCGTAATGACAACCGAGCGGACCAGAGCCAAAAGATAATTTGCTTACAAATAAGCCCGTTTTTCCGAGCTCTTTGTATTCCATAGCTTTTACTGCTTCAGGATCATGAAAGCCCTCAATATAAGTGAGAGGAAATGTATTCCTAAAAAATGTTACTATAAATAATCTTTAAACTGACACAAAGAAAAATTGAAACTGATATTAATTTCGGTTATAATTATATTTTCTACACTTTAGATACGCGAAAAGCAGTCTCTAGCAATCCAATTATCATGTTTTTATCATCATAAAAATATACAAATTTGAAATATATGACCATAAAAATATAATTGTAATGGAATAATAATATAAAATAAATAGAATAAAAATAATACGCGCGAGCGCAAGATAATAAAAAAATCGTTCTTATCCACATATAACATATGATTAACATACAATTAACAGAAGTATATTACTTAAATATGTGTTGAGCAATTATTATTTATAATCCAATGAATTCAGTGATAAGTTTTGCTATATATTATTTATATTTTACCAAATATACATGTTCACAAATATAAAATCGTTAATATACAACAATGGCACATGATAATAAGAGAAATAATGATATCTCGTTTTATTTATTGCTGGAAAATAGTTATATAAGTTATTTTCATTTTTTTAAACAATTCTCAATTTATACACATATGTATTCATTTATTTAAAATAATTTATGTAATCACAGAGAGAGACAGAGAGAGAGATAAAGAGAAATTGCATAACATGTTATCTCTTATTTTTTTCCTTTTGAAAATAGTTTCGTACATTTCTATCACAATCCCTATAGATATTGCGTCGATAACAAATTTTTTTTGCGATTATTCCTTTGTAATATCTGAAACAGATTGTCAGCACCAACGTGAGCAAATTCTTACTGAACATTATAAAGTATATAAATATTCTGGAAGCTCTATTTTGACCAAATCCTAATTATCTTATCGGTGTAACTTATCAATCGGCTTTTTTTTATTGGTTTAACTTATTAGTAATACATTATACTTGCAATTTTTTGTGTGTATATATGCACTAGTTTATTGTTGTTTGAAATTTAGTTTCTGTAATTAGAAATTTTGCTTATATAAATATATCAATTAAGTTAATCACCCTTCGATTAAGTTAATCAGAATTTGGTCGAGAAGTAACCCTACAATTTCACTCTATTATAGAAGAGAGAAAAAGATGCGTACGTGGATCTTCTCCACGCCTTACTGAACTCCACACTCAATGACGAAATGTTATTCGAATATAAATAGCAATCGTACGACGTGTTACCATCTTACGATATAAATTGGTTTTTATAGTATGCTGTATATTATCAATTATTGATTATATAGAGAACTATCAAAGTTCTACTTTATCAATGACAAGTTTACATGATAAATCTACTTTTTTATTCTATATATTAATTTGATTTTTATAAAAAACTGATAATATACACACACATATAAGTTAATGATGATCAAGAATAATTAATCAGAAAATTATTTTATAGTAATGCATTGATTAAATAAAAATGTCAATTCTATCTCGAGAGAAAATGAATAAGGAAAGATAAATTATCTATATATTTGTTTTTGCATAATTTGTGTTATCATAGCTACTTTCTATTTTATAAACGGACAGGGAAAGTTGCGTTAAAAAGTTAGAATACGTTTAAGTTACTTGCAATATTTGTGTATTCTACCATTCTCTCCACGTTTCTCTTTGTATTAAGAGGATGCCGGATACCGACAGAATGCGAATATTAGTAGGATTGCAAAATATTTTTGTTGATTATAGATATCAACAAATCCTTTTCCATAATTAAAGTATACATAATAACGGAGTGCGGGGTTTATGATTTCATATGAAAAGTGAAAAAAAATTAAAAAATTACAGTTTTGTTATCGGCTTCTGCCGTCAACATTTACTTAATATAAAAAACCTGCAACCTGCACGTGCCTAACAAGTGAACTCCGCACTCGGCATTTTATCAAAGAGTATTAGTGAACTTGGAGCAGTGAGTTTAGAAGCTTTATAAAAAAGATTTTACTATGCAACATTTTGCACACCGAAATGTTTCTTACTAGGCTTTCAAATACATTTTCAAACGTTCACTTATATTCCTTTATGCATTTCCGAGTGGAGAGGTATCCTATTTTGCACGTACACACCGCAAAACCCTTATATTAAGCAAATATATAATTATTATGGCCGGTAAAACAGGACGGTCCGGCATCCTCTTAAAACTTTATATTAAAAAAAGCTCAAGAAGCAAAAATGTTATATATAGTTTTAAAAAGACTAATTGTTTCCCAGAACATGTGTAAATATTATTCTCTATTCTATTATAGAGTCTATGGTATAATTTCAAATTTATTTCCTCCTAATATTTTGTCAACTTCAAAAATTCGAGGACTCTTGTATCGTCGTGGCGCGTTCTCGTTTTTTTCCGGTCTTACTCGTGTCATGCAAAGACCCCGTAATTTTGGCGTGGCCCGTTTTCTGGGTTATATACCAGACGTCTCGTTCGTTCACCAGCATGATTATGTAATAAATAGGGGCCGCCGGTTCGAGGTCCTGTGCCCTCGGGCGACCGAAAATTCGCAGTCAAGGTAGAGGCCACTGGTCAGTGTACTCGTTTCTCTCGCGTATTCAGCATCGATGCTTCTTCACCTGTCCCACGAAAATTCTCCTACAAGAAACTTTTATATCAAATGTACATTTATTTGTAAGTATAAAATCATACTATTGATTGATTTCTCTCCCTTTATGTGGTTGTGGTTTTAAATTTAATTAGCTCTCAATATATCAATGATGGAAAGATTTCGATTTTTTTACTGAAATTGTTTCTAATTACAAAAACTAACTCTACGGATTTGTAGAAAATTTATCGCGAATGGAAAAAAGTTTCTAATCGTAAGACGTAATTGTAAGTTATATTATCCCCATCCCTTCTACAGAGTAACATATTACTATTAAATTAAGGACATTAAAAATTATGATAAAATATTTTATGTAAAATAATTTTTTTTATCATATTTATTATGTTGCAAAAAGAGTAGCATCTGTGATTCGAATGCCAAAGAATTGAAAAATTCTGTAAAAATTATTAAAAGCGAACAGTATTTAATGATTATTCTAATTAATATATTCAAATGGAGGTCAATTTCTACACGCGAAGCGATAGCATCGACGAGAGCTGGGCCTTGCTTATCTAAAAGCGCAGAAATATTTGATGAGGTTTAATAGCCTCTAATCGCTAGTTTCTTTTTTACGCGAAAGAACAATTTTGGATCCATACAGCATATGGTCAGCTGACGCGGATGATAATTAAATCGTTGAAAAAGGAACAATATTCCGGCGTTTTAATTAAAAAATGAGCACAATTAAATTTTCAGAGCTCGCATTCGCTCTTCGCAAACGATACAAATGGCAGTTAATTCGAGGTTGTTAGAATGACAGCGCAAGCTGTTCCTGGTCTATACGAGAGGCGTATATGTTATGCTAAACAATTCCCATGCCGCTGGCACACATGCGACACTGTCACACCGATAAAGACTGATAAGTAGACGCGAGTCCACTCTTTACCCTCCGTGACTTCCGAAACATTTTCAAGGAAAAGCAATTGCGACACTAAGAATCGCGAAACATTCCTTGGAATGTATTTATGGAAATGTACAAAGGCTAGTATGATAAAATATTTCGTGCTTCGAAATTGTCTCGTCCGATGACATAGATTAGTATTGACATTTTAAACTTAGATTTTTACATCAAATTCTGACTTATTCCGAGTTTTAGTCGCCTAACATGAAGGTCATATTTGATATTGTTGTGTATGTATAGCAGTTTTATCATATAAAAATTATATTTTTAACATTAAATATATGCCCGTGGAATATCCGAATCTATTTTTCAACAATTTATTATTACATTAAAAACATAGTGAATTTAAATCGTTTTATTTTATCGCGTAATAAATAGATATTTTATTTAATTTCTTTTATGCGTATTTAGAATCGATAATTTATACAAACGACAATAGTTATATCTTACAATTAGATGAGATAATAAGTTTTCTCGTGTGAAGAGAAGTAACTCGTGTTTACCGTAATTAATTTGCCGAGTATATTTGAGTCAGGAAGTGCTTTTGTTTTATATAATTTATCTTGACTAATATTGAATTTGTTTAAGGTTTTTATACGTAATCAGCGGGTATCATGCCGACGAAGAAAGGCGAACAGTGGTATGCGGATTGGATCGTTGCGGCGGATGTGTGTATGGATCTACCCGAGAATTTTCAGGAAAATAAAAACGAAGTCCTGCTTCGCTTGGACAAGTTACTTCTTCAGCAAGGTATGTTGACTTATCATTTATGTTAATTTGCGCTTAATTTTTTTTCTCTCCACATTCGCTTGATAAACCTAATGTGAAACGAGGCTATTTGACTTGGATTTCTCGTTTATATCAAACGCGTACGTTATTTTAATAAAAACTCACATTAAAATGAACTTGTACATTTAAATTTAATGTTAGTCTTATTTTATCATTGCGTTAGCATTTAAGAAAGAAGCGTGTGTTGTCTTGCTTTCCATATTCATACCATGAGCGCTGAGACGTAATTGTTCACCGATACAACGAGCGAATCAGTTGTATAAGTTAAAAATTTTCCAACATTCATCCAACATGAGTGAATCGATGGTGAATCAGCTGATTTCTTTTCGCTAAGTGAGAAAAATAACGAAGCCGGTGATGTGTTAAATTTTCCGAGCGCGCGTGGAGAGAATCCTCGATTATCGCAGTGAAAAATATATTATCGGTTGAATCTTCAATGACATTGGGCAGAAAAGGGGAAAAATAGTCGGTTAGAATACGAAACAACATGCACTTTAATAATTTTACGCGCCGACATGTCGTGAAGAAAATTTAATAATTTAGATAATGTTTGAAAAGACAATACTCTTTCTCTCCCTATTTTTGTTGTGTTTTAAAATTATGTATAAATAAATATCCTAAATTATAATTATTTTGAATTACACCGAGAATGATATGAGAATGATTTGAATGATATATATATATATATCATTATATAAGCTCTCTTCGGATCAACAATCAGCGGTAGAGGGGGAAAAATAAATAAATATTATAGTGGTTAAACAATTAGGGAATAATTTTCTGTAGAACAATAGGATCCTGTTTCCTAACATTTACAACCAGTGTACTTTGTCAGACAAAATCATCAATATATTTGACACACAATACATATATACAATATGCGTGTGCGTGTGCAGACGTCTCGAGCATGCTCGCATATAATTTCGTTTCATATAAACTATATTAAGGTCTTTTCCAAATGTACTCCACGATAAAATCTGTTATCGTGTAGCCAGGGTCGCGCATGATTACAATATTCCAAGCTGTAATAAAAGGAGATGCTATCGACACATATCGCGCCGTCTATTTTCGGTGGTTCGATGTTTCTAGCAGAATAGAAAGAAAGGGAAACAAAGAAAAAAAAGTGCCCTTCGTAAGGCAACGATATCCCGACGTATGCAAACGAAGATGAAAGACGACGACAAAGATGATTCTATAGAAAGAAAGAGATCACTTTACCACCTTACCACTTTATGGGAATTTCAATCGCGGCGTGTGAAACTTCAGTCGCGTCGTGCGTGACATGAGACCCTTTTTTCGCGGCGTAACATGTACTTAGAATATTTTTACCTCCTAATTCGCTAAGCACATTGCGTTTTTTTAATCAAAATTTGTTAATCGCACACATACGCACCCTTTTAAAAAATGTATTTATAAATGTATGTATTTATAATAACATACATACTTTAATAATTTGTTCATATACTTTTATATGTATTTAAATAAAAGAAATCTTTGATTAGTTTGTCGCTCAATTCTTTGTTTCCCAACATGACTTTTGCCAATATAATCACTTTTCTATGACTTCATCTTCTTTGAAAATAATCGAAGCAACAGTTTATCGCGCGCCAAAACAATGCGTTGTCCTCGGGAAGATTAAGTTTGATTAGGTGTGTCATAGATCCGTCATCAAAGGATAATAACGTCATTATAATGCGCGATTACTTATAATAATCGATTACTTGTCTCAAAAAGCAGAATGTGGTGTTTGTTTCGATTAAATATTTATCAATATTAAAAGTTTTCTCACACAAGTCGCCGATCATTTTCAACTTATGAAGATCGAAATCGTGTGTGCTTGAGAACCGTATTAAATATTCACATAAAGAGAACGTAATACACACATTAATAGTTAAATAGTATATTGATACTCAAGATAATATTGACCGAAATAAATAACACTTTATTTATGAGGCTGTGATCTTTAACATCGAAGCCAATTTTCGCTCGATAAAAGCGCCAAGAGAACTTTTTCGCTTTTCGAGACTTGACTGAATAAGGCAAGTGACATGACGTGATCATAGTATATAATCAAGGTGATAAATTATAGCATGTGAAAAAATTTAAAAATGTATCAAAATTAATAATGAATTTTTACGAAAGACTAAATTAACGAATATTATTTAAATGTAACAAACATTAGTAGTAAAACCTGCCAATTATTGTATTTGAATTTTTACAGAAAGTTGAATTTTAATATATATATCAATTATATAAATAGCTATAATATATAAATATAAATTTAAGTTAAATAAGAAATTGAATAATTAGTTGTTTAATAGGAAGCATGATGCAAAACCGCTTTGTTGTAAAATTTAATCAATTCGTAAATCTAAAATTGATCTGAAATATTTCAACCCTGTATTTTTTTCTTTTACTAGATTAATGAATAGCATTACAATGTTTTTCCTTTCTTGTATGTCTTTTTTCCAACTAGTAGACATAACTGTGCAAAGTTCAGAGATCAATGTATCGCGACAAATTTTTATTAGTTTTATGCACTTGTAACTTGTTATACTTTCAAATACAGAATTCCTACTTCTTTGGAAGAATACGACATTTTTATAACGCTGTGAATTTTATTAGAATTATCTGAAATTCAGAAAGTGTTAATTTATATAATGTCGTGGACTTCTAATTTGTATTTTAAAGTGAATCTTTCTCGAGTTCTAAAAACTAATTACATTAAATATTTAGCGAATCTCATTAGCACAGGGTATAAATCATTGTGCGTTTAAGCATCAAAGCGCAAAGAACTCTTTTTTTTAATTCTCAAAAGTTTTCATTAAGTCTTCTTTGTAATTATCTTTTAAAAACTGATGAATTCGTCTTTATTTCCACATAAAATGAAAATTTTGCAATGTTGATTAAGTTAAATTGTCAAAAGTATCTCTAATTAATTCTGATATAAATAATTCGCTTCTGCCGTGCTAATGAATAATGAACAATACATAATATTTCAAACATATCTTATAATACGCTTTTATCAGAAAAGAAATATGTCGTTAAATTTTTGAGCACTCTAATCAATATGTATTAATTCTCTCGATCGCGAGTTCTCTAGCTCTACACGATCCATTTGTCGAGAAAGCGTTTCTCTGTACGAACGTTTTTTTAGCGTCGTTACATTTTTATACATGCATTCGCTGAAAGTTGTGCACACTCTCACTGACATTCTATTATCCAACGTGTCGTATTTTGCACATGTATACTTTGCGAATTATTATCCTTTTCGGGGTAACATATGATATTTTATAAGTTATAAATAATTTTATACATTAATTGCAAGGGATTCACGCAAGTTTATTCTTATACTACGATAAATAACACGATAATAAGCTTTGTATAAATTTATACACAGGTAGTCATGAATGTAAATTATTTTACGAGTAATACACATGTGTGGAAATAATATAGTAAACTTTGTATATATTATAGTTTAGAGAGAAACGCTTATCGACGGTTAAATATAAAGCTCTTTTTATTCGCGCAAATATAGCTTATGATCTGAGCCGCGACATATCGTCAGCATAGATGGGCAGGATATAGCATTAATAACATGACGTTGCCGAAACGGATAGGCGTGCGCTGCGAGCGGCAGGGCTTAATTTAGAAATTATCGTCTCACGATCGGGACGAAGGTTTCGATGCCGAAGGAAGGGCTCGAATGGTTACCTCGCATGCCCACCGACCGACGCGATCGATCTCGCCCCGCGAGTCTGTAAACTTACCTTAAAAATAAACGGGTATATCTTCTACACCTGTATACCAAGTGTTCATTCTCTAGGTCCCACGATTTGTGCGAAGGACTATAATATGTCTGCTTAATCATACTGCTGTACTACTGAATTATGCGCTTCAGCCGCTTTGTGGCAGACTGCAACCTTGAATCAAATAGCTCTACTAATTAACTTCTTGCGTTTGCAACAATTATTCGCCAACCATAATAATAAAAATAACAAGAATTTTTATCTTATTATGATGTTGAAACGTATTATATATTTCAAACAATTTATATTTTATATGGTATTGTGTTTTATAGAATAATCTTGTTTACAATCATGACTTTAAATCTACATATAAAATATAATTTAATTTTCTATGTCTTTCTCCTTTTTCCGTTACAGATGATGAACTTGAGCAGGCTACAGACAGAAGACATTTTACAGCAAGGAAAAGAGGAGGCAGCAGAACTCGTTATAAAAAAGTGAGTAAATTACAAATTAAAAAAATTTCTATTGCATAATGTGAACAGTTCCGAATATTTATAGCAAGCTTATCGCAGTTTACAATTTTATTCAAAAGCTATATAGATTTTAGTACAAAAATTTCTTATGAGATAAAACAATACAAGCAGTCAAAGAAAAAAATCTAAACAAAACTTCTTGATACTTCTAGATATTCTTTTTGTTAGATTTTTCAAAAATTGAAATGTGTTATTTCGCTTATCGCGTACACATAAAATCTTGCTTTCGGCCTGCATTATCTCTCGAAGTATTATCTTATGAAGGAAACGCGAAATCCAAGTATAATTTCGGGGATTGTTTCTTTTTATATTTTTCCTTACATATCTCTCTTCACTTTTTTATTTTACATTAATTTCTTTATTATTGCCTTAATTTCACATTTGAAAAGCGTGATAAAAATTTTAAGCCGTAAGCCGTAATATATTAAAAAGTCGAAGAAATATATCGTGGATAAAATTGAAATTATAATTTCTTTATGAATTTAGCATGTAAATGTAAATAAAAAAGATTACATTATTTTGTCTTGATCGCGAGATTCACGTTTTCTCAATTATAATAGACTTTCACATTGTTAAACACTATAAGAAAGTACTTCCAAGTTTTCTTAATTGAGAGAACTCTTTAACCCTTGCGCTACGGCCGTCTCTACCTAAGTTCGCCCGTAATAACGAAAGAGTTAATTCGCTTCGCAGTGGGATTATAGCATGGCTCTGACACTTTTACGAAGCTTTAGCATGTTGGAGTTTCTAATGCGATCTAATTCTTTATCCTTGACGTAAACTTAAGTTAGCTATTCTTGTTGAATGTGTACTTACAACTATGTAAATTTTAGAAAACATAGACGCGCGATTAATTTAACACGAAGACGAGTATGCACGCGATACAATGGAACGTGTCGCGCATAATAAGATACCAAGTCATGTGCACTGGTGGAAGAAATCATGACAGAAAGTAATGGTATTCCTACATTATTATGCCATGTTAGTTTATCCCCAAACTATGTATATGTCTGAAATGTCAACTTACGGGACGTGTATAGATTAACGCGGCTCTAACTCGACCACTATTGTTTAGCGGTAAAATTGTTTGATATATAATTCGCGTCGCACATGTGTATAAAATAAATATATGATATAATTATATTTAATTTATAAATATAATAAAAAATAAAGCATAAATATTTTTATATACTTATTGAGAAATTTTTATTAAAGAATACTTAATTTATTTAATCGCGTCTCGTAAAAACGAACAGCTCTTTTAACAATTAGTCATCGTGAAGTCAAATAAGAATTCGATAAAAACGATTAAAGAATTTAATAACTGGGTTACGAACGAGGGAGGATCGTGCGCGAAAGATACGCGAAAAGGCATCGAGGGTGATGATATATTATCCAAAGTTATGTGGTTTACATTTGTATTGATTCCATCTTGTCTGATGATGACATAGGCGGAGAGGCTCTATCGATCCGCGAGCTTCGTCACTCTTCGAAAGCTCGATAAGAGACTTTCTCCCGCGTTTTCGCTTCGAAAGACGAGTAAATACTAAAACGTGCACTCAAGCACGATACAATACATAGTTTGTTAAGAAATTGTTGCCGCGAAACCTTGAAAGTTTTAGTTCGACTGTCAGAAGTATCGTTATTCCTGCGTTTGGCCAATTTATTATCGGCAAAAAATGCTCGGTGATTAATTGCATCGCGATTTTTCACACGATATTGCTTAGCCTTGAATTACATACGGTTTATCTGTCAACCTTGAATAAATGGCCATTTGTCCTACGATATCGCCATTATCGTCGCTCGCTTTCGAATGTCTGGCAATCAAGCTAGATCTCATGGTAGCGGAAATTAAGCTCACCGTTGTAGTACACGATTTCTCTATAGCTGACAGTACAGTACACTTACATGTGTAATATCTACGTTCCTACGCTACGAAATGTTACAATGTTCGATTGAGCATTGAAAATTTAATTTATAATTGATTTCCAATAAATTTTTTTGTCCAATTAATTTTAATTTGTTAGAAGCTCACACACGACTTTTTACGTTTATTTTTAATTATAAAATTATAAAACCGCAGCAAAATTGATAATCATTTATCAAAATTTTGTTGAACAAAAATCAGTGCGAAATTGATTACAGACTCTATCATAAACACTTGATATCATATATGTATATCGTACTTTGTATATTTGTAATTTCAATATAAGTACAGAGAGAATTTACATATAGCTCAGAAACTCTCTTTGAAAATTTTTCTTTGAGATTTGAAATGAAGCTGGAGAAACATATGCTCATCTTCAGATATGGCTTAATTTTTATGAATTGCTATTTAGCGAGGTCTGAATTTGTGCATGTAGATAGAATTTGAACGAGGAACTCACAAGTGGTGCATTTACATAGATAGATAGATGATTCATTTTTTTCATGACAAAAAATTTTGAACGACTACGAATTGTGGAGCTTCAGCGAGAGAAAATTCACAGTGCGTATCGTGACACTATAAATGTCCTGTCGGTTTTGGATATAACTGCAGTAAAGATATATATATATATATATATATATATATATATATATATATATATATATATATATATATATATATATATATATATATATATATATATATATATATATATATATATATATATATATATATATATATATATATATATATATATATATATATATATATATATATATATATATATATATATATATATATATATATATATATATATATATATATATATATATATATATATATATATATAGGTGAAGTGTAAGTTATATACGACGGGCGGTTATGTATAGCATGGCGAATTGTGCGAGCCAGGTACATCAACGAATGAAATATAACTCTAATGTCCACAGGGCGACCCCCTTCGAGCCGCCTGCCGTTTATTGCATTACGTAGGCATCGAGGAAACGCGTTTATCATGTAACATGTGTAAATCAGTCACATAAGAAAGGCAAAAAAAGACTCTAGAATGGCAGTGTTTCTTTCTCTTTTTTTTTTTAAATAGAGATCAGATATTTTTGTTTCTTCTTTAACGAAGCGTATAAGCAAAATGCAAAATACTAATGTTACTGAAATCTCTCTGAGATGTTTTTTGACTAGTGAATATAGAAAAAATCTTATCGTAATACGAAATAAATGGAGAAGTCGTGATAATTAAATATGAAACGTAAAAAGAAAACGATGAAAAACATTTCAACAATAAAATATTTATTGGAATAATGCACAAATTTTTTCCTCATACATAATAACATATCACACTTTAAAAAATATTTTATGGCAGTCTCTTATACGACGTACAATCGTGAAATCAGCGGTGTGGAAACCATTTTCAATCTTCATAATGAGCACCTTAGCTATATATATAATATATCGAGACTTTTTTTTCATATAGCATCCAAGAGCTTTTTCATAATATATCTAAGAGGTTTGTAAAGGAACGGTATAATCTTAATTTCTCTGCTATAGGCAAGACATGATCCAAATTTAAATCTTGAGACAAAAGAGCTATGAGTTTGAAATTTGTATTATTATTTTTTT
>NW_021849240.1:259121-263470 GCF_003651465.1 Formica exsecta
ATATATATATATATATATATATATATATATAGGTGAAGTGTAAGTTATATACGACGGGCGGTTATGTATAGCATGGCGAATTGTGCGAGCCAGGTACATCAACGAATGAAATATAACTCTAATGTCCACAGGGCGACCCCCTTCGAGCCGCCTGCCGTTTATTGCATTACGTAGGCATCGAGGAAACGCGTTTATCATGTAACATGTGTAAATCAGTCACATAAGAAAGGCAAAAAAAGACTCTAGAATGGCAGTGTTTCTTTCTCTTTTTTTTTTTACTTCAGATATGGCTTAATTTTTATGAATTGCTATTTAGCGAGGTCTGAATTTGTGCATGTAGATAGAATTTGAACGAGGAACTCACAAGTGGTGCATTTACATAGATAGATAGATGATTCATTTTTTTCATGACAAAAAATTTTGAACGACTACGAATTGTGGAGCTTCAGCGAGAGAAAATTCACAGTGCGTATCGTGACACTATAAATGTCCTGTCGGTTTTGGATATAACTGCAGTAAAGATATATATATATATATATATATATATATATAGGTGAAGTGTAAGTTATATACGACGGGCGGTTATGTATAGCATGGCGAATTGTGCGAGCCAGGTACATCAACGAATGAAATATAACTCTAATGTCCACAGGGCGACCCCCTTCGAGCCGCCTGCCGTTTATTGCATTACGTAGGCATCGAGGAAACGCGTTTATCATGTAACATGTGTAAATCAGTCACATAAGAAAGGCAAAAAAAGACTCTAGAATGGCAGTGTTTCTTTCTCTTTTTTTTTTTAAATAGAGATCAGATATTTTTGTTTCTTCTTTAACGAAGCGTATAAGCAAAATGCAAAATACTAATGTTACTGAAATCTCTCTGAGATGTTTTTTGACTAGTGAATATAGAAAAAATCTTATCGTAATACGAAATAAATGGAGAAGTCGTGATAATTAAATATGAAACGTAAAAAGAAAACGATGAAAAACATTTCAACAATAAAATATTTATTGGAATAATGCACAAATTTTTTCCTCATACATAATAACATATCACACTTTAAAAAATATTTTATGGCAGTCTCTTATACGACGTACAATCGTGAAATCAGCGGTGTGGAAACCATTTTCAATTTTCATAATGAGCACCTTAGCTATATATATAATATATCGAGACTTTTTTTTCATATAGCATCCAAGAGCTTTTTCATAATATATCTAAGAGGTTTGTAAAGGAACGGTATAATCTTAATTTCTCTGCTATAGGCAAGACATGATCCAAATTTAAATCTTGAGACAAAAGAGCTATGAGTTTGAAATTTGTATTATTATTTTTTTTTTTTTTTTTTTTTTTTTTCTTTTTTTACGATCAACTTGTCTTTTTCGTTATACAATGCAGTGCATGCGATATTGCTTTTGTGAATCGCCGAATGATATGTAGGCTTTAAACTTATAAAACAACACGATGGGAGTTACTCGTTAAAACGTCCACTCAAATTGCTACGAATACCTAGAGAAGCAGCAATTAGTGCGATGCACTCACAATTATTCGTGTCACTGTGCGTCGAGACAATCGGGAATATCGTTGAAATTAGAACGATTTTTGATTGAATAATTCAACAGTCATGAGAAAATTGGCGGATCGGAATAACAAGACGGGAAATAGTATTGAGAATACGATTAGGAAGTAATCGATAAATAAAATGACGTAAATGAAAAAAACACGCATATTTACATGCCCATTTACTTGAATTGACTTGAATGAATCACATCGATACTTGTGAACGAATTTACTGATAATTTATAATACTTTGATAATTGAATCAATCCGCGAAAAGTGTTTCTTTTAATCGCGTAATAAAGGCAAGCTTTTTTTCTCTCTTTCTCTGCAAATTAAAGATTTGAACGACGAACAAAACATTCCTTCACTGAAAATATTGTAATGTGTGCACATTACTACATTTTGAAATAATGAGTGCATTAACAGATAGCTGATGCAGACTTTCAATATCTTTAACGTAGATAAAAACTAAAATTGATTTTTCCAGCTTTCTTTATTTTGCGTTCAAAGTTTTATACATTTCGAAAGCTTTTTAAGGAAGCATCCAGTTACTCTCAATCGCATTTGTAATGAAAAAGGTTCATTGCTCCAGTCCATTTGTTGTCCACCACACGGGAAACATTATGTCTTAGACCATGTATCGGATACCGAACCGATGAATTAATTTCCGAGCGGACAGTCTGCGCACGCAAGGACAAGAGATCCGCGGTCGGTCGCGTTACCAAGGCGAGGGGTTGAAGTGGTGACCGTGGAGATATATCACGCCCCGGATTCCATCATCATCGCCGTAGTACGCGAATCGAAGTGCGACGAAACTCAAGCGTGGCCCGAGCGTTCGTTATGGTATCAGACAACCGGCCGTGATTCACCGCGTCGCGGCACGCGAGCGCTGAGCGCATCCTAAATACCTTCCTACGAAATGAAACGAACCGCGATAAAGCGTTAACCATTCTCGCGGGCCGCATAACTTCCACGCGATGGCTGTGAAGCCTCCGAGATTTAATAGGCGCGCAAAAGCGAGGGACGAGGAATCGATAATCAGAGAGGGATTCTCCATTCGAGACCTGCTGTTTGCTTGCAGAATGTCGACGAAGAAATTCAATTGAATTGACAGCATTTACACCGTAATTAATCTTTATTCCTGTGTGAGGGAAATATTTCAAACACACATTTGCTCTACATATTAGATTTAAGATTCCAAAGAAGATTTGATAGATGAAGAGGTCCACTTTCTAATTGGCATTTATAAAAAAAAAACACATTATTATTTTTTTAATATTTAAATATCAAATTTTGTCGGAATTTGCATAAAGCGGCAACATTCTTTTCGTCTAATGTCTAATGCATACGTTGATATTTTTTTCTCGAGTTTTCGTTATTTTTTATCAAATTCCCATTTTACGAACATTTTAACATACTTACTTTTATCCTGACATACTTAAAGTTTGTTTTCACATTCATGCTTTCATTTCAGTTGCTAAATTTTCAAAGGTGTTTTATATATCATTAGCCAAAGAGCTATTATTTATAATGAAAGTTCCCAAACAAAGATTTTTGTGAGACGGAATATATTTGATATTAAATTTATATCCGGGAGACAAAAAAAAACTTAATTAAGACAAAGGTGTGAAGATACTAATTGTTTACACTGTGCGATTGATACCGTGTGAATGATCCCAAAGAAGGGATCTAAGTAGAGTTTCACGTAGTTGACACGTTATTCACACAACGTAATTTCCGAAAAAGGGATCGAAGTAGAGTTGCGTGGTTGAAGTATCCTTCACACAGTATAAATATAATTAATATCTTCTGTGCGCGTTTTAGGACAAACATAAAACAATAATAATTAACAATGATTAGCAACAATGATTGAAACTCTAATTAATTTTTAATGTACGTTTTTAGCGCCTAATTAGACAATATCTGTTATTTTTGAGTTTTGTTTTTAAAAAAAAGATATATACGTACGCAGCGAATTAACAAGTGTCAACGGAAATCCGTAGCAAGACTGATTTGGATGTAAAATCAGTTCTCCGCGATTACAGTGATTACAGTGTACGATCTAATTCCGTGCACGCGTATTTTGAGCATCTATCGATGGAAGAAAATGTACCTACCATTTGCCTTCGATTACTTTCGCTCTGTAATTCGATGAATTTCGATTATATCATTATGTTCTCGCAGATAAATAATTGTAATATAATTATAAAATAGCACACCGTGTTTTTCGTTTTCTTTCTGATATTATATTCTTGTCATGCTTTTTGACATGACGTCGGTACATTGTAACTTCTCTGTTATACTGACTATATGTATTTAATCCAGTAGCTTATGGACCATTACTTCCTGGCCGTAATCAAGTGCTTTAGTCACAATATTATTAATATTTTATGCGCCATTATATATAATCGTAACGCGTTCACATGTTGTGTGCGTGTGACAGGAATCGAACATTTCATTATCGACAGGTCATTGTTTATTCACGCGAATGTAGCAGGTCCAAACACCGCAGCTTTTATTGAAAATTTAGTGATACTGTAATGAAATTTCTCGTTCATCACAACGAACTCACTTTGTTGCGTGCTAGTTGTTCATCGTTAAAGATCGTTTCTTGCTGTTTATCGTAATTCCCGTAATATTTTTGAAATTCTTTCTTATGCTGGAAATCGAACTACAGTATTGAAAACTAAAAATCCATTATCTATTATATTGAGCTATATGAAGAGAAATAAAATAATTTTTTTTCTTTTTTCAAATTATAATTATATTAATCATTACATTTTTATATA
>NW_021849240.1:263696-271829 GCF_003651465.1 Formica exsecta
TAATCTATTGAAGTTTATATTTAAATCGGGCACGAACTTATGCAATCACCTGATATATATATTAATATAACATCTAATATCACATTGCGCTTTCAATATTAATATAACATTATTAATATAACATCTAATATTATATCGTTCCCGATACGAGAAATGGCAACAAAATGATCATGTGTCATATGTTGTGATGTCGATGGAATTCGGCGCTTGTTTGTGCGCGCAGTCACGTTAAGACGCAATTACTTTGTGTTGTCATTCGCACGGCGATCTCTTTCGAAATATCGCGACTAATACAAGAAAATCATTTCCTATGAATAATCAGCTCATAAGTCTATCGAGGCGTGATTACAAATCGTTTAATTATCGGGTTTTTAGCACGATTAAATTGAAACAAATCGCGTTACGCGATTTATCGCAATTCAATTTCGCATTATCGTATTTCTTTTCAGTCATATGCAGTTTCTCTATGCGCGGTCTAACAATTGCTGCTACGAGTATATTTTGCCGAAAGAAGATGCTACGCGTTACAATTTGCCATGCATGAGTGACAAATAGTTCTAGCATCTCCACACATTCTCGTTTATACAATATTGTATATAACTTAGAACTGATAAAAATATTTTTCTACAAAAATGGTTAATTTTATATATTAATTTCTAAATACCAATTTTCTTCTCACAATCAATAATATTACGAAGAACTCGAAACATTTTGGAGTTGATATATTTAATTAGTCATTGGATATATCTAATTGATCCTACACGATTTTCCTTTTCTTTTCTAACAATAAGTAGCTATATTTAGATATATTATTGTCGCGTCTATCATGAAGGTGATAATGTGAAAACTCGGAGATCGTCAAAGATTCATAGAGATTTCTTGATATTTTATTGGAGGATGAAGGGACAAAGCCCCCGTTAGGGGGGTTAAAGAACCTCGCTCTCGTTTACTCCCCTGAGGGTGCGTTTGTCGTTTAGGGCCGGCAACTTCGTGGGGTGGTTTACCCGAAGGGCGATAAGGGCGAGCGTTTCTGCTGGAGTGAGTCGAAGTTTACTGGGGGGGCAATGGCGGCAACAGTAGGAGGAAAGGGGGGATGATTCGAGACGGTTGGCTGGTTAGTGGGGGTGAGCGTGCCAGCCCGTATAAGGCTCTGCCACGCGGTTCCTCTGCCACAGTCAGTCTAGTCGAAAACATTCGTAGGCGAGGGAAAACGCGTGTTTCTTGTAAACGTTGTGTCGAATGTTTATTTTCGGCAAAATATGATAGCAGTTGCCGTGTGATAGATGCACCCTTTCGCGATGCTCTCGATGACATCGATTCTTCGAAGATTAGTGAACGTAACACAAGTACGCTGAAAAAAAAGTGAGGAACGCAGATTCTGTGCTGAACAGTGTGATCAAGTTCATCGATCGATTATTCGATTTTAAACATCATGTGGGTGGATTGATTAATCGATCGTTCTCTATACACATCGATCGATTTCGTCGACGTTCTCTGTACACATGGACATGTTAAAATTATGGACATGCCAATAATATACTATTGTTATTAGTGAAATGTGATTGATTTTCGCGTAACGAGAGATACATTCACGTGTCTCTATGATGTGGTGGCTGCTTGGAGGAGACCGGACATTTATTTACAAGAATCGCTCTATGATCCGCGATTTTATACGCGAGATCATTTCGGTTTCGCGTTACTCCGCCAACTATTTCCGCGCATGACTTCTCGTAACTTTGTCACCTTGGCTTCATTCGTGGGAACTCGTCGGAAAAGTGTCGAAGTCACGTGACAGCATCGCCAACTGACAGTCAGCATCCTTCCTCGAGGTTAGTCTCCTCCTGTATCTATATCGTCTATTCAATAGCATCTCTAATTAAACCGTCACGCTCAAGCGACATTGTGCCAATTAGTTTATTATGCTGTAACAAGATGAGGCTAAATATCGCATTCACATTCACTGGGTAGCCGCTAGATATATATATATATATATATTCAGTGTATATACATATCCAGCATATATATATCGGCAGAAAACTCGTGGAAAGATCTTTTTTTTTTAATTCACGTGGTAGTGCCGGACACATCCGTTATTCAATTAATGCAGTTTTTTTTTGCACGGATTTGTACGCTTTTAGCCAAAAATCTCTCGAGTAAATATTCAACATAACAAAAATTCGTTAGATAAATCTTGTTAAAACTTTACTATTTATGCTGCAGAATCAAAATCTATTCAATAAAATTGTCTCAAAATCAGACGATAGAATTCTCGATGTATATAGAACAGACATTATTTTAGCTTTTCTTAAAATTGTATTATATTGAAAAATATTACACGCATATATAGATGTACGCGCGCGTACGTAAACACGCTAAAAGATTACATAGTAAAAAGTAAAAGAATTTATATTGGACAAGATTAATTTAAATTTTGATATAGAAGATATCAACTTTTTTTATGAGAATTTTCAATCAACCGCTCGATAAAGATGGATCGCGTCTCATCGCGGAAAATTGCATACTTCATTTTCTTTTTCCACCACATACACGTGAAGACTTGCGAGCATGCAGTGAGAGTATATTACGGTTAATGAATTACCTTTAGTTTGCTCGTACCTTACAATTAGCGTCGAGGCATTAATCATTTTTATTGTTGCGTACCAGCTGCGCTCTTCTCCCTCTCGAACAAATTTTCTGTTGGCCAGCTCGGATGTGATACTTTTGGAAGATGTGTGTGTCTGGGCGGGAGGGAGAGGGAGGGTTATTGGCATTATTGGAGGATAAAGGAAATAATTGGACATTGCAAGCCTTTCCCTATAAATATCTGTAAATAGTTCTAGCCATGTTACACTACTCTTAAAATTAATCTAATAGAGATCAAGAGCAACCCGAATACAAAATTACGTTCATCTTCCTTTGAAAGGACGATTATATGATTTCATTACGGCATTATTGTTAATTGGATCGCGACAATAACGTACACCTGGAATATTAATTGACATCTTTTATTTGTACTTCGCGTAATTTTTTTTCTTTTTTTGTTATTTAAGCTTGATTTAATCCTGTAACTAATTTATTAGTAGTTCGTGTAAAATAATGTGATAATGAGCAATAATAAGCAATAATGGATAAAAGCATGATAGAACATTTCGAAGATAGGGCCATCGTATTGGGGGTTAATAAATGATTCGATCATCGACGATAACGATAACAATGAAACGAACTACAAATGGATTGCTACGTGGCGAAGTTGCTGCAACAGCTATGATTGTTGCAATATATCACTTGACAAGAGAACCTCCGTCAGAGGAGAATCTATCTCATCCTTTAGATTTCAAAGTACTAGATGCTAAGCGAAGAGCATAAACTATGCAGCTAAAACGACTCTGTAATTAACGAGGTGATAAAGAGAAATTGAACGCTGCTTTCAAATGTGTCTTCTCGAGTGCAATAATTCGTGGATTATATATAATAAAACTTTAAAAATATTTAGATAGTTATTTTGCATAGTTAGAAAGTAATGCGAAAATAAATATGTAAATCTGTCAAATCTGTAATATCGTAATTACATTGATATTCCTGTAATTTTTCAAACAAATTTTTATCGTTTTTTATTTTTTTCTAAATTTTTATCTTTAACAAAGAATCACGTTGTTTATATTATTTCTTTGCTCAATAACATAGATAATTGTACGCGTTTTTATTATATTTTTAATATTTACGAATCTAAAAGAGATATTTTTTCAATTTTGGAGTCAGAGAAATAAAGGGAAGCGGAATCTCTTAATTTTTTCGCGTTTAGCGAAAAGCTTCTGCCAAACGGTTGTTAAAAAGCGGCAAATGATTTTTGTCAGAAATGAACAGCGCTTTTGGCGCGTACGAAAGAATCTGAAGAGAAAATAAGAATTAATTTTATGACTTCTGGCGAAATTTCGCATCGTAATTTTCGGATGCAACGGCAACTAATATTTCCGCGAGAATATTCTCGTTAAATCTCGTCCCTCGTTCTTATCAACGCGCTCTCTGTCCTTTTCTCTCCGCTCTATTTTCGATTCTCTTGATTTCGTCGTCGCGACAATTCAATTTCGGGGTTAATCGATGTAGGCACTGGCGGAAACGAGGCGAGAGATCGGTTACGCGATGGAACTACGGAATAGTCGAAAATGTCGTTAGAGGAATTGGCTGGAAAGTTCTGCCAAAAATTCGCGCTATCAAGAAGGTATCTCGGAATTCGTGCCGATCGATTTTAATTTCCGGCTTCGTGTACCAAAACTTTAAAAACTCTTTAATGCATAAATGTGTAAATACATTTGAAGAAATTTTTGATGCCAGGATTTTGTTCGAATGAAAATACTACATTTGGCACACACATCTGTATTATCAATATCTTTTTATTTTTGTCTATATTTATATTATTTTTTATATTGTATTATTTACTGTTTTTTATAATAATTGAATTGTAGAAAATACAATATCGTACGACACAGAGCCAGTCGCACAAATTAGTTCTATGAACCACGATCAGTACTTTTGTCTACTTTGACGGATTAATTTAAATCCCCTGAATAAATCATGTGACCAGTAATCGCGAATACCGTCGAAATTGGCGTAAAATATATACGCCGCATACGTTTAACAGCATATTTTAGTAGCGAATTACAGATGGACGAGCAATTTTTGGCGGCCAACGTGTTCTTTTGAGGACGAAGTTAATTTAGTTACCGAAACGATGCATCGAATTCAGAATTTATGATTTTTATTTATTTTAACGTTGTGCATTTTAATCGTATATAAATCCTGGCTTTTAGAAGAGATTTTAATTGATATATCTCTGTATTTTTTATACATAAAAAGAGTATATCAAACATTTTAAAAATCGCCGATTTTTTTTTGGGAAAATGTTCTGAGTTTGAATACATTTAGAACAATGTAAATTGACTCATATACACTTTGATATTCAGTTCAATAAAATAATGAACAGTAAATAAAATGTAATGCTATTGTTAGATTATTTATAACATAATGATATTCGATCAATCAAGCAATTACTAAATTGTAAACATTTGTATCCATTCTCAAAAATCATCCCTGGACTATCATCGTCGTTGCGCAAGTTTGAAAAACAACCTCCGGATCTTATCGCGCGATGAAGTAGTTGGTCGCAATTTATGATTATTCGCGCGGACAAGATTGGCCTGACCCGAAGAATTGTTCCACTTTCGAAAAACTTAGTTTTTGGCAGCACATGATTTCTCGATCCTACCCGTCCGCCGATCTTCCCCTATGATCCGCTTCATCCCGTTCTAGCAGTAATCTGGGTCTTGAGAGGTTGATCCGAAGCCGTTTTACTCTTTGCCCTTTTACCCTAACCCGCGCTGTCTGACTCGTCGGTCTGGCCAGCCGAAAGCGCGAATCTTCGTTGTGTCATTTTGCGCTCACTTTTTTGTAGAGGGTATTTGTCACTGTTCGCGAGACTCTTGTCGAGGAATGTCGTCCTATTTGCAGTAATTGCGCGAATCAATCTCTCTTTGACAAAATGCAGTGAAAGCAGTTCTTTGTCTCTCTAAAAAGTTGATGTCGTCGTAGGGAACAAGAGAATGTGCGTGACGAATTTTTCAGCATAGTAAGCAACTAACAGAGTTATGTATGAGTTTATTTCTTGTTATCGTTAATCGATTAATCTATTCTTCCGAGAGATACATGTGTACATAAATCTTTATTTAAATCGAACTTGATAATAACGGCAAATATGTTTAAAGTTTCGAGATTTTGGACTTGATCGTAAATAATCTTAATAAAATTTTCGACAACCAAATATTTCATATCGGAATATTATATTTTACAAGAACTATATGTATATATTTTGCACTATTATATAAAAAATCTTTAACTTTTTATGTTATAAAATTAGAATAATTCCATAAAATCCGAGCTATTTTCAGGCTCTATCGAATAACAAACAGATAAAAATAATCTCGTTTAATACTGCGGGAATTGAGAGAGAGAAACTCACCCTTCTTCCAAGCTCGTTCGTCTTCTCTCCCGACTTTTGGCGAATATTATCGGACAGTTGCAGTCGAAGTTTGGCGTATCGATCATGCCGCATGTATAAAGTGGCGCGTGTAACACCATCGGACCCGATAGTAATAATTTCGCAGTTAAAGCTCGCGCTCGATAAGCCCAACTTCCCCTAAGTATTTGATCGTTGATATACCATCTCGCGCCGATGTGGTGACGTTACGACTTATATATCGTTTTCGTCGTGTCGGGATCTCATTTCGATCGAACTAACTCGGGCGCTGACTATGCTCTTCCGTAATGGAAATAATACCGTTGGATAGAGAGAGAGAGAGAGAGAGAGAGAGAGATTCTCGCTCTCTTTTCCCTCCGAGAGGGAATGTCTGCAATGACGATACACAAATGCGGTGTTAGAATTTCAAGTGCGTATCATTTGCCAAATCGCGTTTTACATCGCGATCGATACTTGTAGTACCGTATGTTGGATACCCGCTCCGAGTCCATACCACAGATCTTCGTTATTTTCTCTTATTCTTCGCACCGCTCCTTAAAAAAAATTCTTTTTTCATTATTCGTACACCGTTGACTGAAACTCTTAATAATTGTCCTTTTTATCGCGTTCGAACCAGAATTTAAATTTTATTCGCACAATTCGTCATGAAAATTGAGATTGGTGATTCTGGAACACTCGGTATGTGAGAGAAGAATATTTCTTTCTAAGTTAAAAAAATGAAATAGCTTAATGTTATATATTTTGCATTGATTTTAATAATTTATCTTTATAAATAAAACAATATTAAAATTCTTTCTTGCTTTCCATATAATCTTATTTGTAATCTGTTTTTCTATTGAAAAATATACTATCACGTATACACATGTGACGTATAAAGGTAGCACTGCTACTATTTATTTATATCATACTTATTCTTATTGCAATGGAACCTTCAGAATCCTGTAAACAAGAGAAGAAACCAGGACAGATGTATCGATCAGAAATGCGAAGTATAAAGGCGACAATATATTTTGACACTTGGGCACAAAAATGTTCCAAAGTTTATCTCGAAAACGGATGAGGGACTCTTTTCCAATGCTTACTCTGTCGATTGGATGTCAAGAAGCAGGATGATGATCACATGCTCGAACAACATTAAAATGACATCGTAATCGATATCATTACAGAGTGCATCGATAGATGTACTCGATGTCAATCAACATTAAAGGCTCTTTGATGTGAAATGACTAGCAATCGCGCAAACGTTAAATCCAAATCGTAATAACCAAAGAATTACAAAAAAATATGATAATGTTATAGAGACGATGCAATGTCAAAGATTTTATCACTAGTGAATGAATATTCAATCTCATACTTTTATTACATTCGATATTATTGCCAATGATTTTGCAGAATGACATATAATTTTATAAAAATAATTATATTAATTACTTTTACTGTAATTTGTAGATATAATTAATGTAATACGTAATTATTGGAATACAATCAAGAAAAAAGTTTGATTTTAGCTTGAAAAAAAATTTCATGTTACATTTCCGATTTATTTCTGCATACAAAATCAGTTTCCTCCCTCGTTATGCGATATGTCATACGCATATAACTTAATATTGTTAAAAATGCAACCTTGCAATTGTATGCCTAACAATTATTTAAAGAAAATGTAAAGAGAAACGATGCATTTTCGCGAAAAAGATAGTTGAATTTTTGATATCGGTATTCTCTATGAAACTTACAAATGTGCTTCGTAATGTTGCCATCAAATCTAATTTTATTGGATTAATAACTTTCCGAGATCTCCCAGAAGTACCATAAAGTATAGCAGATATTACGCTCTGACGATTAATAGCCAGTCTATCAAGTATTTAGACGCGTCTGTCCCTCCGTATTTTCCATCCTCGTACTCGCGGCAATCGCGTGGTTTGGGACTCGTAACGAAATCTTGACAGAGACTGTTCCAGCATGTCTCGAAATATCATCGTCGAAAAAGTTTCATATAATCGCGTTACGAACGCGCAGATGTAGAGAAGTGTCTTACCGCGAATGTACGTTGTTTGAAAACTCAACATGATTTTCATTTTAGATCGCCGGTATGTATATAACTT
>NW_021849240.1:285844-329755 GCF_003651465.1 Formica exsecta
TTGCGCTCACTTTTTTGTAGAGGGTATTTGTCACTGTTCGCGAGACTCTTGTCGAGGAATGTCTATTTGCAGTAATTGCGCGAATCAATCTCTCTTTGACAAAATGCAGTGAAAGCAGTTCTTTGTCTCTCTAAAAAGTTGATGTCGTCGTAGGGAACAAGAGAATGTGCGTGACGAATTTTTCAGCATAGTAAGCAACTAACAGAGTTATGTATGAGTTTATTTCTTGTTATCGTTAATCGATTAATCTATTCTTCCGAGAGATACATGTGTACATAAATCTTTATTTAAATCGAACTTGATAATAACGGCAAATATGTTTAAAGTTTCGAGATTTTGGACTTGATCGTAAATAATCTTAATAAAATTTTCGACAACCAAATATTTCATATCGGAATATTATATTTTACAAGAACTATATGTATATATTTTGCACTATTATATAAAAAATCTTTAACTTTTTATGTTATAAAATTAGAATAATTCCATAAAATCCGAGCTATTTTCAGGCTCTATCGAATAACAAACAGATAAAAATAATCTCGTTTAATACTGCGGGAATTGAGAGGGAGAAACTCACCCTTCTTCCAAGCTCGTTCGTCTTCTCTCCCGACTTTTGGCGAATATTATCGGACAGTTGCAGTCGAAGTTTGGCGTATCGATCATGCCGCATGTATAAAGTGGCGCGTGTAACACCATCGGACCCGATAGTAATAATTTCGCAGTTAAAGCTCGCGCTCGATAAGCCCAACTTCCCCTAAGTATTTGATCGTTGATATACCATCTCGCGCCGATGTGGTGACGTTACGACTTATATATCGTTTTCGTCGTGTCGGGATCTCATTTCGATCGAACTAACTCGGGCGCTGACTATGCTCTTCCGTAATGGAAATAATACCGTTGGATAGAGAGAGAGAGAGAGAGAGAGAGAGAGAAATTCTCGCTCTCTTTTCCCTCCGAGAGGGAATGTCTGCAATGACGATACACAAATGCGGTGTTAGAATTTCAAGTGCGTATCATTTGCCAAATCGCGTTTTACATCGCGATCGATACTTGTAGTACCGTATGTTGGATACCCGCTCCGAGTCCATACCACAGATCTTCGTTATTTTCTCTTATTCTTCGCACCGCTCCTTAAAAAAAATTCTTTTTTCATTATTCGTACACCGTTGACTGAAACTCTTAATAATTGTCCTTTTTATCGCGTTCGAACCAGAATTTAAATTTTATTCGCACAATTCGTCATGAAAATTGAGATTGGTGATTCTGGAACACTCGGTATGTGAGAGAAGAATATTTCTTTCTAAGTTAAAAAAATGAAATAGCTTAATGTTATATATTTTGCATTGATTTTAATAATTTATCTTTATAAATAAAACAATATTAAAATTCTTTCTTGCTTTCCATATAATCTTATTTGTAATCTGTTTTTCTATTGAAAAATATACTATCACGTATACACATGTGACGTATAAAGGTAGCACTGCTACTATTTATTTATATCATACTTATTCTTATTGCAATGGAACCTTCAGAATCCTGTAAACAAGAGAAGAAACCAGGACAGATGTATCGATCAGAAATGCGAAGTATAAAGGCGACAATATATTTTGACACTTGGGCACAAAAATGTTCCAAAGTTTATCTCGAAAACGGATGAGGGACTCTTTTCCAATGCTTACTCTGTCGATTGGATGTCAAGAAGCAGGATGATGATCACATGCTCGAACAACATTAAAATGACATCGTAATCGATATCATTACAGAGTGCATCGATAGATGTACTCGATGTCAATCAACATTAAAGGCTCTTTGATGTGAAATGACTAGCAATCGCGCAAACGTTAAATCCAAATCGTAATAACCAAAGAATTACAAAAAAATATGATAATGTTATAGAGACGATGCAATGTCAAAGATTTTATCACTAGTGAATGAATATTCAATCTCATACTTTTATTACATTCGATATTATTGCCAATGATTTTGCAGAATGACATATAATTTTATAAAAATAATTATATTAATTACTTTTACTGTAATTTGTAGATATAATTAATGTAATACGTAATTATTGGAATACAATCAAGAAAAAAGTTTGATTTTAGCTTGAAAAAAAATTTCATGTTACATTTCCGATTTATTTCTGCATACAAAATCAGTTTCCTCCCTCGTTATGCGATATGTCATACGCATATAACTTAATATTGTTAAAAATGCAACCTTGCAATTGTATGCCTAACAATTATTTAAAGAAAATGTAAAGAGAAACGATGCATTTTCGCGAAAAAGATAGTTGAATTTTTGATATCGGTATTCTCTATGAAACTTACAAATGTGCTTCGTAATGTTGCCATCAAATCTAATTTTATTGGATTAATAACTTTCCGAGATCTCCCAGAAGTACCATAAAGTATAGCAGATATTACGCTCTGACGATTAATAGCCAGTCTATCAAGTATTTAGACGCGTCTGTCCCTCCGTATTTTCCATCCTCGTACTCGCGGCAATCGCGTGGTTTGGGACTCGTAACGAAATCTTGACAGAGACTGTTCCAGCATGTCTCGAAATATCATCGTCGAAAAAGTTTCATATAATCGCGTTACGAACGCGCAGATGTAGAGAAGTGTCTTACCGCGAATGTACGTTGTTTGAAAACTCAACATGATTTTCATTTTAGATCGCCGGTATGTATATAACTTCTTTTCAGAAAAAACTTCCTGCTATTCTCTCTATACTTTCATATATATATATACATATATATACTACGTTGTTTAACATGATTTTCATTTTAGATCGCCGGTATGTATATAACTTCTTTTCAGAAAAAACTTCCTGCTATTCTCTCTATACTTTTATACTTTCATATATATACATATACATATACATATCCTCGTTTATAAACCGTTTGTCTGTTCAACATTCTTTTAAAAATATAATGAGATTTTTAGCTTATACGCGTTCTCTCTCTATACGTTAGTTATCTAATCACAATTATCTAATCACGATAATTATTATTTAAAATTCACGCATTATATAACCACGGAGATTTTTTCTTGGAACTTTATTAGGACTAGATATAAGAATCATATTTTACGCATCTATCAATAATAATGATATCGGAAGTTCGATAATCATCGCGATTGGTACGTTAAAATTCTGTCTCTCTAATAATATGCGTCGCGAGAAATTAATCAAGTATCTTTACTCGCGAACATTTCAAGCTCATTGTATGCACGCAACTATGTAAATATTGAAAAATTATGATTTTTACTCCATAATTCGATAAATTTGCGTACGATGAACATTCAGAGGACTATATATATTTTATTAAATGGCAGAAAGAACGATCATCTATTGCCAATTTTCGGATTTCTCGCTTGTAAGCCGAATCCTGTATTGCATTGATTTCGTATTGCGAGTATGTGTTCGATATGATCTCCCAATCTCACCATGACATCGCGAAGATGAGTGGAGGAAACAATTCGATATAATTAAATATCTCCGATCCGTTAACGTAAATGCAGAATCTGAATGCGCGTGATGAAAATTTTCATGTTTTATTAAACGCGAATAAGAGAACCTCATAAATAAATATGATTGGTCATAAATATTCACAAGAAAAAAAAAAAAAATAAAAATAGAAGCAGATTGATGCATAAACTAACTTGACCGACAAATTTTTAAGGATTTATTACAGTACATTAAAAGATATCAAATCAAAAGTCTCTTGTTTTATTAGTTGCAATTGGCAAGCACTATTAGATTTCGAAATACATATAATAAATCTATTTAATATATTTTCTTTAAACTAAAATTTAATAAAATTTAAAAAAGAATAATTATTTAGATAATGTAACGACAAATACAATAATTTTCACCACACATTTTTGCAATCCCAAGCGCAAATGCGCTAGAAATGGGAAAGATAACATCGATTTTTAGATACATCATGCATGGTTAGTGTCAATATGCGTACCATTACATTAATCATCCAGGCAACAACCGTTCCGAATTCAACTCTAAAGCAAATTTCCATCTGGCGATCAGCCAACATGTGTACGAAAAATCCATGTTCCGTGCAAAATCGCCACGTTTTAATACCAAATTCTAGAGCTATATAGATACCCTTATCTTTTTATCTTTTTCATTGACATTTTTTTTGGAGATCGATTATGATATTCGATATTCGATTTTAGAAGTAAATCTTATGCATTAATGTACGGATATAGTGTATATATATATATATATATATATATATATATATATATATATATATATATATATATATATATATATATATATATATATATATATATATATATATATATATATATATATATATATATATATATATATATATATATATATATATATATATATATATATATATATATATATATATATATATATATATATATATATATATATATATATATATATATACACTATATCCGTACATTAATGCATAAGATTTACTTCTAAAATCGAATATCGAATATCATAATCGATCTCCAAAAAAAATGTCAATGAAAAAGATAAAAAGATAAGGGTATCTATATAGCTCTAGAATTTGGTATTAAAACGTGGCGATTTTGCACGGAACATGGATTTTTCGTACACATGTTGGCTGATCGCCAGATGGAAATTTGCTTTAGAGTTGAATTCGGAACGGTTGTTGCCTGGATGATTAATGTAATGGTACGCATATTGACACTAACCATGCATGATGTATCTAAAAATCGATGTTATCTTTCCCATTTCTAGCGCATTTGCGCTTGGGATTGCAAAAATGTGTGGTGAAAATTATTGTATTTGTCGTTACATTATCTAAATAATTATTCTTTTTTAAATTTTATTAAATTTTAGTTTAAAGAAAATATATTAAATAGATTTATTATATGTATTTCGAAATCTAATAGTGCTTGCCAATTGCAACTAATAAAACAAGAGACTTTTGATTTGATATCTTTTAATGTACTGTAATAAATCCTTAAAAATTTGTCGGTCAAGTTAGTTTATGCATCAATCTGCTTCTATTTTTATTTTTTTTTTTTTTCTTGTGAATATTTATGACCAATCATATTTATTTATGAGGTTCTCTTATTCGCGTTTAATAAAACATGAAAATTTTCATCACGCGCATTCAGATTCTGCACCGACACTTCTTAACGATCCGATTTTAATTATTTATCTATTCGAAAACGCTTATCGCATGTACACGCATATTCATCTGCAATCTGCATTCACAGATAACAATATTCTGCCATATTCTAGAAATGTCGGCAGATTGGAACTGATTCCAAATAATTCTCTAAAAAAAAATCAGATTTTTTGGGGGATAAGTAAATACGCTATGCTGAAAAAGTTTAAATGAATTTCAATCTTAAAAATATAATTGTGAGCCGACTAATTAACTGAAATTTTCCAAGGAAAGGCCCTCTCCCGCGGATAATATCTTTTTGTTAGACGGATTTCCGTGGAAATTACAAGAAAGGAAAAAGAAATCGGAAGAAATATTATTTATGATGGTGCAATCTACTTTATTCTCAAGAGTGATTGGATTTTTCTCGAGGAAAAGAGATATGCCTTCTCCGCGCTATCATATTCCGTCATTTTGTATCTCTTTCTATCTTTTTTTTTTTTATCGCGTAACATTGCATTTGTGCGTAAAAGCGGAACAGAGATAAAATAGAGAGGAGGATTATCAACATTCCTGCAGCAATTCAATCGCGGAATCGTGAGCCTCTACTCTATCACCCTTGGGGAATGGGCGGGAGAGTATCGTTTCCCTTCTACCTTTTTTCAAATCAAAATCGAACTTTTCCGATATCCATAACACACGGTAAACTGCGTTATGTTAAATACGATTACGTATCATTGCTTTTGGTTTACTGAAAGCAGGCGGTATAGTGTATTTCAATCGCATTATGAACGTGGTTAGGTCCTTCTTCACAATTAAATATACTATTTGTGAACGATGCGAGATTATTTCTTCCGAGTCTTTAAATAGCGCTTTCGAAGCTTCTTTATTTTGTTTCAATTTTGTTATTGCTAAGAATCGGTTTTCGAGAAACGAATCGAATATAAACTTCCTTTAATTCAAAACTGATCGTTCGTGAAAATATACATATATAATGTGCGAAATTATTTGTTCTTGATTTAAATATCAATTTTGATAAATACGCGAAACATTTGAAAGAAATGTATTTTTTATTCCACAAACCACATACTGGTTAAATGCTAATATTATAATTTTCAAGATATAACTTGTCAATTCTATGGGATATTTTGCGTAATAAAAGTCATTTCCTGTATTAGAATTTTTCTCGAGAAATATATAACCTTAGATATTCTAATTTTGGTATTAGAGATGATAAAGAGGATAGAGAATGGTCGCTAACTTGCGAGAGTGGAGAGGAAATACTCTTTAAGGAAACATTATAACATCGTCCTTGATACACGTGCGCCGCTGTAGTAAAACGCTCCACCTTATGCTCCGAGAAATGGACTATAAAGAATCGGATAATAAGATCGCTGTAATGAATAACAACGAGAAACGTTCCCGACGAACGCAAATATTTATCGTCCAGTAGTTGCGGAAAGCAATTTCGTTTATATCTCTGCGTCAAGCGCGATCGTACACGTCGTCGTCACTACGTGCTCCGGCGTTCACGTCGTGCAATTATCATGCGTTAAAGGTGCATCAGCGCTAATTACTGTGACCTATCAAATTTTAATTAAAGCATTCATAGATTAGAAAGGTAAATTAGCGCAGGTATGCGCTATTTAATCTAGCTGATCATGTATCGATACGGTGTTGTTTGCGAAAATCAAATATCGTATGCGCGTGTGAGATTATAAGTCTATAATTAAATATTAAAAAGAAAATACACACACACACACACACACACACACTTATATATATATATATATTTACTATTTATTTTAGTTGTATTAAATTATTATAAATTAATGGACGAATTAGTAACTTTAATGTTTTCGTAGAGACATTAGTTGAAGTTTCCAAGGTACAACTGTGCAAAAATAATAAGCATGAGAGGAGAGAAAGAGAGAGAGATTTTCTAGACGATGTCTCGGATAAATGCTAAAAATATAGAAGCCACCGCGACTCGCGTCATTGGCATTTGTTCTGTAAGTCGTTTTGTAGAAACGAAATACTTGATGCGAAATGTCGCTTACAAAGAGATTAAGAGATGAAAATGCATTTTCACGAGAGACAAATGGTCTCGAAAGCAATCATGTAGCAATTTTGAAGTGTCTTGAAGTTGAATGTCAAGGAAAGAGACAACGGACTCTTCCATCACTCTCCACCGCTGTTTCGAGAAGCTTTATTATGCAAAATTTTTCGCGTATAATCGCTAATTAATATTCGATAGCCGCGCGCGCTCGTTGAATCTGATGGCTGACTGACTCTCTCCTGAATGGCTATCAATCGAATAATGTCTCGGTGCCATGCGCGTCGATGAATGACTATCGATTAGTGATTAGTTGCCGAGAATCGTGCGGAATTTTGTGCCGCATGACCTTAATTAGAATTTCATATACACATCTAGCTTTGATATTCGTCACTCTGCCAGTCACTGCCGTTTGTCAAATCTTTGCTAAAAAAAGCATCCGATTCAAATTTTGCAAAGTTTGTCAAACGAGGAATATATATAGATAGATATGATATATACGCATGAAAATATCTTAATTAATTAATTATGATTACTAGAGATGAAAAGGATGCGAATCAGTCGAGGAGACGGACAGACATGAATAAATCGATGCAGTTAGACAAGAGCTTTAATTAAACAATATTTGCCTCAACGATATTTAATAACGCCGTTTTATCGTGATATTGGAATAATTCCGCTGATAGAGTTCCGATACGGCAATCTTTGACGAGACAGATATAATTGAGAAGTTTCATTGTTATGAACAGTGACACGCGCGGAACCAATTGTCGATACGTCTTTGTGGAAATATCGGTATTTATTTTAATGATACAGAGTGATATCGAGAAAGAGAGAGAGAGAGAGAGAGATGTAATCTGAACTAAATTTTATGTAAATCAGAATACATCTTAAGTTAAATGGCTCTGAAATACAAAGCATAATTAGTAAATTATATATAAATATAAATTATATATTGTAACACATAGCTTTTTTGTGCAACAGAAGAAAAAGCTTTTTGATTACTAACCGACTAGATTTCAAATTGCGAAACATAATGTTGGAGAATAAAACATTATATTAATTTTTTGAAGATTTTTGTCATCTCGCAATAATGACAATACATACCGAGCATAAGAATGTTATACATATATCACACTTTATCTCAGATTTTTATTTTCTTTTTCTTTCTTAGATTTGCAGTAAGTTTCTTATAATAAATTATATACGCACATACTGTATAATAAATTACATACATAAATGTCACATTACATAAGTTGATCACGTGTTTATGACAGATGTGCGACTGCCATTTTGCGTATGTAATTCTAGATCATCCGGGTTAAAGATCTCGCGAGAATAAATGACCTTTAAGAAAACCTCGCGATATCGTAACTAATACATTTTCACTTTTGTAGCATATTCATAATCGAATGAAACAAAGTTCAACGATGTTGACAATGTCTATTGATTTCGAAATCTTTATCTTGATCCATGGCTGCCGCTATTTATGTATTTGACAAATTGTTCAAAACAGTTGATGATATTAATTATTATATTAGTTTGTTACAAAATTTTCTTTCAAGGTTCTTATCACATTTATTTTGCAGTCATAGTGTTATCTTTTTTAAATAATACTTACCTGATTATTGCTACTTCGATAAACAAAATCGATGCAAATACGTACAATAATTAATAAGTGATTAATATAGAATTTGGGAGCGTAAATGTTGTATGTGTGGAGGAAATGCTTTTTATATTATTTTTTAGTTCCGAGGGAAATTATGAAATTCTTTTAATAATCCGGATGCCAAAATCTTCATCGCAAATAATGGTGACCGGAAGTTCTGTATGCTCTGTCGAACCAAAACTTTACTGGTAGGACCAATTGGGACCGAGGTTGCGCGGATAAGGTCACCACCTACGGATGGTCGAAATTCGCCAGAAAGCAAAGTTCGTATCGTAATGATGCTGAAACGACGACCTACTTTGCGAACTCCGGCGGAAATCGCGGAAGTCCCGCTTAAAGCGCGAATATTTTGTCTAATTTAGAAACAGGCCGTTGTGTATCAATTTTTCTCAGTTTATTCTCATAGATTGCTGGAAATAGCAATTTTTAAATAAATATAACTTTCGAATTTCGAATTTTATAATTCCTCCCGAGACTTGGAAAAATTAATGTAAGAAGTATTTTTACACACATACAAGGCGCGCCCAAATTTTATACTTTTTGATAAATTATCGTGCAATAGACTTTTTCTGAAGTAAAATTTTATCAGATTTTCTATGTTTTTATCAATTTTTACAATACGTCCAGGTAGGAAGTAAATAACATCAGTAAATGTCATCTATACATATGTTTTGACTGTCTTCGCAAGAATCTTTCATCATTTATTCCTTCTATTCAGTCTTCTTTGAACCCACGAGGACGGAAGGAAAACAAGAAAGCGGAACAATAGACGTGGGTTGATTAAGTACCAGATGTTTCTCATAGAATTACGTATAAAAATTGATAAAGATTTCGAAATGAGTTTAATATATTAATATAAAAATAGTACAAAATTAAATAATACAACGTATAACTTTATATACAAATTTATTTAGTTTAATAAAAGAAATTCAGAGCAAATAAGAACCATCACATGGAACAAAGAACGCAAAATCTTATATTTTGCACTCTTAGTTTCGCACGTTGGCTTTTATTTTTCTGAATTTGCTTGTATATGCAGAGACGTTTCTTTTTTCTTTTTGATTTATTTTAATAAATATAATGAAATTTATTTACTTTAATAAAGGAAATTTAGAGCAAATAAGAACCATCACATGGAACAAAGAACGCTTTTATTTTTCTGAATTTGCTTGTATATGCAGAGACATTTCTTTTTTCTTTTTGATTTATTTTAATAAATATAATGTGGTATCTCTCTGAAGATCTTAATTTTAATGATACAAAATCATCATTGCAGAAAATATAAAATTTAATATTAAACATGGTATAATAGAAATCATGATGTGAAAGTCAAAAGATCGGATACTTCAACAAACTCAATAATGCAAAAAAATGCACATTACTTTTTCAAAGATCATGCTTTAATTTTTGCAGTTGAAAATCGTAGACACAAAGTATAATAGAGTACTTTATTTTTAGCTATGATTTCAAAGTCATTCTGTAACTCGATTTCGATGAAAAGAATTCCGGTGGTCCACAAACTGATTCGCGAGAGCCGGTAACGATGAAAAGAGTAAGCGTTTCAATCTCGCGGTTTCATAGATGCACGTGTACACAATTAGGCATACATATACATGTGCGCACGAATGTTGGCCGATGTGTCATGCCCGCGCCCAGTCGATGTGTCATGCACATGTGTCTCTCTGTGGGTTTAAGGTGGGAATGAGCCACCTTTCTCGAAGTCATCTGCCTTATAAGGATGCCGTTGCATGATGATGCTGGATGCTGCATGTATATGTACGCGCGAAAATGCAATTCTGTGTATAGGCTCTCAATAGGACCAAACTTTCTTATCATAAATTAAAATTAATTAACAAGATTAAAATTAATTAATTTTAAAACTTTTTATAAAGTTTTTTTCTATTTCTAATTATTTGTAATGTTTAAGGAACTTGTTTATTTGCTTGCATATTTAATCGTATGATTCAATTGTTTAATATTAGCAAAGAACGAAAAGAATCGGCGAGTCGTGTGTGATGAGATTCTTGAATGTGAACGCACAGGACATTATTAATGTACTCGACTATATCTAGTAGTACGAGTGATACTATCGCGTGTAATATTAATTGAGTAGGAACGTCCGCATGTGTCGTAGGAAGTCCATTGAATCGGCAGGCGTCGTTGCAACACATTCGCGTAGAAGGTAATTTATATTGTTATATGCTATATGATGTGCTGTCGCGTGCGCAAAGAAATAATTATAGTATAAAATTGTTGATTAATTTGTGAGATGTGAGAAACGTGATGACAATTGAACAATTAAACTTTTTTTACTAACATAAGCAAGTGTCAATCTTTGTATGTGTATTTGTTAAGAAAACTACCAGTAAAAATTATGGAAGATTTTTTTAAATATATTCTGCATACATCTCGTAAAAGATCTATTCGTATTTAAAATAAGATGAAACATATTTGGGTTAAAGGTCTCGCAACAAGTGCGTTGCTATAATTCATGCTGTCACTCTTGCATACCTTAAGAAGATTTCAGTTAAGGATGTCAAGGAAACTATATGTATGCCTACTTAGTAAAATCGCTATTACGATTCTCTGCCTCAATTGGCATTACATGCGAATTCAGCATATAATACAATTTCATCTCCTTTAAATGACAAAAGTCTATCTTAGCAATAAATTTTTTATGTTATAAATCTTCTTTTCTCGTGTCTTTTTTTCGAACTAATAACAAAAATTGTTTAACATAAAACTGAGAAACTAATTATATTTATTTTGTTAAAGATATGTTTGCGGTTATTTAGTATAAAATGCAAGAGAAACTCGCGAAACAAAATTTATTCGCTTTATGACATGGGACTTAAAAGATCTGTAACAAATATTTATGAATATATACATTTTTCTTGAATGACTTTGTGTTTCGTTAATTCAAAGATCGGCTGGAGGAGAAAAAAAAATGCATATTTTGTCTAGGGCTATTAAATGTATTCGTAAGGCTAATGCCCCCGATGGGAAACAAAAAAAAAAAAAGTAGTTGCTTATAATAGAAATCATGATGTGAAAGTCAAAAGATCGGATACTTCAACAAACTCAATAATGCAAAAAAATGCACATTACTTTTTCAAAGATCATGCTTTAATTTTTGCAGTTGAAAATCGTAGACACAAAGTATAATAGAGTACTTTATTTTTAGCTATGATTTCAAAGTCATTCTGTAACTCGATTTCGATGAAAAGAATTCCGGTGGTCCACAAACTGATTCGCGAGAGCCGGTAACGATGAAAAGAGTAAGCGTTTCAATCTCGCGGTTTCATAGATGCACGTGTACACAATTAGGCATACATATACATGTGCGCACGAATGTTGGCCGATGTGTCATGCCCGCGCCCAGTCGATGTGTCATGCACATGTGTCTCTCTGTGGGTTTAAGGTGGGAATGAGCCACCTTTCTCGAAGTCATCTGCCTTATAAGGATGCCGTTGCATGATGATGCTGGATGCTGCATGTATATGTACGCGCGAAAATGCAATTCTGTGTATAGGCTCTCAATAGGACCAAACTTTCTTATCATAAATTAAAATTAATTAACAAGATTAAAATTAATTAATTTTAAAACTTTTTATAAAGTTTTTTTCTATTTCTAATTATTTGTAATGTTTAAGGAACTTGTTTATTTGCTTGCATATTTAATCGTATGATTCAATTGTTTAATATTAGCAAAGAACGAAAAGAATCGGCGAGTCGTGTGTGATGAGATTCTTGAATGTGAACGCACAGGACATTATTAATGTACTCGACTATATCTAGTAGTACGAGTGATACTATCGCGTGTAATATTAATTGAGTAGGAACGTCCGCATGTGTCGTAGGAAGTCCATTGAATCGGCAGGCGTCGTTGCAACACATTCGCGTAGAAGGTAATTTATATTGTTATATGCTATATGATGTGCTGTCGCGTGCGCAAAGAAATAATTATAGTATAAAATTGTTGATTAATTTGTGAGATGTGAGAAACGTGATGACAATTGAACAATTAAACTTTTTTTACTAACATAAGCAAGTGTCAATCTTTGTATGTGTATTTGTTAAGAAAACTACCAGTAAAAATTATGGAAGATTTTTTTAAATATATTCTGCATACATCTCGTAAAAGATCTATTCGTATTTAAAATAAGATGAAACATATTTGGGTTAAAGGTCTCGCAACAAGTGCGTTGCTATAATTCATGCTGTCACTCTTGCATACCTTAAGAAGATTTCAGTTAAGGATGTCAAGGAAACTATATGTATGCCTACTTAGTAAAATCGCTATTACGATTCTCTGCCTCAATTGGCATTACATGCGAATTCAGCATATAATACAATTTCATCTCCTTTAAATGACAAAAGTCTATCTTAGCAATAAATTTTTTATGTTATAAATCTTCTTTTCTCGTGTCTTTTTTTCGAACTAATAACAAAAATTGTTTAACATAAAACTGAGAAACTAATTATATTTATTTTGTTAAAGATATGTTTGCGGTTATTTAGTATAAAATGCAAGAGAAACTCGCGAAACAAAATTTATTCGCTTTATGACATGGGACTTAAAAGATCTGTAACAAATATTTATGAATATATACATTTTTCTTGAATGACTTTGTGTTTCGTTAATTCAAAGATCGGCTGGAGGAGAAAAAAAATGCATATTTTGTCTGGGGCTATTAAATGTATTCGTAAGGCTAATGCCTCCGATGGGAAACAAACAAAAAAAAAGTAGTTGCTTGCCAGGCTTCGGCAAAATGGGATAACGACAATCACGTGCTTAGTTGACATACAATCGTCTTAATATTCCACGCCACGTTTGTTCTTTGATGATCGAGCCATTATTAGGAGGATTAAAAAAAATGCTGAGGAATATTTTTCATCTAGACAATCTCTCAAGACATCCCTGAAACGAACGCTTAACTCTTTCATACTTAATGACCCTCAAAAAGTGAAATCATTCCATCTTCAAGATTCTGTCACGAATCTTTGGACATTAATTCGTAATTACTAGTCTTTTTTCATCGTTTTTTTCTTGCAAATTGATAATTAGTGATAAATAAGATGTTAAACGAAAGTGAAGAGAGAAGCGTATACAATATGTTCTAAAATAAAAATTTTAAAAAAGTTTTTTAAAACAATTTGCGATAATAACTTAATGCGTATTCTTGCGACAAAAGATTAATTTTCCTCAACCTACCTCTATTAAGTAAGAAAAAAGAACATATTTAGTAATTTGTAACAATTAACATAAAATGAGAGCTTACAGTGACATCCCTGCGCATTTTATTGAGAAGATTTCGTTTATTCTCGACATCGTGCTTGATCGACGAGCACTCTTGAGCTCTCAAACCGCGACATTCGTGGGAACCTGCAAGGGCTCATTACGCCATTTATTATGCGAATTACGAATGTGGGAGCGCGACGCGTGCGTTTCCCATGCAGCTGCATCGCGAATAGCACATGGAAAGGATATTTTGCCAACTTCCTCTTTGCGCGACGGGCACGCGCGCGTTTCGTCCGGCGCGGGTGTAATCCGCTTAGGTCGTACCGTCTCGTACCTGTTCTCCATCGTTTATCTTATGCGGCTTCACCGCAAAAAAAGAGCGCCGGTAGCTCTCAACTTTCTTACGATACGAAAGCCTCGAGACGCGGTTCGGTTACGAGATACGAATATAATCTTTCATTCCTTGTGTCAGATGTAGCTAACACACAGAAGGATAAAAATTGTTTTTATGCGAAGGGACTCGTGCGAATAAATGGATGTCGTAACAGAGTTTCTGTTATTCAACATAAAAGTAATGATATGAAATATGCAGCTCTTTTATATAAGATCTTTCAAGTTTAATTCAAATGTAGGGAATATTTTGTGTAAATACTTTTTATTAATTCGTCGTGTATTTTTTATAAGGAAAACTTAACAATAGATGCAATTTTTCAATTTTTATTAATTTTTTTTATCTCTTCTCTCTCTTTCTCTTATTTGTATTGATTGAAATTTATGTTATGCTAAATTGCAAACTATTTTAATCCAACAAGATACCATTACATCTCTCTTTCTTTTCAACATAATATTTTTTACAAAAGCATTTTTTCAGTTTTGACATAGCGCATGAAAGTCATTCAAATGGCTCTCTTTTCCATTAGTTTGTAATTAAAAATAATAATCAATCTTAATAATAGTGTTACGATTACAAATAGGTTAATACAATGCGCGCGAAGAAATGTCTTGCATAATGGATGCGGTCTTTTTTCGACCGAGTTACAAGTTAATAAGAAATCAAAGAAATGCAAAGAAATCTCTAGAGAAATGTAAAACTCCTCTATAGAGCCCGCAAGGCATATAAGATAATTAAAGATCCACTCGGACTCCGTAAAAGTCGAGTGCGCGTACGCCACAATTTTACAATTCCTTTATGCACTTAATTGCCGTTCTAATGGCGGGGGCATAGTACAAATTACCAGAAATCTCGCTCGCGATAGCGATCACCTGTCTCAGAGCACTATGGAAGCCGAGTTAACGAAGTGTGAACGAGTAATTTATTTTCACGGGAGGGATTTGCTACTCTAATTGCGAGCGAAAAATCGGTCGCGCGAATAAATCGAAGATCCCTTGCTGTTGGTAATAAATCGTTGAAGCATCATCAGCGTCTGCCTACCAAGGCATCACTCGTAAAATTCAACGACACACATATTGTGTCATAGGCTATATGACCGAACTTATAGCAGCGATAACCCACATTCGCTATTTATTGCATTTTAACGCGAGTGATTAAATTACAGACGAGGTCATCAAGAGCCATACATTGTTTTTTGAGGACAATCCAAAATTAAATGGAAAAATTAAACAACTGTTTGGTTACGAATTATAATTCACGTAAGCTACTGTCATTTATTTAATTTGATACGATCGAAAACATTTGATTAGTGTTTACGAAATTTAGGAAGAAAGTGATTTAATGTAAAAATTAATTTAAAAATTATGCATTATATCCGAGAAATTGCGTATAAAAAGCGAACGTTTAAAATCTAAAGTGTGTATTTATAGAAGAGTGTTTATGGATAAAAATCAAATTTACTACTTTTGGAATAATAAAGAATCTTTTTCTATTATATAGGTCAGACATTTTTTTCAATTTATGTAACATTTGAAGAAAATTTAATTCGTTAAATTGCAGTAGATATTCGAAAGCGAGATAATAATATATAATGAATATAATTATCTTTAATATTTTTTCTCAAAACTTTATCAGTTTCAAGAATATTCGCAACAGTTTTAATAATTTTTCCTTGACATGTCATTCTAAACCTCGACACCTGTGATATCGCTGGGACACAATGTCGCGCTAGCAAATTTATTTCTGCTCCTCAGTTTTCCCTTAACTGAATTATGCGTATATAATTTAAAGTATTCAAATATATATATATATATATGACGAAGCCCTTATGAAAGTCGTCGAAGGCAAAACCCGGCGAGCGTGACAGTGTGCACGGGGCTTAATCGGGTTTGCTTATTTCCACCGGTGCAATTATGTGGCAGCGCGCGCGCGCTCGCGCATAAGGGCTTATTTTATTCCTATTAGGGTAAAACTGGTAGCCGGGGACGAGGAGACGGAACGCACACTACCGTGTACCCACAATTACGTGAAATTAATTTGGGCCCCATTAGCGGTCGGCCGGGGCACTAACGATTTTCCCCAGCGGCGGACACGGTCGAACGAGGCGGCCTCTCTCTCTCTCGTGACCACATATATATATACATATATATATATATATATATATACACATATACTTGGGAGAATTATGTTGTACATATTATCATTTATCGATTAATTTATTATCTTAATTTATATCTAACTCAAAATCATATTTTACTATATAGATTCCCCGATATTTTGTTTTATATTAGTTTAATATATGGATATTTTTGTTACGATAGAAGCCGCATAATATTGATGCGGAAGAATTTTTTCTTTTAAATTAAATATGCCATTATTAGTTTAAGTGCATTATTTTACGTGCATTAATCATTGGAAAACGCTCATCGAAAAAACATTTTATTGATTTTATTAATACCACAAATGAGAACGATAGACTTCATTGAGATTTAACGTGACAAAGTGCTTTTGTACTAAAAACTTTGAGCGAGAGTCCTTTGAAAAGTCGCGAGAAAGACGACGAAAAAGTTTTTCACGAATTTTGCTTCACCGGGAGATGCAGTGGGTTTTAAGTAGACTTTACAAGCGTTTGGAAAATTTATGGTTTCCGTGGGATTTGAGCTTTGCCCCTATTTGCCTCCTAATTCCGTAGCTCGTAAAATCAAATACTTCTAATTGAATGCAAAATTCAAACTTTCGTCTTAGCAAAAATCAAGAAATGCGACGCATATGTAAATATAAATGCAATTTGCGATACACTTTGATCGCGTTAGTCGTAAGTTAACGTAAATTGGGTTTCAATTTGGACTGTATGTAAGGATAAGGATCTTGATATCTCACAACACAAACAGGACAGTTTTCCGAGCAATTAACGTAGCACGGCTGGATCAACAGTTGACGTAAAATCACAAATTATAGTTGGGAGTTAAACTTTGGAGTTTAACTCGGTGTTATAATCTGATTTTATGGAGTTATTTTGTGTTTTATAGAAAAAATAAATTAAACACACAAGTAGCAAATGTAATTGCAAAAAAGGATTATCTAAAGTCATATGAGCTTTATATGATATATTTAAATATGATTAATATCTTTTATTCACGTATAGAGAAAGATTACAATATATATAATATGTGTTTTTTTTAATATTATATATATATATATTTTTAATATTATATATATATATATATATTTTTTTTATAAATTTTTTGCATCTCTTTCTTATTTCTGAAAAATATTTCTGTAGAGTTCAGTCGGTCGATATTTGTGTTACCGATATGCCGACTCAGATAGTACTGAGTCATAGTCGTAATCATTTGGCCAATTCCATGTAACCATATTGCGGCTATAATTGAGCGCCACTGCGGTTATCCCCCTCTCTACGTACAAATGTATCTCTCCTTGTCAGTGACTCGCATTCGCGTTTTTCTCTCCCACGTGTATTTCTCTTCCTTCTCTCTCTCTCTCTCTCTCTCTTTCTCTCTCTCTCTCTTGCTCTCTCTTCCCGCAGCCAGCAAACTGCTTATCGAACCTCGCCTCACCTGTCTCCTTAATTTCTTGCTTAGTCCGTTGCCGCAATTTTTGCGCTCACACGGCGAAGCGATCGCTCGCGCGCGACCGGAAGTGCAAGTAAAAGATATGATCGAAGAAAAATCTGCTGCCGTGTATAACGACAAAGTGTGTAACCGCAAAGGCTAGCTGATAAATCTGCGAGATGCGTTCTGTTCACTCGTTTATTTTTCGCGCGATTAATAACTGAAAATATCGACTGTCATGAAAAGTCTAACTTGGGTTCAGGAAAATCAGACGAATCCATGCGGAAAATTGAAATAACGTGGAAAAGAATAGAAAATAAGTGAAGTTAGTGCAAAAGTGAAATCCAGTGGTCTAATCGAGCCTCGCGAAACTGATATTAAAGTTTCGATTTCTTTGATTTAATTAATTTTAATGTTGTTCTTTAAGTAAAGAATTTATATTAATTAATCTATCTTGGAAGTAGTAAAAAGATAATAGATCGAAATGCTCTGATTAGATCAGAGTCGGCGAAAAGTGAGATAATATCGATAAGAATCATCGCACGGTGCGTGAAAGAAATGAGTGAAGTGCGATTCAGGAAAAAAATAGAAGAGCGTTCCATTTCGTTTAATTTATTTTTGTGATGATGATCGCATAAAAAAGATTTTTTTATTGTGCATTTTTGCGACCAGATCTTATCTGAATAGATTAAAAATATGATTAGCTTCACATGCACAAAACTCACAGAAAAAAATTTTATTACACATTGATACTATCATTTTTATCGTATTTCATACGTCTCGTAATTAATATAGGACGAATATATATTATATAAAATGTATGAAAAATTTCCTGTGTACTTTTTTACTCAGAGTTTCCGAGGTATTTAAACTAATTTCTCCTTAAATATTGTAATTAAAAATGAATGAAATAATGAAAGTAATATGCAAATACATATATATATATATAAAATCCGCGGCAGATCTTCGCGGATTTCTTTCATCTTTTGAAAAATTGTATTTTATCTTAAATATCATGTGTGACTAGCTTCTTCTCTGTTTCTTCGGATCGTCTCGTTTATCAGCTACGTGGCTTATTATCAGCCATACTAATGCCGAGCTAATAATGAAGCAGCACCTTCGTCAGTCGCCAAAGCGCGGTTTTACCGTCGCGTGTCACATTTATTCTGCTCCACTGGTTACCCGAGAAAAATAAAGTCAAGAAGAAAACACCGATAAGAAAAGAGAAAATCGAAGACTGTCGCGAATGACTCTTTTTCGCTATCAAGCGTAATATGCACGTAACGTAAACTGAATTAGTGTCAGTGGAATATTTCGGTGCAATTATACGTGTGTCCTGATAACAAAATATACAAAATGATATGCGTTATGAAGCGATTAAAATCGATGGGAATTCTACGATCCGGAAAGGATCGAAATCAGTGAAAACTCAAACAACATAACGAAATATCGTGTAATCGTATGTGTAAATTATCTAAAATATTTTAAATGTTTGAGCGAGCTGCATGACGAGGTAAAAGTAGCATTCGAACTGATTTGCACTTACATTTCCAGTAGTTTACCGATAATGCAAACGATTAACGCGGTAAAAGGGAAACTTTTGCGAGTTTGCGCGGCTTCCTTTGACACGGACTTCTTTCCTAAAGGTTCTCTGGTATTTCATTTCGCGGCAAAAGTGTGAAAACGGAGCCAATAAAATCGCATAATATCTATACTTTTTCTATTTTTGCGGAGGCAAATAATGTCGGCTGAATTAATGTACGTTCAATGCAACGAGAGAAAAAAGACTCGCATCACTATTACGAATCAACTGATCGATCGAAATTTTTTTCCTGTATGGGTGTCGTACAATTGTTGATAAGTCGTAACCTTAACCGACTTTACAATCGACTCTGTACGTTATTAGCGCGACGAAAAAGAAACTTAATTTAACGGAATTATACGGAGTGAAATTGGCGAATCAAACTTGCTGTGACTATTTGTATAAAACGTTCTGTTGTACACGGCTAATGTCGGTAATTAACGAATGATCAAGCAGACGTTTAATATTGGAGAATCGCAAAAATAATATTAAAATTGTTAATAATATGAAAGTGTTTTAAAAATGTGATTATTTAATTTAAAAAATTATATTAAGACAATTTTTTTTTTTAAATCATTTTAGTTTTCCTCCAGAGATTGCATTTTTTCCATGATTGATAGATTTAATTCTCTAGATAATAATCTGCGTATATCGCAGTAAAGTATTTTCTATCTCAAGCGATTTATATATGAATGGTGTATGCGACAGGTATAAATAAATTCATTTCAAAAGATTTTAATACAAAATAAAATTCATAATCTAGATAAAAAGTAATGTATATAATAAGAGACAAAATACATTGCACATTACGTTCGCGAAATGGTTTTTTGGAAGTAACGAATTTTTAAATTGAATCTTTTTATCGCATATTATAACTTGCATAGATTCACAGATAACTATTGAATTAGTAAATTCAATTTCACATTATTTTTTTTTACGTCGGTATATGTATCAAATTGCATCCGTTACAGCGACTCATCTCTAATTCATTTCTCGGAATAATACTCGGCAAATTTTTGTTACATTTGCATTTTTTAATTTTATAAGATTTTTATTTATCCACAAAAAAAAAGATTGAATCACATTTGATTTCCGTATCAATTAAAATCACATTTTGCACATTTATTTTAACTCGCAAGTCAAGCTGCTCGTAATACTCATTATTCAATATCGAAATTGCGTTTTAATTATTTCGCCGTATCCTTCAATTTCATAGATCTGATGCATAGCACGACAAATCATTATGTAACACGTAACATATAATTTCTCTATACATGCTACAATCGCATGATAACGCATTATCTTCTTCACTTCTTGGAAAATGTACATTCCTACGATTATCTTTTCTTAAAATGCAATTTGTAAGTGTGTAAACAAACACGTGCAACAGATGAATGAAAATATTTTATTATTTTATTATCTATTATTATTTATCAATTTATATATTTAATTATTAATGAGAAATTTTAATTAAAATAGCTAATCTTTTTTTTAACTTTTTAATCCGAAAATAAAAGCTAAGAGAGAGTCATATCTTTAACAAAAATTATAAAAAAGAGAAAAATATAACATACATGGAGCAGTATTTATCTTTGATGCTTAATATCAAATTAAATGTACGTAGTGAATTATCGTGAAAATCCGTGTTTTGCCCGCGGGCGAATGTCGAGTCATGAATTTTGAGGAAATTTAATATATCGATTGCGCGAAATTTATTCCAGTAAACCCATTGCGACTGATTGTCGCGATTAAGCGCGAGGCAATGTCGGCAAATATTTGTCGAAGACATGGTTGGCTGATTCTCGAATGCATTAAACAGTGACGTCTGAGAACGCACTTTATTCCGACGACAATAATTGCCGTTACGTCGTCACGTTATTATCGTGTACAACCCGTGAACTCGCCGTGCGACCGCCTGATAACAAAACGCAGTCCGTTGCAAGCTTATCGTGGCCAGGATTAACCAGTCTTATAATCCGTTTTCTCGCCGATAATTTTGCGATATTACATATTGCAGGCGCGCAAGGCGCGCAAATTACGCGCTCCAGATATGGGATTCGACTAAGCAATTTTGCCGTAATCATGCTAATTCTGTTAGACTCAACGCTATTATTTTTGCAGAGTTGGAAAGAACGTAAAGATACAGTGTGTGGTATAATTAAACGCTTGATAACCAGCATAGATTAACAGTCTTATTCGTAACCATTTTAAACAGGGAGTCTAGGGCGAACTAAAGTGTCTGAGAAACTTGACAAGAATTTATTAACGTCAAATTAAGAAAAGATGAGCACGAAATCGAAAGTAATAAATACCTTGCGAAATATATCATTAAAATGTAGCTGTAAAATGTAGCAAACAAGCAAACTTTACTTTAAAAATTTTTTTTATTTTCGAACATATCACTAAATTTTGTTTAATTGATTGTGCAAGAAAATAAATGACATATTAAGTGACCTATGCAATATATTGAAATGTATGAAATAGTTTATAATTTCATGCGAATACGCATTCTAATGTCCAAGGCAACAAAACGAATGATAAGAATTATAATGAACAGTGCGTTAATTTCACGGGGCATAGTTGAGTACCGTTTTATCATAATTCTTGTTATAGAGAATTCTGCACAAAAGATTCGCGATTTATTGCGAATCATTCGACGAGACCGACTATTAAAAATATTACTTTTATCAACACGTAAGGATCTTCGTATTTACTGCATCGATTTAATAAGGAACAAACTTATCAAAATCATATTTTAGTCAGATTGGCTGATAAAGAAAAAATTAATAAAAGTAGATTTAAAAAAATATTTTATTTACTATTTTAAAGATCCATTGTTATAAATAATTTTTCTGTTTACGCTCAGTCTGTTTTATATTATTATATTTCTATAATATAATTTGTTCTATTCATTCACTTTAAATAGTGTTGCGAGTGAAAATAGTAATGCATCTGTGGACTCTCAGATCGCTAACGTATATATTGGACTTTGGAACAAAGCATATAATTTATAATTACGGAACGTGTGGATTGTTTCAAACAACTTCTCTAATGCGACGAAACGAAACGATGCACATGTTATTTTGCATAATTTCCGAGCCAGGAATATTCCATTAATAAGCTAACAGATAAGAGCCGCATAAAAAATGTAATAGTACATCAATCAAATGCAATGCAATCAAAATTCAAACTTTGCACATACTCTATCTTCGATGCAATTGATTGAATGATTAATAAAATAGAAGATGTGCGAATTTGTACTCTTCAGCTTGAGTAAAAAGTTATGTAGATAATTATATCACTTCTTAAAACAAATAAATGTCAGTTGCTTTGACAATTAGAATATGACGTAAATTTTGAATTTTAATATTATTGATAAATATTTTTTTATGTTACAATTAAATGGGTATTTCTTTCTACATTATGTTCTGGTATAAGTATTATAAGAGAATTAAAATTAACTTAATTTTTCTTTATGTAAAAATTGCACGTTCAATATTCTTGATAATGTTTGAATTGTTTTCGATTTGATAATGGAACAGACGTTAATTTTTCTTCAGTATGATAAGCAACGTCTTCTATTTGAGTAGTAAGTCTTGTTTTGGTAATTGGTCGTTCGATTGGAACCAAGCGATAAATTATGAACATAATGGTGAGATAACATGGGCAACATAGTAAAAGACACGGTCTTCTCTTGGTAAACGGAAAATTTGCTGGCTTGATTTCTATATATAATAATTGTAATTTTCAAATCATTTTTTTCACGCAATGTTAAGACATTTAGAACATTTTTGAAAAATAAACATTGAGAGATTTCGAAAAGCTTTCGCAAAATTGCGACACTCCAAATGGAAGCACTTTCCATTTCTTTAAAAAAACGCGCGTTCCGTAATGTCTCTCGATTCGTATCGGCTAAAAATACGGTAGGAAAATATTTAAAAAACAGTGGCAGATATGAGGTTGTAAATCGGATCAACAGGCTTAAAAGCGGTTAAGAAAGTTTTTAACTTTTGATGGCGCGATCGATTTTATCTCAACTTCCAGGCTTCGTTAAATACACGGAAAGCAAAAAGGCATGAGTGGACGCGATATTACCGATATAGTTGATACATGTTGCAACGATAACGCGTCGTTATCGAAGTGATACCATTTATAACAAAATTTACTCGGTGTGCGTAAATTGCGGCTAAAGACGTACCGTACACGATTGTGAAAAACGAAATGGAAAGTCAATGCGATTCGATCATTGATTAAAATTAAACGTGCCATAATTTGCGTTGTTCAATGTGATTATTTAAGTGCAATTGATTGTAGTGCGAGATACGTTCGAAAAAAATGACGTTGAAGAAGGAAACGAAGAGATCCTCGAAAAAAGTGGCCAAATTGAACCACAAAACGACGAATTGCATTGACGAGAGTGCAAATGTGCTGCAGCAGGAAAATCTCGCGAAGGAATGCAAACAGGAAGCAGGTGCGCAGAGTACTAAATTATTAATCGCTCTTTGCAAAATTCTTGATACATGAGAAGTGTCAGCAAAGTCTCTAGAGATATTGCTGATTTCTATCAAACGTCGAAACTGTCAAGAAAGTTATAACTTGCGTTATTAATATCTGAATCAAATCGATGTAACATCACTAACATGTCATTTTTTATAAAAAATATTCAAAATAACTTATCTGAATAATAAATTTAAATATTGTTTTTTAAGGAAGTAATCATAAATTTTGAAATCAACAATAATAATAAATTCTTATAACTTCCTTAATTGTAATTAATATTGAAACAGACATAGAGAGCAAAGTTAATGAATTATTTTATTCTGATAAGAAAACAATTAAAATTCTGTTATGGTAAATGCCGATGAGCTACGAATATGTTTATATAGCGGCTTAAAATAATTATAATGATATTTGACATGTAGAATAAAACGTATCAATTTTTTTTCAATTCTTAAAGATATATCAAGTCTTGTATAAAAGGCACATGTGTATATATTATGAGCTATATTGCAACATATATTCTCAACATATAATGCAATTGAAGAGAAATACATAGTTTCGATCGTTTCGAAGAAACCATCGCGGGTATATGTATATAAGAGAGAGAATGAGGCTCTTTTATTAATATCATCTCATCACCCGTCGAAACAGAGTGTCAAAAATCCTCTGGCGTTAAGAGACCGGCATTGAAGGAAAGCTCGTCGAAGGATGTTGACAGCTCGAGCGGGAAGCTCGAACGGCGCGCATCGTTCCGTCGGAAATTCGGCGCGCTGTTAAAAGGGAGCGCCGATTTACCGGCGGTGATAAATCGCGGTCTGCAGCCGATTAGACGCAGCTTGAGCTTCAGCAAAGATCTTCATCGCAGCCACGAGTCCTCGAAGCAGCCCTACAGGACCAACAGTATGCAGTGGTATAACAGTCTCAGCTCGCTGGCGGAGGACGAGCGCGTCGATGTGGTCGACGCTGATTATAAGAACGCGGGCGTCTCTGAACATGATGTCTTCGACGGCAGGATGCAAGTTACTAGGACGCGCAGTTTGATGGAAAAGAATCCTGTAAGGATATCCCGTTATTTTAGAAAATAAAGTCGTAAAGAATATCTGATAAGCTTTGTGAAAAAATAGCAAAGGTGCTGGAATTGACAATTCGAAGTTGCTCTCTAAAAAGATATGTCCGTAATTTTTTCTTATTTTAGAAGTGATATTTTAGGGAATATGAAATGACTAGCAACTGAGGAGAAGGGGGGAGGGAGGAGGGATCGTCAAAAATGATAGATAGATAGGATATAAAATAACAAATTAAAATTTGAAAATTCGAATCAAAATCGTAAAATTAAAATTGGAAATTATTCGTTATATACGAACAAATTTCGAGAATGTTTTTCATTTGAAAATTCGAAAAATTTCTTTTTTAATTAACATAGGTTATTAATCAAGTAATTTACGAATATCATATAGTTTCCAAATATTAAGCAAAAGCCTTATCGCATAATTTTTCTCTTCAATATTTATCTATTTCCTTTTCCTTTTCTGTCGATTAATAATGATTGATTCAATCTAATTTAAGACACGATATTAAAACATAGTAGGTGACAATTTTGACATCGTTTAATATATACTTTGCACATCATGCCGAATCAGTGCATAATTAATAGTTAAATGCGATTCTTATCGTCTTCTAGGAACTTGCGAAAGATATGCTATCTGGACTTGGATATCATTAAACTGATTCAGAAAGATTAATGAGATTCTATTCGCGCCTTTATCAGTATCCCATTACTCGCGCTGCGAATTTTTTCCTTTCCGTGCCCGCCAGAAGCTTTACACAATTTACAATTTTTTATTGGACCACAGGTTCTCGTATTTTTGAGAATTGTGTGGCATGGGGTAACTTGGCGAATTTTTCGCTTAATCATTGAATCAGATTTTCCACTCTTAGCGAATCTCAGAGGAAGCATTTTGCCGCTGTCACCCTCAATTTTTTATTCACGAGCTTCCATCTCGTAGAAAAAAAAAAAGAGAAAACTTCTACCAGAAACTTTCAGCGAGATTCTATGCTGTACATGAGCGAATCGAAATTATCAGTTTACACCATAGTTAAAATGTCAATTTATCCGATGAAGGATTTTCGATATTCACGTGCGAAAATTATCGATTAAATTAATATCAATCAAAATGTAATTATATAATAAAATGAGTGTACATATTCCAAAAATTAAAATTTAAATAAATGTTTATTAATGATTTCAATAATTTCTGATTTTGTTCGCATCGTAATATTTGTAATAATTTAATTAATCGAGATGATAATGATAATATTGAAAATTTCGGATTTACATTAGAGATTTAAAGGATTAGAGATTGATGCATGATACTGTGAAACATCTGCAGTAGAGATAAACTGCTTTTGATGCTTTCTGAATTCTAAATTTAGTTATTCGAGACTGAGAATCATAACATAAACGAGGATTTCGCGAGAAAGCGCATCCGAGATTTCTGAATTCTAACCGAAGCTATTGTTCTATACATTCTATAGGAATCCAAACATCTGAATCGCGGCTTTATGTATCAGATCTGAATCTTGCACGCGAAACTGGTTAAATTAACCATTTAACCCATTTGCATACGTATGTATCAGCATCTACATTCAGCACGATACAATCGCAATCTGTGCATATGGTTCATCAATTCACTTCTGCTCTCTTATTGACAATTTGACTTGCGAATTATCTAAATGCTGGATGATTTGCGAAAATCTAGCAATTATTCGTTGACGAGATAAACTCACTGAATTTGCAATCGACGAGAACGTATCTCAAAAATTCCATTAACACGCTGATGTAACAGTGCCATTCGTAAATCTGCAATTTATTTTATTTCAAAAACCCCCCTTATTAAAAAGCAGTTTTATAATTGCCTTAATCATTTTTTTTTTTTTTTTTTTTTACGTGATCATTTCGCAAACGATTTTTCGTTTTGATAAATATTTGGTACATTTATTCATATTCATGCAATTACAGCAAATGAATGAACCATAAGTAGTACATTAGTAAACGATGATGTAATTGGATATTAGCGGTACAAGAATAGACATTTATAAGCGAGATGAGACTCGAATGTCTCCGACGACAAGATAAATTTTAATTTCTCGCGACTCATTGCGAAAAGGCAATAATCTCATGTACTTGACAAGATAGTTGAAGTTACCTTTGCAGTCTCTTTAAATGTCTGGTGCTATTTATGTAGCTGGGTAATAAAAAATTTGCGAACGTAATGAGACTTCTGCCTCTCTTTCACCTCTCGCGTAAGTGCTTCTTGCTCTCGGAAAACTTGGCGGAAAACTCATCCTGTTTGCACGTTGAAAATTAATAGTGAGGATAGCTGTTGAATGGTGCCAAAGTTTTATAAAGTTTTTCGCAACTTATATTCTCGTCTATCGTCTTGCTGCGCATTATTTATTGTGCATTTATTATTTTTATTATCCATATATACCAAGTGCTTTTTATTAATGCAAAATACGTAAGGCATACATTGCTTTAAATTATAATGACGATTCTCTCTCTCTCTCTCCCTCTCTCTCTCTCTCTCTCTCTCTCTCCCCAAGTGCTTTGCAAAATACGTAAGGCATACATTGCTTTAAATTATAATGACGATTCTCTCTCTCTCTCTCCCTCTCTCTCTCTCTCTCTCTCTCTCTTTCTCTCTCTTTTTATTTTCAGAATTTATATAAAAAAACAAAATTGGTGCCGACTTGGCATTTTATGATACATCTAGTACGGTTGAATCGGACTTCTCATGAGACAAGTATCGAGCCAGCCTTGCGTGGAACGCATGTCGCGCGCGATTTGCGAAACGCGCACGCGGCTTGCAGAACTGTCTGCTTACGCGTTGCGCTTTGCGCGCCGTGCGCTTGCGACGAGATACCGGTTTAAAGTCCGGGACGAGGAACCGACGAAAAATTCTTGAACCGGTTCGCCGGCTGTTTCGTTTTACGCCTCGGATGTCTCGTGAGGAGAGGGACGAGGGAGAAAAATCAGCTTAGAGAGATGGACCCTGAAACGTTCAAGTCCTGCGAATCGAGACGATCCCGAGGAGGACGTCGGCGAGAGAAGAGGATGTTATGGATCCTCCTACGCGAACTGCACGGAAACGACATAATGGAAGGAAGTAGAAGGGAGATAAATGAGTTATAGAGAAGAGTACAGGCTTGCTTCGTTGTCAAACACGTTCTAAAAAGTGAAAACGATGTCTCACGTTTACAAAAGATGTGCGAGATGATAAAGTGTATAAAAGTATGATGATATAAATTTGATCGTAATGATCGAACGATATTATTATCAAGGAAATCTTTAATTTAATTTCAGATTATTAAATGTAATAATTCATGGGTATAAAAGAAATTTTAAATTTATAGAATTGTTAAGCTCTTTTATGGATATATAACGATTAAAAAATTAATTTAAAAAAATAAAGTTTTTAAAGAGCTTAATTAAATTATTAATTTGAAAAAATAAAGTTTTTAAAGAGCTTAATTAAGAAATTAATTTAAAAAAATTAAGTTTCTAAAGGGATTAAATTTTTTTCACAAAGCGTTTGAAGGAACTAACGGATTTTTCAAACATTTATCGTTTTTTAAATGTCCTAATTGATATATAAATAATAGGTTCTTTGTATCCTAATAAAAAAGCTAGTAGACTTAAAAACCAAATACAAATTGAATACATAAAACATGTTCTAAACATACTCTAAATGTCAACGTGACATAATTCTTATTTAGATTACTAATTAATATCATCTGCGATATGTGCTCAAATTGTGTCACGCGACTTTTATCTTTGCTGTCGTTATCTTTATTATGTTTCGTTATCATTCGTTAACATAACATATTAGAAGTGTTACATCTTTTTTTTTTACATGGAATTTACGCATCTACGTTTTTGCATATGACTACGGTAAGATAAAGTCGAAATAATAGAATTAGATTTTTTCTTGAGAGTATTCTTTCGCATCCGGTCCATACCGTAGCAGCTGCCCGTCGAAAACACGAGGAAACTACGCGGGCACTACGACAGGATGCGTATCCTTTCTCAGATTTTGGTCCTGAAAAACATCTTACCTGACCATGTACCGACCCGCTGCGATCCATACAGCTCGACAGTCCGTTATTGCTCCTTCACACAAATACATGACCGACTAATTCCGAGCAGAATACACAAAGCACAAACGGTAGAATTAAATATAGGCACAGGATGCGGTTAATAGAGCGGGACATGAATGAAAAGATGCTTTATTTTCGCTACGGTTGTAATATCTGATCTTTTATTATTTTCCGGAAGTCACACATCTATGTGTAGCCAATTTTTTAAAATTAATTCAAGGAAATAGGCGTTACAGGTTCAAAAATTTGGATAATTAGACAAAACAGTTAGATAGTATAAAGAAAAGTGTGTTTAATTTTATTTCCGGCTTATATTAGACTTTTTATGTTTGTGAAAGTCTCTCTTTCTCTCTGCTAAGTTTTTGTTAAAGTGACTTGAGAAATCGTTTGGCGATAATTTGCTTGGAAAATGTTGGATGTGATTAATTATAATGCGGGTGCGAGCTTTGAACGGTTAACTTTCGATTTAAATTTACGTTCTCACTGTCTCTAAATTGAGAAGGTGAAAGGCGAGAATGTATCGAATATGCACGCACGAATTTATTTTGTTTCAACGATTGAGTCTAGTGCTTGGTCAATTATAAGATATTGACTAAATCTAATTAATGCATATTATGCCAAGCGGAACGACACGATAATATGTTGACAATGTCGACACTCTTATGTTAGAAATAAATAAATTTCATATGATCTTATAACAATTTTACGTTAAAAGTCTTGTTTTCATCCACTGTTGCATTAAACCGTACTTTTCTCGTTCAGAAAGAATAAAATTTTTTAAATAATTTTCGTAATTTTTATGAAAATATTAGAAGTTAAATTTTCTCTTGTTTCAATATTCAATTAATAATAATTAACAAAAAAATATATGTACATATAAGATTACATATATTTTTCTTGCAATCAAGAGTCTTTAAAGTATTGATACTGAACGATTGCAGATGCTTATAAGAAATAATATTAAGAGTAAAAATTAGAATTTCTTTTTTTTGCTTTACCGCACAACTGTTTATTTTACGGCGACTTGGTTATCGTGATTGATAGTCATAAAATCTTGTCTACGGCATGGAAACGAAACCAAAGAATCTAGAATGTTAATGCCAAGGTTGCTTGGTCCGATCCAAGACATTGTCGATCCAAGAAATGCCATTGCCAAGGGAATCTAGTCATTATTCTAACGATTTTATCAGCAGAACAGTTATAAGGAAGCTGCGATCAATTGTTATTGATACAGCATCTGATGTATGAAATGATATAACAATTATCATAAATAATCGATAAGAAAAGTGATGCATGCAGCGAAAATAGTAATCGAGAGCGAAAAAGATCAATGGATATAACATCCAAATACATAGCTTTAGTTATAGAAAAATTAATTAAATAATAATTATAATTATAACTCTATATATATATATCCTTTTTTTTAAGAGTACCGTCACACAATTATGAAAAGTATATAGCATTAATTCAAAACTACACTTTTCAATTGAATTATAATGCATGGATAATTATCAGTAATTTTAGAATAATTAAGTATTCATACTATACTATAGGCGGTTGCATACAAATTTTCTTATGCTTCAACGAATAATTCATTAGAGAGAGATGTTAAGTATGTGTTATTATTCATTTATTAGATGCGTTAGGTGATGCTCATATTACCCAGACATGAAGCACGGATATTTGTAAAATTACTTAGAAAATTCTTACATGCAATTGTTTACAAATCATTGGTCAACGTCAAATCATAGATTACTTGCTTATCAACTTGAATACATAAAAAATCATGAAATCAAAAAATTATAATTATTAATAACAAACTATTTAATACACGATGTGTATTATATACATTAGTAATGTAATTGAAATATAAAATGAAAGAAGAATACACGCGCAATAATTAAAATAATTAAGAATTAAGAAAATTTAATGCAATAAATCTTGGTGCTGCTATGGAAATTAATGTTTTAATCGCTGTAATAAAGACAAATCATTATTAATATCCTGGTATTTTATTAAACAATTAAAATACAATAAAATATATGAAAATTGTTATATATATAGTAATGCCAAACGTTTTGCATAAAATTTTTTATTTGTGATAAACAGGATTTAATCTCTCTCTCTCTCTCTCTCTCTCTCTCTCTCTCTCTTGTAATAGTTCTTGAAACAAATTTTTTTAATTTATACTTGCTACATACAAAAAAAAATATACGGAAATACCTACATTCATAATTACTCTATTTTTCTATTATCTCTTTCTTTCTATTATAACTGCAAAATAAAAAACTTTTAGAAAAAGAAAAAACATTATTGTACAAATAATTCTTTAGAAAAAGAAGGTTACAGATTTTGCAGTTACAATACTTTGATGTCATCAAAATTCTTACAGAAGAAAAGTGATCATAAACAAATAAATATACATATATCGTGCAAAAATACAAGGAGCATAATATATTTATCTTTTTTCGTTTATCTTTGGCTATTTATTTTTTACATTTGCACTAGAAATGCTAAAGAAGACGATTTGTATCTGTACTAAAAGTTTAATATACAAAAACCTGATCGATCTCTCGGTAGAGACAGACTCTGAATAAAAAGCAAAAAGCTTTCGACCCGACCGTACTAGATCCCCTTCTTTCTAACAGGACGCAAATCTCAATTCTGGCACGGAAAAGGACAAAAAGGAAAAGCTCCGAGTATCGTGTAAATCCTTTATCGAAATCAGAAAGAGCTCGCACGCGATGACTCCTCATAACTTGCTCTTTTTCTACGATTGTTTTTTCTCCTTTCGTTGCTGGTGGGAAATCGTTTATCAATAGTGTCAGAGATGCGAGTTTACACGACTTTCTCCGAATGTATACGACACGAATTTTTAAACGGGATTTATAAAATGTTTTTATTTTCATTTTGCAGGCAACGAATCTTAGACGAAGAGTGAATACTCTCTCGCATCCGGCGGCACCTCCTTATGGACGATACAGCGATTATTACCACTCCAGTATAGGTGAATATACAACCGTTTATTATTAGTTACATGACGGTTACACAATTACTTACATAAAATACGAAACGATTAGTTTAAACAAGATTAAGTGGACAAAATATTATAACTCGATATTTTCGTTTCTCTTCATATAACTTTTTTATGTCTTTCAACATTATGTATAAATTATGCTTTTTTTTTTTAATTTTCTGTTATGACATAGTTTTAACCCTCCACTCCTATCATTTCTCTGAGTTTAGAATTAATTATCCGTTTAATTCTCATAAAGTAATTTATTGTCACAAAGTTTGTCATGCGACAAAGAACGCGCGACGAAATTTTACCTAGCTTTTTTTTTTATGAGGATATAAGAGTCAAGTCGGCTTGGCTAACTTAATTTTTCTGTATCCCTGGATTATATCCTCTTCTCTCGGACAAGATTAAGCTTTATTCTATGCGAAACTCATATAAGCGAGACGCACTGCTCGTCAACATGCCCTTTTGAGGAAGCTTTTTTATCGTGTTTCAGATCTAACTAATCCACCATACGAAGCGAGTAGTCTTCCGGCTCTGAGTCGCGCTGTCATTGACGTAGATGACATCGAAACGAGACTGTCGCTGTAAGTTTAAGTGATTTATTTCATTTACTTATTCGTATCATCAATTATTTTTATACTTAAATCTTGTACTTGTGACGTTTATAATAATTTAATTATTATATTAAATACCTTCCTATATTTGAATAATCTTTTAATTGAAAATTTGAAAGCTACACAATTTATAAAGACCATAAATTATTAATGAGAGATTTCGCATTTTGTCCCATAATTCTCGAATTTAATACTCCTCGTTTGACTGTCTAAAATACATTATAAAATTATCTCATCTCCGTTGAAAATCTTGAAGGTCAACTGTCAGAATATCAATCATTGTTTGTTTTTCTCCTATTCTCTATAATTGCTTTGTAATTGCTTGTAATACGAATTTAGGTAATTAGGAAAGTGAGAAAAAGATAAAAACAAAGAAATGGTTGCTCGTGTATTCGTTTTTAAAGATTCGTGGCGGATCCTTTTGTAAACGGAAAACGATCGTAAAATGTCGTCCATTCGCTTCCGTACGGATATTCGTGGGGCGATACTGGGTTCATTGGCAGGATAATAAATTACAGTTGAAAAGAGTGAGAGACAAGAAGACGGAAAGAGGTCAATAAACCGCCACCTGCGATAAATCACTACATTGGTCAAAGAATTGCGATGGACTCGGAAGTAATAGCGAGAACGAAAAAAAGGTTAAAAAATTCTCTTTGCTTTATTCTCGTCGTAATGCTCGAAATATTCGAATCGTATCGCATATTTTACAATTTATATTTTTAGATTGTTTCTCAAATTTTCATACTTCCTCTTTAAGCTGTCGGTTTTTTCTTTTTTTCTTTCTTTTTTTTTTTTTTTTTAAGAAACGCGTTGTCCGAGCAAAATGAATAGGTTTTCTGGAGAAGCAACTGCACGTGTAATGGTACCGAAAGTTACGAGATTGTCACAATAAATCAAGTTCTCTCGCTACAGCAATATTTATGTATTTTGTTTTCGTAAAATAAAAGCCTAAATTGGGCGAAGCATTGTTGTATATGCTTGCCATGAGAACGTGCTACTCTTCAAGATTCTATCGTTTTAAATCTTGTGCCTGAAAGTGGGACAGAGTGTAACTCAAGAATAGAAAATAAAAAATATCATAAATTTTATATGATACGTTTATCTTACAATAAATTATAAATTTATTCAAATTTCTACTGGTAGTAACTAGTTGCACTTTATTTTTTACATTTAACTTTTGAAAATATTGGCAAATTTATTCAATATATATCTGTGATTGTAAAATAAATGTCACCATAGTAAAATAAACATCTTCTAATATTAAAGTCATGAAGATTCATGAGATCGCGTCAATGTAAATCTTTTTGTCGTAATTATTGGATTTTTGCTACAATTTGGTTTCCCGATTTTGGGAACAAGCAAGGGAAGACGGAACAATTTTGAGGGGTGGAGTCGAAGCTCATCGGTATTCCTCCCCAATTTTTTCCAGTCAATGCATCACTTCGATTCTCAGTCATTATTCTTTGATATTCCACATCAGTGCTCCACCGGTATACTCGTATTTTGTTTTTTTCTTTCTTTTTTTTTTTTTTTTAAGAAACGCGTTGTCCGAGCAAAATGAATAGGTTTTCTGGAGAAGCAACTGCACGTGTAATGGTACCGAAAGTTACGAGATTGTCACAATAAATCAAGTTCTCTCGCTACAGCAATATTTATGTATTTTGTTTTCGTAAAATAAAAGCCTAAATTGGGCGAAGCATTGTTGTATATGCTTGCCATGAGAACGTGCTACTCTTCAAGATTCTATCGTTTTAAATCTTGTGCCTGAAAGTGGGACAGAGTGTAACTCAAGAATAGAAAATAAAAAATATCATAAATTTTATATGATACGTTTATCTTACAATAAATTATAAATTTATTCAAATTTCTACTGGTAGTAACTAGTTGCACTTTATTTTTTACATTTAACTTTTGAAAATATTGGCAAATTTATTCAATATATATCTGTGATTGTAAAATAAATGTCACCATAGTAAAATAAACATCTTCTAATATTAAAGTCATGAAGATTCATGAGATCGCGTCAATGTAAATCTTTTTGTCGTAATTATTGGATTTTTGCTACAATTTGGTTTCCCGATTTTGGGAACAAGCAAGGGAAGACGGAACAATTTTGAGGGGTGGAGTCGAAGCTCATCGGTATTCCTCCCCAATTTTTTCCAGTCAATGCATCACTTCGATTCTCAGTCATTATTCTTTGATATTCCACATCAGTGCTCCACCGGTCGGAGTCGAAGCTCATCGGTATTCCTCCCCAATTTTCCAGTCAATGCATCACTTCGATTCTCAGTCATTATTCTTTGATATTCCACATCAGTGCTCCACCGGTATACTCGTATTTTGTTACCTTTTTCTGACATTTATTGCCAATAAAATTTGGAAAAATACATCCTATGACAATAGCGATGTAGAAAATCAATACTCATCGATCAACTTGATTAATCATAGCAGACAAACTTTAATTTCTTGTTATCACGAAATTAATTCCATAAATATCGCGATAATTGAATTGTATTATGACTTGAAAAAATTGAAAAAACTCATATTAAATAAAACCATTTTCTCTTAGAAATTATATCGTTGATTTTCTAAAAATTATATTAGTTATTCAATATTTTTATACAAATTTTTTTTTTATTATGAAATTATCTCATTAGCTGCGTGACGATTTTTTACTTAACCGCAAAGAATAGAAAAGAAAAAATTATTGTATAATGAACAGTGCACTTTTTTAAACATTGAGTGTGAAGAAACGTGCTGAATAGCTGTCAGTATGATTTACTTTTTCTTACCAGTGTCTTACGCATTGGCGAGCATACTGAAAACGTGAAACATCATGGCTGACATTTCTATTCCATTCTTCGCAAACCTCCTCTTTCCTTTTAGATCTTCCCGGACCCAGGGCTTAACGCCTTTCCGCAAAGAAATGAAAGCAACCGTGGTAGGAAGAGTAAATGTGGAAGTGACAGATTCCGTCGCAAAGTTTTTTTCGCAAATGAAACATTTCCTCGCTCGCTCATCGTTTTAACTCGAGCTCGTTGTTATTATGATTCCTAGACGTAATGCCTTCTTTTGTGAAAAAAATTCGGTCGCATCAGTTACTACCAACTAAAGAATGTGTACAAGGATCGAATTAAGTCGCGATATTCTCGGATATTGTCGACGAGAATATTGCGTTGTGACAAAACTACTCGGTTTTTCTGGCAAATATCAAAATCTGAAAAGTATCTAGATATTGCATGCTTCCATGTAATATTACAGCATTGAAAAATATCTGTGAAGGACAGTAATTCTGCGACAAAGGAATAAAATGAAATGATAGAATTCAACAAAGATCACACAACTTACTTTTCGACAGCGACCATTTCAAGTCACACATTTTCATCTATTTAAATATAACTGAAATGATATATTTTGTGAAAACTTTTACGTTTCCTTGATTTCGTTGAAAATTCAGGCGTAAAAATGACATTGTTTGCGTCGTGAAAAGTATTAATAAACTTTGAATAGATTCTTAAAAATAAACTAAAACATGAAAATTAAATGTAACTTTGTTTCATTTAGAAAGAGAGAGACATCGAAAATATATCGATGCAATTTATCGCGTTGTTATTTTTTTTAATTTGTCACTAGATTTTTAGGAAAGTTTTTTAAAATTATTTTATCATATTTTTGGTTTCATGAAAGAGAGCAACAGGTCAGGAACGAACGGGAAAACTTGAGATCCAGCGTTCGAAAGTTATCTCCTCTGGGAAATTTCATCAAGCAACATTTGGTGAGTACGTTTTTTTATTTTCTTCGTTAAATTAATTATTCTTCGTACGGATATGCTATCTTTTTTATTCTGAGAAGATGATCCGTATAATAATCCCAGGCGTAATATAATTGAATCAATATTCCCGCTTGTACTACCGGGTGCCGGAAGAATCTTAATAAAAAAAAATTCGTCAGCTGTGCTTATAGAAAGATCAACTTGCATATATTTATTAAACGGTCATCATTAAATTCACCGAAAGAGAAACAAACCCGAACAGATATAATTTCCAAGATGTAAATATCGAATTAATATGCATACGCTATACAATATGCAAATACCGAGTAATATAAACGATCGTTTTTTTTTTTTGTGAAATGTAAATTAAATTTACCTACACATATGGTATTTATATTTAGCGAACTTGCATACGCACATGAGTATATTGTTTTTAAATAATATCAAAAAACTTATTTATTGGTTTTTTTATATATTTTTATTAAGAAAAATTTGCTTTGGAAACGATAAATAAAGTTGATTATTATTTAAAAACATTCCATGCGAAGGTTGTGTAAACTTTTATATTTAATTATCAAGACTCATTACTATTTAACATAAGAATACTGTACACGGTTTTAATTGAAAATAATATTAATCTTAATTAAATCATCATCACGTTCGCAGTACGAATATTGGAATAAACGATCTACTAAAATAATTACAAAAGTCAATCTGCAAACCGATAACTAAAGGTCAACCAATTCGTAATTTCGTCTCCCTCGTATTTATACGAAATCCGATCTCGTTCGCGAATCGGACAAGATATCTAGAAACACATGGTCAAGTTGGTATCCGAGAGATAAAGCGAAGATTTCAGTGCTCTAGACTCAGAGCGATAGACGAGTGCCGGGAGATTTACTACCAGCTGGTGAAAAGAAGGGTGAGAAAGAGATGGAATGGGCTGCGGCGAAATAAGAATAAAAGTCGCGCAATTCTACAGTGGCGGATTTATATGTGATCTAAACGGTTACTTTGGAGCGTATTTCATAAATTTCGAATCATATGTAGATTTAAAGATTCTAACTGTAGTTCCGCTTAGGGCTCCTGATGCCCTAAATCCGCCACTGCATCTCCCCCGAAGCCACCTTTCGTTTCTTCATGCCGGTTCGTTTTTTCTCTTCTCTTCGCACTGCTCTCAGACTGTCTGTGGGGATGGATTCTTTGCGTTCCCATAATAGAGAAGTGTCATCCGAAAATGTTTTCTATCTGCTTCCAGAGCACTGCAATCGGGCTTCTCTTTCTATGATTTTTATTGACCCACTAACTTCGTTATTCATCATTATATAGCTTCCATCTTTTCTTGTGTTAACACACTGCCGCTGCGCATACGCCTTGCTCAGATTATTATACTTTGATAGAATTTGCTGTTTTAGCTCTTAAAATAAAATTTTAAAAAGATACGGTAAGAAACGACAGATATTTACAATGAGAGTTTCCCGTAAATATTTTTTATCTAAATCTAATATATTTGAAAAAATCGAGAGAAAAATATTAAATTATTTTTTGGATCAATGATATTGTCGAATATAGTATTTTATACTTTGATCCACTTTTAAAACAAAATCTTTACTTAATCTTAAATAAAATTCTTAGAATCAGAATCTTTCGCGACGACATAGGATGAAATAAGAAAAAAGTATACGAAATGATTAATCGAGAGAGGAAAATGACCATCAGGGAAAAATAGCACGTGAATGAAACGGTGAAGAAGGTCACTCCGGCTGTTGAGTCAATTTCTCGCGGCGGATTATGCATCGACCGTAACTACTGCGTGTCGATAATGGCTGTTGCGCCGACTACAACTAGCTCGTCCGATCCAAATACGATCGCTACTACTGAACCGATCGACCAAACTCGTGCCCGCGATCGGTTTTCCCGGTCGGTAGATTAAACCAAATCACTGTGGGCGGTGCAGGAAGGAAAGGACGATTTATCGTCGATCGCGACTTTTATCGTATCTTCTAATTCCGTCTAATAGCAGCATAAATTCGAGCGGAAGAACGTCTTAACGTCTCGTTTTCTGCTAATATATTTTTTTTTTCGCTACTTATGCGAACGATTTTCAATAATGATGTATCTCTTATTGTACGATCACGGGTTAAGGAAACACAGGTAAACCACGATTGCTATATCATTGCGTTACAGTTATCGCGGAAGACATTAAGAACGCGCTAGATTCCGAATGTGCTACGAATGCAGCGAAAGGACGCAATTCGCATACATAAGTGTCTCTTTTACCAATCTTAACGCGCATAAACGTTTGCTGAATTGTGCTTGCATAACGCCGAGTCGTAACCGTTGTTCTTATACCGTTATAGTAAATGATGTTACATTGCCAGTTTCTTGACTTTCCTCAGACTAAAGTAATTATTGCTCCATTTCGAGCACCCGCTGTTTAAGCTGAAAAGCGAAGGCAGCGACAGAAATAGACCTTTACAGAGAACATTTGCAATACGTGCTTTCTTGCTAGAATCCATTTATATTATAAAAGACGAATAGCGAAATCAGATCTGCTTATTTCATAGAAGCCTCTACTTGTCAGGGAAAGGTAGTTATTCAGTAACGAGACATAATATATCAAGGAATATGTTTATTCAATATTACATTTGTATATCTATATAGATTCAAATAAATTGCTCTTTAATTTAAACAAATATTTTAATATTTTTAAAATGATAATTATAATTATTGAGAAATAATAGGATGATATTTGGGGTAATTATATAGTAAATATAGCTAGAAAAAATTTATACATTAAATTATCAAATTACGTTTTAGAGACTCCGACAAAAATATCATTCATATTTTTGCATCTATTTTAAAGAAATTATTTAATATATTTTTATTTTATGGCTAAATTTTATGGCTTATGGCTAATCATACAAAGATATCAGTAGCTGAAGAAAATTATTTGCCGTTATATTTTCCTGACAGTTGTACACATTGCACAAATGCTCGCAACATTACTTTCACAATTATCTCGACGAGTGACAGATATCCGATTCGCTGTCACTGCGAGCTGTGTCATTCTTCACGCGGTCGCAATCATCTGAGGACGTTCACGTTGTGCTAAAATCAAATCGTAGGCGAGCCCACGCGAGAATGTCTGTAAGGCATACAGTTTTGGATGCTTTTCTCGATAAATGCATGAAACCTTAGAAAGACTCGCGATTGCAACAGAAAGATGAAAATAAATAATTCAAAAATATATCGATGAAAATTTTGAACAATTATTTCGATGAAAATATTATTTTGAAAAATCTCTTTAATATGAAACATTCAAAATACACTCCAGTAAAAGACTACAAGACTTGAAATAATTTTGCGCTTTAGAACGAATTCAAATTACTGATTTGAGGGAAGCGGCATAAAGTTTATGATTATCGGCACGTCTGCGAACTTACCCCGTGCAACTCTGTCCTTTCATCCGCTCACAAAGAAATATTGCATTTGTAAGTTATATTCGAGTTTCGAGTTGGCTCTTTGGGATTCAGAAGACTCTTTTTTTCAGAAGACAAAAGCATGGAATTATCGCAGCTTATTATCTCACGTTAATTATTATAATTAAATTTAGTTATTCTAATTAAACTCTTATTGTATAAAAGAAATTTATAATAATATATAAAAGAAATTTTCTGTTTTGTTAACGAAAACCTAACACATTTAACGAAACAATATTACTCACGCGAGAGCGATCAAAGATGAATAAAAATTAGTAAAGCATAAAAATTTATAAGAATGCAGAATCTGTAATTCTAGTGTTCTTTTCAAGATAGGAAAAATACGAGGATACGGAAAATATGCAAAATCGATGAGAAGGATATGTAAATCAGGATTTTGTCTTAAGCACTAACCTGATTATAAGATTAAATCAACCTTCAAGCGCACAATTTCATAAGCATTAATTTGGTCGAAATAATTGCTGTAGACGACCAAAACTTTCCGGTACTTTTATTTATTAGAGAAAAGACCACCTTTTTATGCAAAATTCAACCCGCGCAATTACATGCAGCTCTCACTGGTCTCTCGAATCAAATTGCCGTTCAAGAAAGGTTGAACATAATTGCGTTTCGCGTTTTGCGTCTCACCACCAACATGTACCTGACGATGCTCGTAATAAAGATAAATATATATTTTCCGCGAAATTGTTATGGTTGAGTAGATGAATCAAACGTGATTTATCGAGATGCAAAAGAATAAAAATTTCAAGATGTATCACGTTATGTTTATTCATATCTTTAATATAAAATATCGATGAGCTATCGTTTGCTCTCCGTGTTCTTTACTCGTTATATATGCATGTACTTTGATTCTATTTTATCTTCCACACACACACACACACACACGCACACGCACACACACACACACACACGTGTGAGCTTCGCACTTTCATGTTTTACACATTGCGGAAAACAAGAATTGTTACATGAATCTACATAAGATTACTCAATGTTATCAATTATGTATATCTTAATACTTAATGTATATCTTTAATATTGCCTATCTATATGAGAAGAAATCAATTTACATTTTCATCAATTTATTCATAGAATTTTAATTAAACTTGAAAGCTTTGTGTTCGTAATGAAATAAAATTTATATCATAATAAAATAAGAGGAATCAACCATTAAAAACTGTGTATTGTAACTTGAAAAATATCGCGGTATTACGTTTATTTCAACATCGAGATAATTATTCCGATTGAGCTTACTCCCTCGATCTATTTCGCAAAAACTGCCGTTAAAACCCTATCGCTGCTGTATTATCGTACTTGTCAAGCACAGACAAAGGATTACAACGTCCTCCAACGCATATACGTTCGAAGCGTTGCCAGCATGGTAACGAGAATGGATTATACGGATCGGATAAGAGCAATACTGGTCGATGTTAACCAAAGCCACTGACGATGCTTTGATGTAAAATTGAGATAGTGAGAGAAACACCGAATTGAATGATGGGGGTATAATATTACATTTCTACAAAACGTCGACGTTTTCCTCCAATTCCTCTACAAACGGTTTTATTTCATGTAATGCAGAAAGCAGTGCAATGGGGATGATTTATGATATTTTTCGTATGAAAGAGTCTTTGACGGGTATTAATTTCTTTAAGCCACATTATACACACACATAACACACACAGATATTCTCTCAAACGACATACGAATCAAACGTGCTATTTCGATACCATCGTGTGATTTGATTGCTCATATACGTTAAAGCAATGAAATGTTCTCTTCGAGAAACTCCGCCATGTGCGATAAATATTTTTTTATATCGTAAATATGCGAATGACACGCACGACTGGATTGCAATAAAAAACGAAACTGAAAAATTCTTCATTTCAAAATATCGTAAAAAGATTGTTGGAACGACGTTACGCTATAAACTGCAATAAAAATTGGCAGACATTTTAATGCAAAATAAATTTTTCAACATTCAACATGATATAAATTTAAAGAGCAAATTGTAAAATTTTGATAAGCTTTATTTATGAATTTAATTGACAAACTAAACATATACGCACACTTTACGAAATATAATGAAGCAACAATACAAAAATATTGCAAGAGGTAGAAAATTTGGGAAAAAGATATGAATGCGGAATATCGAAACATTGTCGTTTCGCTCACCATTAGATCAAACTGGGTAAAGAGGCTCGTTTCGATTTACAATCTCTAGATTTTAAAAGTGAAGAGTAGGACGGATGGCGCGATGCGACACGTTGTCCTTGGCGGGCAGCTTACTCGCTCAAACGAGGAAGGGGTGGTTTTCCAGCGGCGCTCGCGCATCCCCTCGTCGCGAAACCGACCGGCCGGCGGGGTAGGTGGCTGCGTTCGAAATATCGGCCGAGGAGAGCCGCGCTCTCTCCTCGGATTCTCCCTTCAGTGCGACGCGCGACCTAACGCCGGCAGGACCGACGCCGCCCTCGCCCCCGTGTGAAGCTAAACGAGACCTGCAGAGCAATCGCGAGACTGGAAGAAAGGAATCGGAGGGATCGAAGATCGTCGCGGGATACTAACTGGATGGTCGTCGAGCGAGTCGATGTAAAATCGAGGAAAGATCAAACTCGAGCGAAGGGCATTTCTTTGAAAGGGCCGATTTAGTTAGAAAAGAGATAGAGAGAGAGAAAAGGATTGGCAAAAAAGAAGAGAGATTCAACTAAAGGAGGAAATTAATGCAGACAATATTTCCGTAGTTGAAAATAGTCGGGCAGTCCATTCAGTCGCTCTCGATTTATAAAATGTGACAGAGTAATCTTATTAAGTATAGGGTGCACTGAACACACGATTGTGAAAATCGAATCGATCGCGTAGAAAGAAGGCTAACAGAAAATAACAATAAGAGTAAATTATACGCGAGAGTATAATTTTACGAAATATGAAAATGCACAAAGCGATTGTAAGAATGAGAGTTGAATAGTTTGAAAGAGAGAATGTAAATATATTATCAGAAACGAGTTTTGAAAAAAGAACCTAATTGCGAAAAAAAAACCTACTGGACAAAACAAACGTTCCACTGCCAGAATGTCATCGTCGACGAAAATCAAAGGTAATATCTCGTCTATGTTTGTGCGAGCGCGCCTGATTCACAATATCGAAAATCGAGTCTGTTATTTTTAGCAGAGAAAATATTGAGTAACATTAGTGATTAATGTTTATTGGAAAATGATCGAGCAACGATAAAAGAATGTTAGATTATTTATCATATATATTACGAGAGAGATATCGTAAAAGTTCTGAATTGATAAAACAAATTTTATAGACGGAACAGAGGAAAAAAATTCAAATATATATATATATATATATATATAATAACAAATAAATAAATACTTAATTTCATCAATTTGATACTCTTTTATCAACCTGGGTTCTTAAATGTAGCATTCTAAAGTACTTTAAATTTAGTTAGGACTAGTTATAATTGACGTTTAGCAAAAAGATATTCGATAACGTGCGCTCGATTGATGCACTCACAATCGAACCCAGTCAACGGAGGCCGTTTCAACGCGATCTCCCGAAAGACGAAAACTTCCGAGACTGTTCGACTACTAAAGGGTCGCTTCTGCTATTTTCCACGCGCTTGATCCATTGCCCTAAATTGGTCCAGCTTCGCGACGAACAATTCGACCCCGAAGAAGTCGAACGT